>NC_057394.1:3860968-4166327 GCF_019320065.1 Cervus canadensis | reverse complement strand
ACAGGTACCGTGGCCAGGCTCCAATACGACCCCCAGTGATCCTCTCTCTTGATGAATATTCAACACTCATGAGACCCTTCCACAAACACACGGGAACTTCCACTTTCTCTTAGCATTTTCTGTTTATTTAGGCAGTTAGCATGAATTCATACAAGCATCCCCAAAGCAGCACCTTCCCCCATCTTGATCCTCCCTATGCCCTATGCCTGGTAAAGTAGCTGGTACACAGTAGGCTCTTAATAAATGTCTGTGGAATGAATTCAACATCTTCCATTAAAAGTATGCTCTTGGTCCAATATGAAAATGACCAGAAGACCCTCCAAATGCAACCAGTCAGCCACTGTCTTTCTCAGGGAGTGGCTGAAGACTGTAATGTAATAGAGACCACAAATTGTGCCTAATATTTCAAAAATACCTTAGCTTCTGTCTGCAATAAGGTGGGATATAAATACATCAAACGTTTCAAAACCCTGAAAGCGTTGAGTCTGTTGACCAGTGACAGCGCTGCAAAGCCCCACCCGCCACAGCGGAAAGGAGGATGAAAATTTCCCTACTTCATCACATACGGTCTAGACAAAAGCGGCGAGAACTGCACGGCGAGGAAGACTGATTGCTCTGGGAATTCGCGGTCTCTGACCTCAGCCAGGCCCTCCAAATGCCCAGGAATCGCTGTGTTTCCCTTGTCAACCCCCTCCTGTTCCGCACAGGAGGGCTGTAAAACCTTCTGCACTCTCCCGGCCACTTAACATCAGCCGGTCTCTCTGTCCCCACCCTCCCCTCCCCAAGTCAGTGAGGTCACTCTGGCTCCTGATTGGCCAGGCTCCTCTGTCCATGGAATTCTCCAGGCAAGAACACTGGAGTGGGCAGCCTCTCCCTTCTCCAGGGGATCTTCCCGACCCAGGGATCGAACCCAGGTCTCCCGCATTGCGGGCGGATTCTTTACCAGCTGAGCTCCCAGGGAAGCCCGTTTAGTAGAAGGAGTTGCTAGATGGCAACTCGCCCTCCTGCAGGAAGCTCGCGCTCGGGCCCTCCCTGCCTCGCCCCGGGATCCGCGCTGCAGGCCACTGCGTCCGCCTGCTCTCGGGACCAGGGCTTAGCAGGAACCGGGATTGGCCACTGTCCCCTGACCTCGAGGGGAGTCCTCCTCCCAGGAAGGCTTAGAGAGCCCTGGAGCCAGTGTGGGAGAGGAGGTCATAGATCCCAGGACCACAGGGAGACAGCTCTGGGTCTGGCCTGGGAAGCCTGACCCCTGCGTCAGAAACCGGGATCTAAGCAATGCATTGTGCTTCTTCAGGTGACGGGGTCTCCTGAGTGGGTCACAGAAATCAAAGGAATTTCAGAGGTTCACAGAAACAGGAAAGGAGGAGACAGAAATAGACGGGGCGAATGCCAAGGTCATTTCCCTGACTGAAGGCCTGGACCCTGCCCTGACTCTCAGTTCAGTTCAGTTCAGTTGCTGAGTCATGTCTGACTCTGTGACCCCCTGGACTGCAGCACGCCAGGCCTCCCTGTCCATCACCAACTCCCGGAATTTACCCAGAGCCATCTCCATGGAGTCGGTGATGCCATCCAGCCATCTCATCCTCTGTAGTCCCTTCTCCTCCCGCCCTCGATCTTTCCCAGCATCAGCCCTTACTCCACTTTGTTTCAAATTTACATGACAATTTAAGTGTTAACATTCCTTTCCTAAAACAATCTTTTCTTTCTCCTTGTTCTCCTTCCTGTTCCAGCTTTTATCAGCTATCATGTCTTTACTTAAAATCCATCTCCAGCAGTTGTTGCTTGTAAAAGAGATAGCCAAAGGAAATTCTCTCTAGGACTCAGGGAACTCAAACTGGGGCTCTGTGACAACCTTCGAGAAGACTCTTGAGAGTTCCTTGGACAGCAAGGAGATCAGACCAGTCCATCCTAAAGGAAATCAACCCTGAATACTCATCAGAAGGACTGCCGCTGAGGCTGGAGCTCCAGTACTTGGGCCATCTGATGGGAAGCGCCCACTCACTGGAAAAGATCCTGTGTGTGGAAAAACACAATGAATCCTGAAGTGCTGAGCACAAAAGCTGCCTGAAAGGCCAACGTTAGAACAGTCTTTGTTGGACACATTCTTGAAAACGCTACAAAGAAAATAAAAATGATTTTTCTCCTGAGTAAACCAAGCATTGCCTACATATTTGAATAAGGCAGACAAATTGTGTCTGTACATTTGAGATCTATACGAGCAGTGTACGGTTGTTACCCTGTTACTGCTCTTCAGCAGCTAATAATTTGGAGATACATAATACATACATTTGCAACGTGGCCAGTTTTGATGATTAGCTAGATGTTCAGGCTGGAAACGTATGAAGATAGTGCTTTTGAATATTCTGAAAGAAACAGTCATTTATAAACTTACTCTGAGAATACATTTCCTCTGAGAATCGTTTTACTTTTTCTAGCCATAAATACTATGAGAAATTACTACAAATTCTGGTTCCAAGTGATAAAACATGTAGCTGACTATCTGAAAATTCATCTGAATTATTGTCAGCATTCTTGTTGAAAATATAGGTGAGAAAGAAATAGAAAACATATAGCTAATCTTGCAAGAAATTTTAGGTAATACAACAGATTTTTTCCCCCAAATTTTTAATATTATTGCTGAAAAATAAAATATACATGCATTTACTCTTTTCTTTTCTTTTTTTTTTAATAATGCAGCTATTTGGACAGAAAAACAAATGATGTATTGATTATCTTGAAACACAGGAAAATCAGGACTTGATATTTTAAATGAAAAATACAACTAAGATCACATTAATTTAGGATGCTTTTATTCTTAGTAGCATTCTGACTAAAGTAATGATCACCGCTGTAGGTTGATAAGTCATTGCTAACACAATTCCTTATTGTATCATGAAAAAAAATAATTGCTTTCCCTAGGTAACTTACAGGACCTCTTCCAAGAAGAAATTATTTTATCTTCATAGACCACCTTGCGAGTTAGACATCATTTTAAATAGAACTGAAATGTTCCATTTCTTATGTAGCTCAAAAAAAAAAAAAAATCACTTTATGTTCTGCTCAGTGATAACCCAGAAATAACCAGAGTAGTGGGCTGTTAATTAGTTATAGCTTCCCTTATCACCAAGGAAACAACCAAAACAAGTCACAGCAACTTTACATGTCCTATCCCAGCCCAGGCTTGATTCTGTTATTGCTATAGTAACTCTCCAGTAGAGTTTCTCAGAACTGTTTCCACAAGGCTTAAATGATAATTTACTGATACGACATTGCCTACTCCAAGTGCATTTCAGAGTTCAAGGATGCTAAGGATTTCAGGTCTGCAATCCCTCTGGGGAAAAGCAAAGGGACTCTGATCAGAAGGGAGGGTTGCTGCCTGCCCACAGGGGACCGTCACAGACGCCTGCCCTTTCTAGGAAGAGGGCCACCACCAGGGCAGCCTGGCCATCTGTGAGTCAGTTTCACTCCAGACTTGCTGTACCCACCTGGAGAATTCTCATCTGCCTCTTCACCACCCCGCATTCAAGAAAGCTCATCTGATTAACCGCATCCCAGCCTGAGCACTTCATTCAACACCTGCTCAGAACTAATTAAGCTTCAGACAAATGGCACGCCTTCAGACAGCCTATCAGAGAATTAGCTTCTATTTAGAGAGAGATGAGCAACTGGGTGGGTCATCTGGGGTTTAGACTCAAGGCTGAGGTGCAGTCTCTCTGTTAAATCCGGAACACATGGAGATGTCAAAAACGCCAAGACAGATGTGAGTGAGTACGTGCTCGATTACAAAGTCCCACACTCACTTGGGAATTTACTATAAACTCCTTTTACGTTTCAAGAAAATAAAGTTATACACATGTCAAGAGTGTTTTTAATGACAGATATGGTCTTTTTTCCTTCTACGATACTAGAAAGTAACAGATTCTTTCACGGTTATTATTCAGTTACAATTTGTTGTCATTACTTGTGATATTTCTGAGTCAGTAACTGAATATGTCTACTAAAATAACAATTTAAAAAAAGCGTTAGTATGTTTAATGTTCCCAGTTCTTCAATTTTAATCAGCATAGCCTGAAAAATTCCAAACATTCCAACCTTTACCAGATCTTTGCATATTTGAATGTGGTTTCCTTTATTTTTTTTTTGAAAACACTCTCATTATTTTTGTATGTGATTAATTACAAAAACAAGAAAATGTAAAGTTATATAAACAAATTGTCATAAGGAATAATCTTATATGAAGATGGAGTAATTAAGAGTTTGAACTGCTAGCTTTAACCACTGAAACACAATTTGAGCGCAGATTTCTGTAGCAAGGAGATAGTGTGCGGGCCTGCTAAGTCACTTCAGTCATGTCTGACACTTTGCGGCCCCATGGACTGTATCCTGCCAAGCTCATCTCTCCATGAGATGCTCCAGGCAACAATAATGGAGCTGGTAGCCTGGTGGGCTATAGTCCGTGGGGTCGCAAAGACCTGGACACCACTGAGAGACCAAAACAACAACACCATATATTCATTTACTTATTCATTGCCTATTTCTCCTAGAGAAATATAAGAACAAAAAGGGCAGAAACCATATCGTTTTTCCAAGTATATACTCAGCATTTAGAACAGTGCCCAGAACACGTAGGACTGTCACAAATAGTTACTGGGGGGAGGGAGGTGGAAGAATAAAAATAAAATAACAACGTGATGCCTCTGGGCGTGAGCAGAGCTTCTGACCCTCCCCTGCCCCGCCTCCCCCCACAAAGTGAAACATTTTCTATCTGGCCAGTCACTGTGCATGATGCAAAAATAAATTGAATAACTGTCCAGAAATAGAGATCAATGGAACAAAATAGAAAGCCCAGAGACAAATCCACGCACCTATGGACACCTTATCTTTGACAAAGGAGGCAAGAATATACAATGGAAAAAAGACAACCTCTTTAACAAGTGGTGCTGGGAATACTGGTCAACCACTTGTAAAAGAATGAAACTAGAACACTTTCTAACACTATACACAAAAATAAACTCAAAATGGATTAAATATCTAAATGTAAGACCAGAAACTATAAAATTCCTAGAGGAGAACCTAGGCAAAACACTCTCCAACATAAATCATAGCAGGATCCTCTATGACCCACCTCCCAGATATTGGAAATAAAAGCAAAAATAAACAAATGGGACCTAATGAAACTTAAAAGCTTTTGCACAACAAAGGAAACTATAAGCAAGGTGAAAAGACAGCCCTCAGATTGGGAGAAAATAATAGCAAACGAAGCAACAGACAAAGGATTAATCTCAAAAATATACAAGCAACTCCTGCAGCTCAAGAAAAATAAATGACCCAATCAAAAAATGGGCCAAAGAACTGAACAGACATTTCTCCAAAGGAGACATACAGATGGCTAACAAACACATGAAAAGATGCTCAACATCACTCATTATCAGGGAAATGCAAATCAAAACCACAATGAGGTACCATTACACGCCAGTCAGAATGGCTGCTATCCAAAAGTCTACAAGCAATAAATGCTGGAGAGGGTGTGGAGAAAAGGGAACCCTCTTACACTGTTGGTGGGAATGCAAACTAGTACAGCCACTATGGAAAACAGTGTGGAGATTCCTTAAAAAACTGGGAATAGAACTGCCATATGACCCAGCAATCCCACTCCTGGGCATACACACTGAGGAAACCAGATCTGAAAGAGACACGTGCACCCCAATGTTCATCGCAGCACTGTTTATAATAGCCAGGACATGGAAGCAACCTAGATGCCCATCAGCAGACGAATGGATAAGAAAGCTATGGTATATATACACAATGGAATATTACTCAACTATTAAAAAGAACACATTTGAATCAGTTCTAATGAGGTGGATGAAACTGGAGCCTATTATACAGAGTGAAGTAAGTCAGAAAGAAAAATACCAATACCAATTCCGCACATATATACGGAATTTAGAAAGATGGTAACAATGACCCTATATACAAGACAGCAAAAGAGACTCAGAGATAAACAACAGACTTTTGGACTCTGTGGGAGAAGGCGAGGGTGGGATGATCTGAGAGAATAGCATTGAAACATGAATATTACTTATGTGAAATAGATCACCAGTCCAGGTTGAATGCATAAGACAGGGTGCTCGGGGCTGGTGCACTGGGATGACCCTGAGGGATGGGGTGGGGAGGGAGGCAGGAGGGGGTTTCAGGATGGGGGACACGTGTACACCTGTGGCCAATTCATGTCAATGTATGGCAAAAACCACTACAATATTGTGAGGTATTTAGCCTTCAATTAAAATAAATTAATTAATTTAAAAAAATAAAATCTATTTGAAAATGTGGAAAAAAACTGTATAACTGTCCAAACAGCTAATCTTAATTCAAAGTCTATCTGAATAGACATTTAAAAAATGGAACTCCATCAAATGAATTACACATAATTGGAATTATACAGTAACTAAAAATAATTTAATGAATAAAACTCTAACTTAACAATCACATCCACAAACTAATTTAGCAAGGTTGGGTAGGGGGTACTAAAAGATTAGTAAATCTGTGAGTGTTATGAAATAATAATGCCCAGGAATTCCGAGCTACAGGAGAGGCAAGAGGTAACATCAGGACTGTACATGGGACATCTAGGCTCTGTGCATCTCCCAAGAGTTTGAATACCGCGGCTTCATAGTTGGGTATATTTGAACATTCTGTGACCTCATTAAATTATATAGATTCTTTTCACTATGTGCCTATAAGATGTCTGCATCTTCAGAGAAAAAAATAATCTACTTCAATATGCAAGTACTGTTGAGGGTATTACGTAATTCCTGGTATATCATACAACTTGAGGGATCAAATGGCAAACTAATTCTGCGATCCTTCTCTTTGGAAAGTATTTTGTTGTAGTTCAGTCCCTAAGTCGTGTCCAGCTCTGCAACCCCACGCAACTCTGCAGTTTGCCAGGCTCCTTTGTCCCCCACTATTGCCCAGAGTTTGCACAGATTCATTCCTATTGAGTCAGTGATGCTATCCAACCATCTCATCCTCCGAAAATATAGTCATTGCTTTTATTAACACATAATTGAACTAGTCAAATTTAGCCTATTAATAGCACCTATTATATGATTTCACCTCATTTGCAAATGAAAACTCCATCTGGTGGTGTTCTACTAACCCGGTTAGAATCTGACATGGTTATTCAAACTACATAAACACCAGTCTCTGTGTACATATTCACTGTGTGCATTTAATGTGTAGATTAACATCAAAGATTTTAATGTGTAAGATTAATGTAAAAGATTTTGATCTTTTTAAAAAATTCTCCTAAAACTATCAAACTTTGAAATTCCATATACTAAAAAGTTCTATGAATTAAGAAAAGGGGGGGGCGTTGTTTCCTTGTGGGTAATAATTGATGTTTATCCCACTGTTATGCTTAGAAGTATTTTGAGGGAATAAAAATCATACTTGGGGGATAATTCCCGTTGCTCTAGAGAAACAAAGCGCCTGGCAAAGTGTCAGTCACTCAGTCGTGTCCCACTCTGAGACCCCGTGACTGCAGCCCGCCAGGCTCCGCTGGCCATGGGGTTCCCTAGGCAAGAACACTGGAGTGGGCTGCCATGCCCTCTTCCAAGGGATCTTCCCAACTTAGGGGTCGAACCCAGGTCTCCTGCATCGCAGGCAGATTCTTTACCATCTGAACCACCAGACAATAACATCTGCTCTTTTATCCTGAAACAACAGCGGCAGACGTACGACATAGAATTGAAATCAAGTTGAAAAAGAAGAAAACAAAAGACTGAAAGGTAAGTAACTTGGAAAATTTAAATGCAATTTTAAAAACTGCAAATAAATTATTTAGTTACCTGAATGATAAATTGGTTGATTCGTTTTTAATGCCCTTAGTTCAGGTAGGTATCATTTCCCTTATAAATTCAAGTTAGGTGCAATTAAAAATTTAACGCAGTGTATTAAGCCAAGTGCATCTATAACTCCAATGCCTGTGTGTCTGCAGAAGACTAGCTTTGGCCTCTCATTTTACTTTACAAGAAGCCTAGGGATTTAGTACCAGAACTATTATATAAGTACTTAATTTCGGAGCTGCAAGTTACTCTTCTGAAATTTTATTTTGAGTGGGAGAAAATGTTTTCTATAATTTATATTCTTTTGCAGGGAGTAAAATGAAGCAATATTTCTCCCCAAATGAGAATGAGTCAATCCTGAGTCTCCAGCATTGAGGGTGATTGCTTCACCACTGAACCACCAGGGAAGCCCCCTGCACATAAACTGTGACGGAAATGAAACAGTATTTCTCCCAAATGAGAAATGAGTCAATTATCATTTAAATATGTGAAACCAAGCAAGGCATATTTTTTAAAAAAATCAGACACAGATAATAAAAGGCACTTTGTCAACAAGCTTATAGCTTGTTGCTTATAGCGTATAGCTATATAAGCTTATAGCTTAAAGCCTGACTTTCCAATTAACTTTCCCTTCTTTGAGGGTCAGCATGTTAAAAGCAAACTGGCTCAATCAGAGTGGTGAAAGGGAAGGTTAAGAAAGACCCATCTTTATCTGTATGATATGAACAAAGAAATTAAATAACTTAGTAAATAATTTAATATGGTGGCTGCGGTGGTGGTTTATTTGCTATGTTGTGTCGACTCTTTGGAGCCCCATGGACTGTAGCCAGCCAGGCTCCTCTGTCCACGGGATTTCCCAGGCCAGAAGACTGGAGTGGGTTGCCATTTCCTCTCCAAATTTCATGCAAAAAATATGCTAATTTTGCTTTTCAAAGTCTGATGGAACAGGTAGTTTCTCTTCCAGTAAAAACATCTTTAAGAGGAGGAGTCGAAGCCTGGTTTGAATCTTGGTTCTGTGCCCTGCTGTGGGACTTCAGCAGCAAAGTGCTCCCAGTAAGTCTGCTTCTCCATCTGCAGAAAGCAGACGATAATATCCATACCTACCTTCTAGGGTCATAAAAATTAAATTATATAATCAAAGTAACGTGGTGAGCAGAGTTGTGGCACATATTAAGGGGCAATTACATGTTGGTGTATTTCCATCATTATTATTTTGAAAAACTGTAAAGTTAACAAGAATACCATTTTTTTTTTCATGTGCAGTTGATATAAAAAGTATGTCCCCTTCCCTTGTTTTCTTTTCTAAATAAGGAATTCCTTTATTTAACTCTGTGAGGAGGAGAGGTAAAGCCAATGTTTTTAAGTTCTTGAAAATTAACTGGACTACAAGTATCTTAAAATACCAGGTTTCCACCCTACTTGGAGGACAAGATACTATTTTCTTCAATAACTTGCAAACTGTATATGCCAATTGTTAGAAAATAATGTCAAAGGAGCAAATTGCACATTTTCACACTCTAGTCCCATTTATAGAAAACGATATTTCATAGTGTACTTTAAAATTTTGTTCTCACTCATTAATGATATTTAAGTTAAACAGAAAGGACTTTTCTTAGTTGAATCCAGATACAGAATTAGAAAGAAATAAAACCTCCTGGAATATGGAACAGTCCACTAGCTCACAACTGCGGAATTAATTTTTAACTTTGAAATAGAGAACAATCTTTAACTTTGAAATAGAAAACAGCTTTCACCTTAAGTGACATAAAATCACACTCTTCATCAAACACTATTGAACATGAGATTGTTATGTCTTTATTCTGTCTTCTTAGTGCAAACAGGCTTGGGAAAGCTGGCATTGAGGAGGCTGGGTAAATAACAATTCAAAGATGGATATCTACACTAAAGATGGGTTTTCTTCAAAATAACAGTAATGTAATCTCTAGGTTATTGACAAAATAAAGTATCTAAAGGCAACATTTGTAGACAAAACCTCCTTGGTTGGCTCTCTGTAAGTCAAATCGATCACTTCTGACCCGAGAGTGAAATGATTATGTCCATATTTCTTAAGTTTGTGAGCAGTCTGCGGTCTCCTAACTGGGCTTCCTCACTGCTGTCCCACTGCTTGGAAAGTCTCTGCATGTGCCTTCATCGTCTGGGGGCTTCCCCGGTGGCTCAGACAGGAAAGGATCTGCCTGCAATGCAGGAGACCTGAATCCAGTTCCTGGGCTGGGAAGATCCCCTGGAGACAGGAATAGCTACCCACTCCAGTATCCTTGCCTGGAGAATCCCATAGACAGAGGAGACGGGCCGGCTACAGTCCACGGGATTGCAGAGAGTTGGCTGTGACTAACACTCTCACTTTTCAATGCCTTACTTTACTGTGGCTGCTAGGACAAAGTGCCACAGACCGGTGGGTTTATACACACAAGACGATTATTTCTCGCTGCTCTGGAGAATACAGGTCTGAGACAGGGCCCGGGGACAGGCAGGTTCTGGTGAGCGCTCCCTGCCTCGTTGTAGAAGGTGAACTCACAAGGCTGTGCCCACATGGTGAAGGGATGAGGGATCTCATAGAGGCCCCTTTTACTAGGGCACTAACCCCACCCACCAGGGCTCCACCCTCACGACCTAATCACCTCCCAAAGGCCCCACCTTCTAATACACGGATCTCCAACATGGGCAACACAGACATTCACTCTGGATTTTATCTTGATCACTGGCTATTGATCACTGGGGACGACAGAGAACAAGATGGTAGGATGGCATCACTGACTCAATGGACATGAGTTTGAGCAAACTCCAGGAGATGGTGAAGGACAGGGAAGACTGGTATCCTGCAGTCCATGGGGTCACAAAGAGTCAGACACGACTGAGCACCAACAACAGCTGGGGAGATTTTCCTGAATCCCCAGCTCTAACTGGATTTTGAGGTAAGTGCTACAATCCTCACCCTACTTATATCATAGTGGCTAACGGTGTGACCCTTGACAATCATGTGAATCCTAAGAAAAGGGAAGAAGGGCTGGCTGAGCTCAAAGTTTTACTATTCCAATGAAATTCCAAATATGGCCACACATTTTTCACTGGCCACTGAGATATTATCAGAGATATTCCATGCAAGGGCCGTCACTTGTAACCCAGAGAACACTGAGGTCTCTGTGCAGACAGTTTAGAGGCCAAGAGGTGGTAATATAAGATGATGGATAGTCCAGGGAAGGGATAAGAGCTAAGTTATCTTTTACGTAAAGTGACACATTGAAAAGAGTTTCCACAGGCTGTTCATGTCACAGTTGGCATCACAGACCAAACAATGACATATTTTCTGAATCTGAAAAGACTGTAGTTCATGTATTAGACCCTCTCCTCCCCCCAGAATATGCTTGATCACAGCATCGGTAGCGGCTTTAAAATAAAGAGGACACTGATGAATAGATACATCCTTGGGGAGAGAGAGGGCTTCCCTTGTGGCTTAGTTGGTAAAGAATCTTCCCACAATGCAGGAGACCTGGGTTCGATCCCTGGGTCAGGAAGATCCCCTGGAGAAGGGAAAGGCTACCCACTGCAGCATTCTGGCCTAGAGAATTCCATGGGCTGTATAGTCCACAGGGTCACAAAGAGTCAGACACGACTGAGCGACTTTCACTTCAGTTGGGTAGAGAGAAGACAAATCTTGATCAAGGGTGCTTGGCCGTTTAGACCATCTTAGAAATTCGGACAACTCTGGCAGAAATTAAATTATTTTCTGGAAATGATCCAGATGTGGACTTTCAAAACTCAGAGACATTTCAGCTATCTGTATTCCTCCTTGCAGGAGTTTAATGTGTCCAGTCCTGAGACCACGGGCGGGATGATCTGTGACAGAGTTTCTGTCCCAGGGCCGGCCCCCACCAGGGGGCCCCGAGCATGCAGTCCTTCTCTGAGCTCAGGGAACTGAAGTCTCTGGGTGAGACAAGACGTATCTGCACACTTTGGTGGGCTCCTGTCAACCCCGGCTGACTGGGGTTCACGCCGGCCCGTCGCCTGCTGTCTGGGTTAGTTGAAAGCACACTATTAGACCAAAAGCAGGAACGATCAGATGCTGGATCTGCTCGGGGTCAGGAAAATGAAGCCACCCCACCCCAGCCCCCCACAACCGCCTCCTGAACGTGATCCAATTTCAAAGACCAGTTCCCGTCGGACATGAGCTTTTCGTAACTGCAGGGTCGGAAGGGGTCACGCCGTGCCCCAGACTGACAGCAGACTCAGAATTTGTGCAGCGAAAAAGGTGCCACAATTACAACTCTGGATCTTTAACAATTGGTTAGGTGGCAACTGGAATTCTGAATAAAGTTGGTTGAAATTCATGCGCATTTGCACTTCTTCTAAAGCTAAGCTACTCTTTCCAGGATCACAGCAGATGTCTTGACGCCCCTAACTCATGGTGGGGGGGTCCTCACTCATCCTCTCACCAGAGTGAGTCTCCTCTGTTCCTTCTTTTTCTCTCCTCTCCACGTTTAAACGGCATCTATGGCAGGTGTGTGGTGCGTCCCTCAGCACGCCCTTCCCCTTGCTGGCCCTGCCCCCCCAGTAACGTCCATGCCAAGTCAGCAGCCCCAGCTGCTGTGCCCACTGACTTAGTCTTGGAAATAAACAGGTGGCTAATTTGTGGTCATTGGAGGGACTGATGCTAAAGCTGAAGCTCCAATACTTTGGCCACCTGCTGTGAAGAGTTGACTCATTGGAAGAGACCCTGATGCTGGGAAAGATTGAAGGCGGAGGAGAAAGGGATGACAGAGGATGAGATGGTTGGATGGCATCACTGACTCAATGAACATGAACTTGAGTAAATCTGGAAGAGCGTGGAGCACAGGAAAGCCCGGCATGCCGCAGTCCATGAGGTTGCAGAGTCAGACACAACTTACTGACTGAACAACAACAGCGATCTTTGGTCTGCTAACTAAAAAGTCAGAGGAATAATGGGATGTTCCTGGAATTTCTCTTACAGTGCTTAATCATCCATAGCACAGACTGTTTGAAATCTACTGAAAATAGGCTTTTCATTTCAGGCAACAGAAAAACCCTCATGTATAGTTTATTACCCAGCATACTTTGTCTAGGGTACTGTACCAAGATACGAAAGCACAGATATCTCTATTTTTCGAAAGCTCTATGCTAAAGGCTCTATTCTCAAATACTTTGAAAACAGAACTACAGGGGACTCAGACCCTGGGCTCATGTAGAAAATCTATTATGCTCTTATCAGCACATCTGTCTGAACACCACCTCTTTGCAAATACTTAAAGACATTGGAAAGAATGGCCCTCTAATCTGAGAAAGTCAGCAAAGAAACAAGACCTCAGTGCCAAGCAAAACAAACCAGGCGCAGCTTGACACAAGATTTTACAGTCTAAAGGGAGAAACGCTTGCCCTGGATAGGAACCCTGTAGGTTTCATGGTGAACGCCCTTTAAATAAAAAGCCCTCCGCCAAGTAAAATGTGTTAGGAGAGAATGGTGCCTGCTACTCGGCCGCTACTTCTAGCGCAGACAGCGGCTCTGGAGGCGAGAGAGGAGCCCAGGTACCAGAGCCCACGGAATGCTGCCCCCAGGAGACCAGATCCCCCCGTCCGCGGAGAAGATGCCTCGGGAACGGGCGAGTGGCAGACAGTACAGGAACGTGCCACACATCACGTGACGCAGTCATGTGAACTCTTCTGAGCTCCTTACAGCTGCAGACACCTTGCAGCCAGCCCGGCTCCCAGGATGCAGCTGCGTCAGCACAGTGCCCTCCAGCTGCAGGGGGTGGAGCGGTTCCCTAGCCGACCCCTCAGTTCAGCTTAGTTCAGTCGCTCAGTCATGTCCCACTCTTTGCAATCCCATGGACCGCAGCACTCCAGGCTTCCCTGCCCATCACCAACTCCCGGAGCTTGCTCAAACTCACGGCCATCAAGTCGGTGATGCCATCCAACCATCTCATCCTCTGTCGTCCCCTTCTCCTCCCACCTTCAATCTTTCCCAGCATCAGGGTCTGTTCCAATGAGTCGGTGCTTCCTATCAGGTGGCCAAAGTATTGCAGCTTCAGCTTCAGCATCAGTCCTTCCAGGGAATATTCAGGACTGATTTCCTTTAGGATTCAGCTGAGCCCTGGGCACCCTCAGATCCTCCTGTCCTCCTGTGGTAGCTCATGTCTGCCTCCCCTCTCCCTACCACTTGAGTATCTAATATTCAGACACAGGCTGCCTGCCCAGGGGGAGGTCTGATGATGCCTTGAAGTCCCCCCATTCCAAGGCTGCTTCCTCCGCAGACATCCCAGGAGCTCATGTCCTCATCCTCAGTACGGGCGCTCTTTCAAAGTGCTTCTCACCTGCTAACACCCCTTCTAACAACTTCACCGCAGGCAGGGGATGAATTGTGTCCCCAGAAAAGGCGAGGTGGAGTCCCAACACCCAGGACCTCAGAACAGACCTTATTTAGAGACCGTCTTTACAGAGGGGGTCAATTTAAAATGAGGCCATTAGAGTGGACTCTAAGGCAGTTATCTGGAGAAGGAAATGACCACCCACTCCAGGATTCTTGCCTGGAGAATCCCATGGACAGAGGAGCCTGGCGGGCTACAGTCCATGGGGTCACAAAGAGTCGGACACGACCACAGCAACTTAGCAAGCATAATCCAATATAGTAGGTGCCCTTACCAAAAAAAAGGGGGTAGTTGGACACATGCAAAGAGGGAAGAACCATATGAAGAGGCATTGAGAAGACAGCCATCTACAAGCCAAGGAGAGGGGCCTGGAGCAGACCCTCCGTCACTGCCTCAGAAGGAACCCACTGTGCAGACACCTGGAGTGTGGACCTGCAGCTTCCAGACTGGGAGGTGATACATTTTCATTGTGTAACCACCCAGATGGTGGGGCATCATGGTGGTGGCCCGTGAAACCAACACACACACCGTCTACCTTGGTCAGTGATCCATCATCACCTCATGATGTACTGAATGCCCACGCACACACAGGCTGGCCTGTAAGTTCATGGAGTCAAGTTTCATCGGCTTTGTCCATTAATCTAAGCATCATAATTGCTCAGAACAGCTCCTGACATTCAGCACTGTTCAATGAACACTTACTGAATAAATAAATCATTTCAAGGCAGCAAATCTATCAGATTCCTAGGTAATTTGATGTGACAATCAGGGCTAAAAGTTAAGGAAAGGACCTTGGACTTAATAGCTCAGTAGTTACTTAATATAGCCTATAAAATGTGCCTTGTCAGATGTTTAACATGAAAGCAAAACACAAGGTTTGATTTTTTTTCTAATCATATCTCTACTTATCTCACCATTTTTGAGGTGAAGTTTTGGCTGGACCATTTTGGTAGTCAAAATATATCTCTTAGTAAAAGATTCAAAATAACTCTTTCCTTTTGGCCAGAAACTTAATTCGACCCTGGAGAGCTTACAAGCTTTTAAATTCTTGAGTCAATTAAACGTCTTGACGCATAAATAAGAATAAAAAAGAAATCCCATTAGAACAGTCGTGAACAAGCAACAATATTTAAAGCCCAGTGCTTTAAAATTTACTTGAGACAAGGTTGATTCCTGAACATCATGGACTATATATTTCCAAGACCAACTTGGGCAATGCTATTACTTTATAGATGAGAGAACAAAGGCACACAGAAATTCAATAACGGGTCAGATTTCACAGGAAAATGGAAGCCGGACTTGCAGTGGACTGCAGGAAGCTAAAGAAGCCATAGGGCCCTTGCTATTCCATTTGTTCTGCAAATCCAAAGTTCGGAAGTCAAGGTATACCTTCAGCCAGGTAGAATGGGGCAGAAGAAGCAAAAATATAATAATGAAAGGAGTAGCAGTAGTAACAGAGGTTCTTTTTAAAAAGAATGAAAGAGTGCTCACTGCATTCAATGTTTATTTAAGAAATTACTTAAATAATTTAACGTGTGCCACGCATCAGAAACACGGCCGCTCCTGGGTGCAGGAGGCGGAGGAAGGAAGATCGGAGCTGGGAAGCCACTACCCCGAGCAGGTAAGATACTCGGGCTGCCGGCGCGTTCCTTCTCTTCGTGGTCCCGGTCACCCTTCTCCGTGCGGGCAGCCCCCTCCCACCTCTGTGGATGAAATCAGCGCGGCTTCCAGGAAGTGGCTCCTGGTTCTCAGACGGTAACAAAGCAGTTGAGACACTTGGTCACTTCAAGTCATGGTCTCGGATCAGAAACTAAAGTACCAGCTCAGTGTAATAATCAAAACGATCAAAGCGATAGTCCCTCGGTCATGTCCGACTCTCGGTGACCCCTTAGACGACAGTCCGCCAGGCTCCTCCGTCCACGGAATTCTCCAGGCTTGAATACTGGAGTGGGATGCCCTTCCCTTCCCCGGGGGATCTTCCTGACCAGGGAATGAACCCGGGTCCCCTGCACTGCAGGCAGATTCTCTGACCATCTGAGCCACCAGGGAAGGCGCAGACTTTGTTTGCAATCTGCAGCTCCCTTGCCCATCATCAGTGGCAGCCTCTCCCTTTCCCGTTTCCCCTGCTCCCTCCTTGTTAACTCTGGATTCTGTGGAACCTTCAGAGACCCTCCCCCTTCCGACCCCTGGAGCGACCGCACCCCCGGGGCCTCACCCTGGCGTGCCCCACATGCAGGCCAGCGCCTCGCTGGTCCAGCTGGGTGGCTGTGGGTCTTCCCTCCATCCAGGCCTTCGGCAGGATCTCCAGCTCCCCTGCACGTCCCTGTTGTCCCTTCAGCTGGTCCGTCTTATGGGCCCTAAAGCAATCCCTTGCTTGCTGTCCTCTGCACAAACCCCCACACTAAACAACTGTGCATCCGTTTTCCTGCCAAACTCTCATAATTAACAGGGTGAACATCAGAAGGAGCCCCTCATGCAGCGATTTTTTTCGTGACTGTTTCAGGCAGTGGCCCAGCAGGCTCTCACAGTCCAGATTTACCAGAGGGAGCAGACAGCAGTGTTCCTCTATGCGTCTGCGGTCTAGGTGTCAGTTTGGAAGGTGACATCTACCGTCTTGGGCCTGGGCAGGCTCCCGGGTGAACCACTCCATTCTGACATCCTCCTAGACCACTGCTGCAAGAAGGATCCAGACAGAGTGGGCAGATGAAAAATCCAAACAGAGTCATGGCCCAGGAGGAAGGCCAGCAAGGTGCAGACGTGGTCCAAGTGGGACATTCCAAGGGGGACACCCAGTGATGTTCTGCTTCATTAAATTAAACGGTGTATTTTCGAGTTCCCACAAGTGCAGATGTTAAGAAAGATACAAAAATATAAAAGCATAGATTCCACTCCCCTGCCCCTGGTAAATGCATTAAGTTCCTGAGAAGGTCTATAGGAAATGGAGAATGTTCTCGGAGAAGACCAGCTTTTACATGCCAAGAAAAAGCTAGTCGAAATAGTCAGGTTGGTTGCCTTGTGTTCATGGAAGCAGGCAGATGAAAAGTTATTTTTAGAGCTGAGATGATCTGCTGACCACACTAAATGAGGGCATTCCATGGGGCTGCACTTTCAGCTTCTGTGGCGGTAGGTGAACTGACCGAGGACCGCGCTCGCCAGGTCAGCCCTGGAGTCAATAACAACCTCATGAAGGCCGTGACTGAGGGCCATGGGAAGCCTCCTAGGAATTACTCAGCGCTGCCCAGGAAGGTGGGGCAAGTCAGCACCTCCTTGCAGAGCGCAAGTTTCTTCTTGTATCTAAGCATTACTTGGTATAAACATTTGGCTTCCTGTATTTGATGTTTGCTGTTGTTTAGTCGCTAAGTCGTATCTGACTCTTTTGCCATCCTGTGGGCTGTAACCCGTCAGGCTCCTCTGTCCATGGCATTTCCCAGGCAACGATGCTGGAGTGGGTTGCCACTTCCTTCTCCAGGGGATCTTCCAGACCCAGGGATCAAAGCTGCATCTCCTGCATTGGAGGCCGACTCTTTACCACTGAGGCACCTGCAAAGCCCCACATGTGATGTTTAGAGTTCTCCGAAGACACGGCCGTGGGCTCTCCCTTTGCTCTGTGCTTGTCAAACAGAATAATCTATGACAGGGTCCAGTTTTAGACTCTAGGAAGCTAATGCCTGGCTCCAGTCTATTTAAGTTAGTGACTGCAAAAAAGAGAGCAATCAAAAAGCTACTTTGATGTTTAATATTAATATGTCTTCCTATATATAGAAAATTCCAGCATTCTAAAAATAACCCAGAGACTGGCATGGAAGGCTTACCATATAAATGATGGCCATTCTGAAAAGCAGTTACAATCGGAGTGGCTAATACTCTGTTACATAATTGATCCTTTTACAGAGGAACTTGACTGATATTTATTCACTCTCCCTTCCAGCCACATGACAATGTTCCAGAGGCACAGAAATAATGGGGAATTCATATTTCAGCCTGGTGTTCTTCAGTGATGGGGCTCACCATAAAAACTTCAGAAGCAGCTCTCTGATTATTTGCTTAATGGGAAAAATGTATGCAGAGGGTTACCTACAACATTTAGAGACTTAGTTCAGTCGCTCAGTCATCTCCGCCTCTTTGCGACCCCATGGACTGCAGCATGCCAGGCCTCCCTGTCCAACATGCTCAAACTCATGTCCATTGAATTGGTGATGCCATACAACCAACTCGTCCTCTGTCATCCCCTTCTCCTCCTGCCTTCAATCTTTCCCAGCATCAGGGTCTTTTCCATGGAGTCAGTTCTTTACATCAGGTGGCCAGAGTATTGGAGCTTCACCTCCAGCATCAGTCATTCCAATGAATACTCAGGATTGATTTCCTTTAGGACAGACTGGTTTGATCTCCTTGCAGTCCAAGGGACTCTCAAGAGTCTTCTCCAACACCACAGTTCAAAAGCGTCAATTCTAGACTTGAGGGATATAAATTATACTATACTCAAGGAAGACAACAAATACATTAAACCTTTTACATAAAAATATATTCATGTATAATTGTATATACTATCTGTTTTACTATATAACCATATATTCTTATATATAAGTGCTCATTTGTATGTATACATATAAATATATACATGAGTGTGTGTTTGCAAGTGTATGTGTGAACATGAATGAGTGTGCATGTGTATTTGTGCACTTGTGTGTGCAAGGACGGGTGTGTGTGTGTGTGTGTGTGTGTGTGTATGTGTTCATATAACCGGGCGTTTCTTTGGCACACACAACAGAATGCCCACAATCTAGGGAGATGTCCAACATTCACAGTCACCTAACTTGCACTGTCCTTCCTTAAAATAAATTACTTAAAAAACAAAATAGGACACACACACAGAGTGCCTGGCAGAGAAGAGATCAGTCCAGCTGATGAAAGAGAGCGGTCCGCCTCTCCTGCCTGCTCAGGCCCTGTGCTCCTTGCAATTCTGCGGCCCCCGCCACGTCACCATCATAACGCATCCACCCCGAGCCGTGGCCTGCAGGACCTGCTGAATCAAATCCCCTGGCTTCCCACTTCCTGTGAGTTCAGATCCTCTTCACGCACAGCACGCTGACAACCTCAGCGTTTAAAGGGGTACGAAATTCCGAGCCGCTTTACCAAGAAAAGAAGTAGCAGAATGCCCTAAATCTCAGCTCCAATTTCTATTAAAATGTTCATGTAACTGCTTTGATTTTCCTTTATGAACCTGTCATAAAAAGACCAAACAAAAACAAACCTGGAAAATGGAAAAGAACAATAAGGTATGCAATAACTGTATCATTCTGTGTACCTTAATGTTGCAAAGGTGAATTATATTGCATAAAATGATCTGTTAAGTAAAGTCATTGCAGAATGGTGCTCCTTTTAAAAGACCGTAATGTTTCATTTTAAACAGTTTTACAAGACCGTGATGTATAATAAAAAATGATAGTAGAATTAGAATTTTGCTAATTGTCTGCAATGACATTCACTTAATACCACAATTACTTTATACCTCTACTTCAGAATTGCATACTTGGTTTCATGAATGTAATTGCTTAATAAATGATGCATAAGTCATCTAATTTTCTAGCTTTTCAAACATAATTAGGCATATTAACATATGCAAATTTCGCCTTTTATCAATTAGTTATGCAAATTGAGGCATGGATTATTCAATTTATTCAACTTAGAGTAGTAAAGTTTATTAATAATAAATGATTTACTCAGTCCTTTAATATATATAATAATGTTTACCTTAGCTAAACTTAATATATCAACAGCAAGAAGACGGCCTCCAACCATATTTTTGGCATGTGTGCATTCTAAGTCGCTCAGTCATGTCCACGTCTTTGTGACCCCATGGACTGTGGCCCGCCAGGCTCCTCTGTCCATGGGATTCTCCAGGCAAGAATACTGAAGTGAGTTGCCACGCCCTCCTGCAGGGGATCTTCCTGACTCAGGGATCCAACCCACATCTCTATGTCTCCTGCGTTGTCAGACGGGTTCCTTACCACTAGCACCACCTGGGAAGCCCATGCTTTTTGGCAGTGATATTCAAACATAAGAAACATCTAGAAGGCTTGTAACAACATAACTGCAAGACTCCTGACTCAGAAGCTAGGGGTGGTAGTCTGAGAAACCATTTTCCTAAAAACTTTCTGGTTGATACTGACACTGATGGTCTGATAGCCATACTTTGAGAACTGCTTTAGTACAAGGTTAAGCTCAGGGTAATTGTTATTGTTGAAATTTCAAGGTAACGAGCATCAGCAGTTAACACTGGTAAGTGTAGATAACCAGCATTATCAGATGTTTCAGAATAAAAGTCACTTAATTCCAGTAACAGTCCAAAGTTTTTCAGCCAATTCATGAAATCAAAGAAAAGCTTTTGGAAATTAACTTTAATAGTGAAATATCAGTTGTTCTTTTAAATCAACTACACACCCATTTTCAATTCCAAGTTTAAGGTACTTTGTGAAAAATTACCTAAAGACAGTATCTTAGGAATGTTTTAACTTCTGAAGAACTACTCTGTAAAATTATTCCAAGTGTAGTACTAACTGTTTTTGAACTGTTTTGAAAATAAAGTATGTAAATGTTTGCTGCATTTGTTCAAAATAAAGTGGACATTTTTAATAAAAATATTTGTTAAATAAAGCATCAAAACATTTCAGCTTTCAATTTTTTTAGTGCTTTTTAAACTATTTTAGCAATTGACAACTGTGTGTCAAAAAGTTGAACTATATCTGTATAAAAGTAAGGAAGGAACAGACTAAATTACCTTAAACACAATAATGTGGTAAAAGTTTAAACCATGCTCAAGATTTAATTTCATAATAATAATATTAATAATAATAATAATAAAATTAATAATAAAATAATCTGGATATTCTGGTGGTGAGCCTTGAATCACCTCCACTCAAAGTAGTGCCTTTGGAAGGAACTTCTGTTTAATTGGATAAATTTATAATCTATGCTGGAATTGTATGACATCTGCAAGGCTGGCAGTTTTGAAGTATCTATAAGTGAAAAAATACTTCAAATAATAGTAAATGAAACAAACTGTTCAGTTTTGTCACAAAAATACTTATCAAACAAAAGTAGTATGACTTTAACCAAATAAATGTGATGTTTTCATTCAAATATTTATCCATTAAAATATAAACAAAGTTATAATGAATAAGCTCCAATTACTAAAATTTGCTCTGACTTTTCCAGATACTTTAGCACCAGTAAAGACAGCTTATCCTCAATTTAAAATAGTACAGCATGGTCAGAGTTAACTGAACATGCTGTTATTTTGTGAACATAAAGCAAGAAAATATAAAATGTATCTTTGATTAAGATTATAGGCAATTATATTTTTTAAAAAATTAAGATATTTTGAGAGGCATCCTTCAGGAAAACACTAGAGGTAAAATACTTGGGAGAGATGTAGCGAGTAAGTATCTAAAATGTATCACAAATAAATCATTCCATGTGTGTTCATAGTTAATGTTCAAATAATTCATATATTTTTGCGGGGGAGTTGTTTAACATGCATATATTTTGCTATCTTTTACTTTTGAAAAGAATTTCATTAAAATGATTTTTATATATAACTTTTTATAAGTTCACCAATGTAATAGAACTTTTTACTGATTAATATGTACTTTTAAAAATTACATATTTCAAATATCCTCTTTCATTCTCAAAACTGTCTCCAATTGAAAACAGATTACATGGTTGATCAAACATCACTTTCTATTTTTTTAAATGTGTTTTACCTCTTCCTGTGTTTTATTGTCCTCCCTTAGAATTCTAGTAAGAAAGAACATAGACAAATCTAAATCTGCTTTAATTAACATGTCTTAACATTTCAATTTTACTCTTTTAAGAATCTCTTATAATCTTTTGTAATGATCTAGTTTATAAAGCAAGCCTTGATATGCATGAAAGTGAAGTGAAAGTGAAAGTTGCTCAGTCATGTCTGACTCCTTGCGACCCAATTACAGTCCATGGAATTCTCACTGGGTGGCCTTTCCCTTCTCCAGGGGATCTTCCCAACCCAGGGATCGCACCCAGGTCTCCCGCATTGCATGTGGATTCTTTACCAGCTGAGACACAGGGCAAGCCCAAGAATACTGGAGTGGGTAGCCTATCTCTTCTCCAGCAGATCTTCCTGACCCAGGAAACGAACTGGGGTCTCTTGCATTGCAGGCGGATTCTTTACCAACTGAGCTATATGTATGAGTGTGCTCAGAAGGACTTGCACGGACCAGTTGAGATAAGACCTCACATAGGTACTCCTTCCTGAATGAAGTTCTCCAGATACCTGGTTCACTCGATCCCCGTGAGATGGGCTCTAAGAATAAATGAAGTCCTAACCATGTGTGTATTCTGACTTGGTCAATATATAAATCCTTGTTGAACATGGGAGATATAAAGTCCAACCTGCAACCAGTATAAGGATTTTGTTTTCTAGTCCAGTAGTTGGTCCGCTAGTGACTATACTGTCTCCTTTAGAATCAGATCTAAGATATCTTCATCACCAAAAACACTGGAGATAAATTAAAGCAAATTATTATTTTGTCGACTGTTTTTTGTACGACAGGATTTTCTTTGGAGTTGCTCATTTCCATGTCAAAGGGGAAAAATAAATATTGTGCATCTCTAATATAAACAGACCATTTTAAAATTATCATCACCCAAATGAAAGAACTGTCAGTTTAAAAAACAATGCCGAGCTTCTTTTCCCGCTGTAATAATTGCCAGTCCGCTGTAACGACATGCGACCAGAGGTATGCAACTGCATTCAGGTTAGGAGAAAGTCAGAACCAAAACCGTCTTTACACCAACGATTTGACTTTTCAGTTGTTTCTGAATTATTTAATTTACTTATTTGCTTATTTTAGTGTTCAGCTGAACAGTGAGATCACAACCTTAACATTTCTTATGAAAGTCCTTTAGCCCTCCATACCTGTGGAGGGCAGACTCTCAAATGGCCCTTCATTACCCCACCTCCTGGTATTCATGCTCATGTATATTCCCCTCCTCCCAAGGGCACAAAGCTGACAGCATGTCCCTTCAACACCAAGGTTTCACAAGGCACTGATGTCACCCTTTCAGACTCTTCTTTGCTGACCCTGATGAAGCAAGAAGCCACGGACTGGAGAGGTCCCTGTAATCAGAAATGGAGCAGGGCCCCCAGCAGCAGAGAGCAGAAAGCTGCAGTCTTCAGTCTAACAACTCTCAGGACCAGTGAACAACCTGCCAACAGCCACAGGAGCGTGGAGACGGACCCTTCCACAGTCAAGGCGTCAGATGAGACCTCAGCCCCACCTGAGACCTTGAATTCATCCTGGAGAGACCCCTCTCCACCCCCTGGTTCAAGCAGTGGTGCTAAGTCACTTCGGTCATGTCCAACGCTTTGCGGCCCTACAGATTGTAGCCCCATAGGCTTCGTCTGTCCATGGGATTCTCCAGGTAAGAATGCTGGAATGCCTTGCTGTGCCCTCCTCCAGGGGATCTTCCTGACCCAGGGATCGAACCTGCATCTCTTAAGTCTCCTGCATCGGCAGGCGGGTTCTTGACCACGAGCGGAGTCAGCTAAGCTGTACCTGGACTCCTGATCCATAGATACTGTGAGATCAAAAGTGAGCGTCGCTCTAAGCTTCTAAATATGTGATAATTCATATATAGCAATAGATAACTAATACTTGACAATGTATTTGGATTATATAAATTATTAATGGTTTTTACTTATAAATATGTCAGCTACAGGTACTATGTCAACTAGAGGTACTATGCCACAACCATACTCTTCATTGAGAGACACAGAAGGTACAGGCTTTGAAGTCAGATGGAGCTGCATGTGTAATCTGCACATTTATGCAAAGTACTTAAACTCTCCTGGCCTCAGTTTTCTCACCTCTAAGAGAGGTTATATTGAGCCAAAGAGTTCATTTGGTTTTTCCATAAAATATTACATGTTTCTGTATTATCATATGGAAAATCCTGAACAAACCTTTTGGCCACCCCAACATTATTCTTACTTCAGAGAGTTGTCAGGAGTATAAGAAGTGTGTTCACTTACAAGGTCATCTGGAGTTACGACTATTAAAATTCTAGAGAAAACACTATAATCTATAACTTTGGGAATGTTTTTTTCCCCTTATTTCTGGGCACTCTGCCATTCTACCTTGACAACTCATCCCCTTTTCAGCTCAGTCTACTGCCCCAGCAGTTGGGCCTCAGCAAAGATGCTGTAATTGTCCTACCAAAGGTCAGAGTCTTCTCACAGACAAGACGTCCTGGTTTGGGTGCCTGCAAGATGGATGATTTAATCTCTGAGTTGACTGACTGCAGCTCTTCCCACCTTCGCTTCTTTATTCCGCTCTGGCTGTGCACCCTGTTCTCATGATCCCTTATGGTTTGGAAGCAGAGAAGTGTGATCGTGGAAAGGAGTAAAGTTTCTAATGTTTTTGCTTAAAATTCTCTCGCCCACACTTCTGTTACCTGTGTAACGAATGCGCTTGCTGTAATCAAACACATACGCGACTGGCGGGAGGTGCCCAGCTAAAGAGTCGCTCTGCAGACAAATCAGGTGGGAGAAGTCACACGTCGGAAGGGATTAAACGTTCAGCACACTCCATCACTCTGGTGATTTGGTCTTCAGAATGTGTAACTCAACATTTTCAACGCACTCAGAAGATGAAAAAAGAACACATTTTTCATAGCTTATATGACATACCCAGTGGGGAATAGTTAAGCAAGTTGCTACATCAGTCCTGCAAAGCAGGGGTAGAAAGTGGTCAATAGTTTCAATAAATGCTAAGCAACTTCTGCTGGCAACGTCCTCCCGGAGGAAATCCAATACCTTCTCTCCCCACAACGATCAGAGAGAAACAGTGACTCACCCTTCTTCAGGAACATCATATTAATGATTGAACCTACTTATACACCTTTTGAGCCTTTTTTCATTTTTTTATCTGAACTAACAGAACCTTCTTTTCACTTCGTACAACCATCACATTCTCACCTTGTGCGTGCTGAGTTGTTCAGTCGTGTCTGACTCCTCGTAAACCCGTGGACGGTAGGCTGCCAGGTCGTATACTTTAAAAATAAACTTTGGCCTCAGATCTTATTCTTTTTTTAAAGGACACTACAGATTTATATTGATATTGTTCATGCAAAGATGGGCTCAATAAAGGACAGAAATGGTATGGACCTAACAGAAGCATTTTAAGAGGTGGCAAGAATACACAGAAGAACTGTACAAAAAAGATCTTCATGACCCAGATAATCACAATGGTGTGATCACTCACCTAGAGCCAGACTTCCTGGAATGTGAAGTCAAGTGGGCCTTAGGAAGCATCACTATGAACAAAGCTAGTGGAGGTGATGGAATTCCAGTTGAGCTATTTCAAATCATAAAAGATGATGCTGTGAAAGTGCCACACTCAATATGTCAGCAAATTTGGAAAACTCAGCAGTGGCCACAGGACTGGAAAAGGTCAGTTTTTATTCCAATCCCAAAGAAAGGCAATGCCAAAGAATGGTCAAACTACCGCACAATCACACTCATCTCACACTCTAGTAAAGTAATGCTCAAAATTCTCCAAGCCAGGCTTCAGCAATACGTGAACCGTGAACTTTCAGATGTTCAAGCTGGTTTTAGAAAAGACATAGGAATCAGAGATCAAATTGCCAACATCTGATGGATCATCAAAAAAGCAAGAGAGTTCCTGAAAAACATCTATTTCTGCTTTATTGATTATGCCAAAGCCTTTGACTGTGTGGATCACAATAAACTGCGGAAAATTCTGAAAGAGATGGTAATACCAGACCACCTGACCTGCCTCTTGAGAAACCTGCATGCAGGTCAGGAAGCAACAGTTAAACTGGACATGGAACAATAGAACAACATGGAAAGGAGTACGTCAAGACTGTATATTGTCACCCTGCTTATTTAACTTCTATGCAGAGTACATCATGAGAAACCCTGGGCTGGATGAAGCACAAGCTGGAATCAAGATTGTTGTGAGAAATATCAATAACCTCAGATATGCAGATGACACAACCCTTATGGCAGAAAGTGAAGAAGAACTAAAGCGCCTCTTGATGAAAGTGAAAGAGGAGAGTGAAAAAGTTGACTTAAAACTGAACATTCAGAAAACTAAGATCATGGCATCTGGTCCATCTTCCATCCACGAAGTGATTTGCCATCACTTCATGGCAAATAGATGGGGAAACAGTGGAAACAGTGGCTGACTTTATTTTTCTGGGCTCCAAAATCACTGCAGATGGTGATTGCAGCCATGAAATTAAAAGATGCTTACTCCTTGGAAGGAAAGTTATGACCAACCTAGATAGCATATTAAAAAGCAGACACATTACTTTGCCAACAAAGGTCCGTCCAGTCAAGGCTATGGTTTTTCCAGTGGTCATGTATAGATGTGAGAGTTGGACTATAAAGAAAGCTGAGCACCAAAGAATTGATGCTTTTGAACTGTGGTGTTGGAGAAGACTCTGGAGAGTCCCTTGGGCTGCAAGTAGATCCAACCAGTCCATCCTGAAGGAGATAAGTCCTGGGTGTTCATTGGAAGGACTGATGCTGAAGCTGAAGCTCCAATACTTTGGCCACCTGATTCGAAGAGCTGACTCATTGGAAAAGACCCTGATGCTGGGAAAGATTGAGGGCAGGAGGATAAGGGGACGACAGAGGATGAGATGGTTGGATGGCATCATTGACTCAATGGACATGGGTTTGGGTGGACTCTGGGAGTTGGTGATGGACAGGGAGGCCTGGCGTGCTGCGGTTCATGGGGTCACAAAGAGTCGGACACGACTGAGTGACTGAACTGAAGTGTTGTTTAGTCACTAAGTCATATCTGACTCTTTTGTGACTGCATGGACTATAGCCCCCTTGGGCTGCTCTGTCCATGGGATCCCCCAGGGAAGAATATTGGGATGGGTTGCCATTTCCTTCTCCAGGGGATCTTCCTGACCCAGGGACGGAGCCCAGGTCTGTTGCATTGGCAGGCGGATTCTTTAGCACTGAGCCACCTGGGAATCATAGTCTTAGACTCTTAAAGAGGTGGTCATAAAATCTGTTTTGGTCCTTGAAAAGATTAAGGGTGGAGCAGTGCCTAACCTTTTGAGTTGGATAACATCACATAGGGCTGAAGATTCACCAGTGTTTTTATTTGGATTTTCAAGCATCAATGTGAAATCATCAAAAACTTTAAAAACGTTTCTCGCAAATCTTTCTGTAAGACATCAATATGAACATTTCTCATTGTCATAATAATCAACTTAAATCCACCCTAAATTCCACCTAAATCCACCTGAAAGTCCACCTTTCTGAGAGAGACATAGAATCAAAACAGCCCTCCCACCCTTTCCCTACCTCATGATGGAACTGGAACATTTTTCTCCTAAGATTTAATTCTTACAAATTACGTAGCCGATTCTGTCAGTGTGCGGCTTGTAATTAGCAGGTAAAAACAACTTCTGAGGCTTGTGCTAACTATTCCAGAGGAAGGGTAATTTTAAAGTAAATGGCATCGCAGTGCTCTCAGAAGCACCATGATAACTTCTCTGAATTAATGATGCTTCGGAGAATTTGGTTTATTTTTTAAAAAGAAAAATAAACATTTTATCCATTCTTATATAGTCAAGTAAAGCACTGACAACATTTTATGATGGACCAACAGAAAACAGATCCTGAAAACTAAACAACTCGGTCCCTAAGAGGGCAATTATTAAAAGAGCATGCAATAAACAGTCATCATGAGAAGTTTAGGAATGATTTTAGCGCTAAATAATAAACAAGGATGTCAGAGATGCTGTTGTAAAGTCAACAAATATTCCATGACTGTCCACCATGTACACCTCAGTAGGAATTACAAGTTTACTACTAAAGGAGTCTCATGGGTGCCATGAAGAATAGCAAAAAGTATTGAACAAAGTCATCAGGAGGAATTTAAAGAGATGAGTCAGAAAACAAAACCCAACAGGAACAGGCTGTCAGCTTCAAGTGGAAAAGAGTGTTTACATACAGGAGGGGTGGCTACTGGCTGGACCCCACATGGAGGATGTCAGTCAGATCTCAGCTCAATTTAACAGACTCTTAAAGGACCCATCACCCAACGAGCAGCACAGTAAAATCACGGTCACATTCATTCAACAAATACCCATGGAACATCAGACTCTGGACTAGACACCATGGAGACACAGTGATACACAGACCTTCTTCAAGCTTGTGGTCTTGGGACAACGTTAACCAAACCACCATGTAAATCATGTAAAATTAACATGGGAAAGGCTGCATGAAGGATCTGGGGACAGGTGGGGAGATTTTCTGAAGAACCACTGCTTGGGCTCCGCTGAGACAGGAACGGATGCAGCTCTGGGGGCCCCTCCGAGAGATGAACGGGTGCAGGTCTTGGTAAACACTGCGGGTTGAAGGGAGAATGTGAGATGACTCGGGGACATTCAAAGAATTAAAAGGACATCAACGGTGGTAACCTGACCTAGAGAAGTGGGACCTACTCTGTGAACTTTGTGATTTAACAATCACGACAACCAGTGAAAATAGTTTTACTATGATCCTCATTATAGATATGTGGAAACCAAGGCTTTAGGAATCTTAAGCAGTTTATCCACAGTTACCCAGAAAGTAAACGACAGATCTTGATCTGATAACATCAGTTAGTGCGCATTGCGTAAAAACACGATAGAGTTAAACAGGGGGGAAGGGGTTTCCCCACAACCTCCTCAGCCTTAGACCGCCCCACCCCCACACCACAGTATGCAAGCACCACCAATGGGCCAGCTTTTCCTATCTACTGATTATTCCACATTACAGTGGCATCTTAGTTTGCATTCTCAGATGTTGGGAATGAGACAATGTAACACAAGTTGAGGAGACAGTATTTAATAGAAGTACATGCCATAATGAAGGTATACATATTAATTTCTGTAAATTCCAAACTATTGGTACAGGGAGGTATATGATGAGCTTTCAAGAACACAGTCTCATGTCAAATGTGTGAAAATACTCTATTCCTACATATGTTAGGTAATAACACTCAGTGTTTCCCAAGAGGTAGTAAATGCTTAAGATATAAATGGCTCAAGGAGTTTTATTTTTAGTTGAGTTAACGGACCATGAAGATCAATTCAACTTATTGAGTCTCCTGTGGCAGGCGCTTCCTAGGCACTAGGCATGATTTTCAGCTGACCGCCAGGATGTCATCTTCTGTGGGTTTCCTCATTTCCTCGGTCTCCCTGCGGGTCTCCCCATCTTCCTACTCGGTGGTGGGGGGGGTCAGTATCTCCAAACACCCTGGGCTTTTTCTCTTCTCTAGACTCATGGGCTCACATTGTGGGCTCACACAAGGCGATGGCTTTGGGCTGGTGAGCCTTCAAAATATCAGCTCTCTTCTCAGCGCCTCCCTGACCTCTACGGCGGGATATGTCTCACACCGGGGGTGGAGGTGGGATGTTCTTAATGCGTTACTGTGTTCTGGTCACTTCACAAAGCAAGAGAAAAAAAAAAACACTGGAGTAGACTTAGTGATATAAAGCGCATTGTGCTTTGGAAAGGATCATCTATTATTCCTGATATAAACCCAGAGCGCACATACTCATATTATTCTAGGTCACAGTGTAAAACGAGTTTACGAGACTTCCCTCATGGACCAGTAGTTAAGAATTCCCCTTGCAACGCAGGGGACACGGGTTAGATCCCCGGTCAGGGAACTAAGATCCCACACGCTGTGGAGCTGTTAAGCCTACATGCTGCAAAGATGCCTCGGGCTGCAAACTAAAGCCGGACGTAGCCAAATCAATCAATCAAAGTTTTCAAAATGGTTTACTAAGGTGGTTAACGGTCAAAACATTGAAACGTGCTGCTATACAATCTAATATCCACACAAGGACAAAGGAATCCTTCTATAAGGCAAGTGTGAGCGTGTCACTGCTCTGTTCGGCTTCCCCTCACCACTCAGAGTCCCTCTCCCCAGCCCCTGCCAGACTCTCTGCACTGGCACGGCCCTTAGCTCTGGGCGCCCCAGCTGCTCTGCCCGCCCTGGAACCCACCAGGCTCCCTCCTGTCCTGGGGGCTTCGCACGTGCCCCCTTCTCCCCTCTCCACGGACCCTGGGGTGGCGCCTCTTCCATCAGAGGCCTTGGCCACCCACACTCTGTAAAGCAGCAGCACCACCCCAGCGTTGCTCTCTTTTCTCTTTATTTTTCCTCATGTCTGCATCCAGGCCTTATATTACAGTATTGATTTGCTTTGATGTCTCCACCCATCAGAATGTCAACCCGTTGAAAAGGGAAATTGTGTGTGTTTTAGTCACTGTTGTGCCCTGCTATCTAGAGCAGAACATATGCTCAGAAAATATTTATGGGCTGAATGGATGGTCCTGACTGCAAAACTTGATATATAGTTAATCCATGAATCAGGAAGATTAGACACAAATTGAAACTAGTAAAAAAAAAATAGGAGAAACAATTTATAATTAAATGTAAAAATGTTTAAATAAAAGTTGAGAGAAGAAAGGAATTCAGAAAGCTGAGATATTCAGTGTTGTTTTCATAGACAGAAAGGAACTGGGATAAGCCTGAAATGATGGGTGGGCCAGGAAAGGCAGAGATTACAGCACTCAGGGAGTGGGGAAGTATACTAATTTAATGATCACCATGTCTAATAAGCAACCAACACAATATTTAAAAAGTCTCATTTTTAATGACCTATTTTCAGTACTAGCATTGCTAAATATGTAGACTTTCCTGTTGTTACTTTTCTGATTGCCAGTATCATCAGTTCTTTCCTTCCCCAAAGTATGAGTGAAAAATGGAAAAACCATCTGAATAAAATCTACTAAAGGAATCACCTGACAAATGTGAGTCAAATTGGGACTGAAAGGTCTATTCGGGAGAAACAGGCAATGTCCCACCACCCTGAATGGCCATTTATGAGGACCTGTACCTTATATTGTTACTTTGGAAACGATCAAGGAATCAAACCACGCACACACAAATAAGTAACAATTAAAGCTGCTAAAACATGCCAAATGTCTTCTAGGTAGAGAGTAGGAAGAAAGACTGTGTCTCACAAGAGACAGTAAATGAGACTCTATGTGACACTCGAGTATAGACAACCTGATTTTACATCAATCAGTTTCAGAATATATACTTCAGCTGTGTCCAATATTTCTTATTCAAAATTATAAAGAGGGGGGAGAGTAAAATACACAGGGCAAATCATAGCCACTCTGCAAATATCCTGAAAAGTATCTGTGCAGAGCCACAAGCCCCACCCAATAGAAGGCATTTGCTCTGGAAGAGACTTTAAAACACCTAGTCCAAAGGAACCCCAAAGAGATCAGATTCTCAACTATAATAAGATTTGGAGGTGAGAAGTTGTACAGAAAACTGAGAGTCAAAAGACTACCAAAGGATATGCTTGAAACTGGGCATCCGATTTGTTTAGGCTTTACTGTTGTTCAGTCGATAAGTTGTGTCTGACGCTTTGCGACCCCATGGATTGCAGCACACCCGGCTTCCCTGTTCTTCACAATCTCCCACACTTCTCAAACTCATGTCCGTTGAGTCGGTGATGCCATCCAACCATCTCATCCTCTGTCGCCCTCTTCTCCTCCTGCCCTCAGCCTTTCCCAGCATCAGGGTCTTTCCCATTGAGTCAGCTCTTCACATCAGGTGGCCAAAATATTGGAGCTTCAGTTTTAGCACCAGTCCTTCCAGCCCATATTCAGGATTGATCTCCTTTAGGATGGACTGGTTGGATCTCCTTGCAGTCCAAGGGACTCTCAAGAGTCTTCTCTAACACCACAGTTCAAAAGCATCAGTTTCTGTGCTCAGCCTTTTTTATGGCCCAATTCTCATCTCTGTACATGACTATTGGAAGGCTACATTTTTAGAATGTGGAAGAAATATATTTCCTCTAACAGTAAAATTACACCTCAGCTTTTTAGGCCTTAGGGATGGTTGGACTGAAGTCTCATGAGCAAGGGATTGCTGGAAAGGTTATGAAATTCAAAGAAATGTACAGACGTTTAAGGAAGGTTGGTGGGTTTTCCTCTGTTGCAGGGCTCATGACAAACACTTTGTTGTAATCCGGCCCACAGGCGGCAGGTAAAATACAAAAATGTGATGTTGACTTGAACTTGTGGGTTTACCCCTCATTCAGACATTCAGGCGTTCAGCTCTGACTGTAGGCCAAGTGCTGTGTGAGGCCCTGCAGATGGACCAGTGGAGAGTGACCACTGGCCTGCCCGTCAGCATCCTTCACTGAAGCAGGAAGGCAGTCACTGGGCAAGGGATCACGAGGATGATGAGAGTTGGCAAGATGGGCAGGACATGAGGGGATGAAAAGAAAGGAAGACTAGCTGCGATCCCGGACCACTTCAGATGAGCTCTGAGTGCCCACCCTCACTCCCCACGCCGTCCCCACATGACTGCCTTAAGCTCTCCTAGGGACTGCCCTGAGACGGGGTGGACCTCGGGGTAGCTTTCCAGAAGCTGCTTCTAAAAGATGAGAACAGCCAGCTAGGTAGAAAGGGACCAGAAGGGACGGCCTAGGAGAAGATCTGGGCAAAAAAGAACTGAACGTGGACAAGACTCCCTGGGACACCTCTGCAGTCTCGGGGTCGGGGGTACGTGAGGGCGTGTGAAGGGGAGTGTGTGTGTGTGTGTGTGTGTGTGCAGACAGCAGTGTGGAGGAGACAGCAGCTGGAGCGGAGGCCAGCGAGGCTGGCAAAGGTCCACCTCTCTTTGCTATTTTATCCTAATAACGGGAAGCCACTGCCATGATCTCATTTGCGCTTTCAAAAAACCCTGACAATCCACAAATTATTAGAATCTGTCCAACTCACAGTTTCACAGCCAAATGAGATGTGACACCGAGCGACAGACAGACACCCCACAAGGTCCGGGTTTGCACACTTAAAGGGTCGTCTCCCGGCGACCCTCAGTTTTCGCGGAAGCAGCGGCAAGAGTAATAAGAGCTTAATGCTTAACAGAGATTTACGTATACAAAGCCCCAAGCGAAACGCGTCACAAAACTCCTCAAGTTTGATCTGGCATAATGCTATGGATGAGCTTCTGTTATTACTTTCATTTAATATCAGTGATATTCAAAAGAACTCTTCTGGACCCAAGGATCAAAGTCGGGTCTCCCATAGTGCAGGCAGATTCTTTACCATCTGCGTCATCAGGGAAGACTTTGAAAAGAACTTGCCCACATTGGAAACATATTAGTAACTGATCACTGTGTCTGGGGAAGCCCTGAATCAGCTGACCCCAGGACGGCCATTCCATGTACATCGTTGATTTGCTGTGGCCGCCAGTGCAGTGTTGTTACTGGACTCCCAGGATGCTAAAACACACCGTCTCCGCAGGGCCGTATATTCTCACAGAGGAGAGCAGCAGGCCACTGCAGCTCCGCGAGCCGGCCGCAAGTCACAGTTGCTGAGTTCATTTCACATTGCACGTCACCGTCACATAATGTTATGGCTGCAACAAAGCATTAGATGGTTGTTCAGTCAGATGTTGCCTGGAGAATATTTATAAGACTGTGATACCAAAAAAAAAAAAAAAAAATGCAGATTCACCCATTAACTCCTTAACTGACAAGGCTCAGTCAGGACTGAGGCTCCAGCTCTACCACCGTGGAGCCTCCGGCATAACGATGTCTTCACAAAAAGGAAGTCATGGATTTTATGCCTCTTGAACTCACAGACTCTTCATGTTTAATAGTAAAAGAAACCTGCTTCTGTTGGGGCAGTGTATCAGTTTATTTTCCAGCGGAAATGCCGATTTTACTTGTTTGGAAAGTATCTTGAGAATAATTTCTTGTCATGTGTGACCTATGAAGGACACATGAGGTTTTTAAAAATTTAACCTGGATTTGTTGAACATTACAAATAGTTGTCTTCTTGCCAAAAGGAGGAACATCTTTTCCAGAACCAGTCAGAAGGGAACACAGATTATGAAAAGAATAATCCCTATTTTTATCTGTCAAATTGAAAGTAAACCTTTTGCTTGTATGGGAAATATCTGACATTTATTTGTTCGATCCCTGGGTTGGGAAGATCCCCTGGAGGAGGGCATGGCAACCCACTCCAGGATTCTTGCCTGGAGAATCCCATGGATGGAGCCTGGTGGGCTACAGTCCATGCGGCTGCAAAGAGTCAGACGAGACTGAGCGACTTAATACGGCACAGCACGTAGTACATTTTATGTTTATGTGTTAATATCATATTTGAGCAAATGAGTCTGAATAAATAAACTTGAAAAGAATAATTAATTCCCACATAATTCTAAGTGTATTTTATTTGCAATGATAAAAAGGTTAACTGCTAACAGTCTTAAGTTATATTTTGAATACAAGAAACAAATTTCCACATTTAAATCTCATCTATTATCAAGGGAGTCCTACTTGTGTGTTAGACCAAAAGATAGAAGAAAATGGTAAAAGAAAATTCATCAATCTTAAATTGTCTCTGTACAATCTCTGGATTATATACATATATATATATATACACATTTACATTTTTAACTTTAATATATATTTTAAAATGTATATTTAACTTTAATATGTGTGTATATTTTTTAAGTTCTATTGGAATAAAATTGCTTTACAATGTTGTATTACTTTCTACTGTAAAGCAAAGTAAATCAGCTATACCTTACATATATCTCCTCCTTTTTGGATGGATTATATATGTTTAAAAAATAGAAATGATGTAATTGAGCTGTAGATATCAATTAATTAAAATTACAGGATAACTAAAAAGATTAATATCTCAGTTATTTATTGATCATTTTTCTCCTTTTGTAAACCAAGTCTGTGTATTTTACTAATTTTTTACTTTGAGTTTTTTTGTTCAAACTGATCATATATTAAGAATATGTATTAAAAAGATAACTATTTCAAAAATTTGCAAAAATGTTTCCTCTTACCTCCATTCACCTCTGATTCATTTCAGTGGAAATTGTGATTTTGTAAAACAGTTCCTCTGCTGACTGGTTTTATCTTTGGCTGCACTGGGTCGCGATCGCGGCACGGGCCTTTCTCTAGGCGTGGAGCACGGGCTCCTCACGCGGTGACCTCTCTGGCTGCGCACAGGCTCCGGGGCGTGGGGCTCCGGCGCTGCGGCTCCCGGTTCTAGAACAGCTCTCAGGAGCGGAGGCGCACAGGCTTAGCTGCTCCTAGGCATGTGGGATCTTCCCAGACCAGGGATCGCATCCAGGGCCCCTGCCTTGGTTCAATCCTCAGTGGATTCTTTTACCACTGAGCCACCAGGGAAGCCTGGAATTTTGATTTTTAATATTAAAAATTTTTGATATTTTGTATAAAAATTTTAAATAGGTAAAATTACATATTAAAATAATTTCATGTAATAATCACATGCTTTACAAAGTCCTTACTAAAAATTCTTTTAAAACCCAATATGTATATTTATTATACTTTTATGATATTTATTTTAATATTTAAATAATATTAATAACTTGGTGCTGAAGCTGAAACTCCAATACTTTGGCCACCTGATGAGAAGAACTGACTCGTTGGAAAAGACCCCGATGCTGGGGAAGATTGGAGGCAGGAGGAGAAGGGGACGACAGAGGATGAGATGGTTGGATGGCATCACCGACTTAATGGACAGACATGGGTTTGGGCGGACTCCGGGAGTTGGTGATGGACAGGGAGGCCTGGTGTGCTGCGGTCCATGGGGTCGCAAAGAGTTGGACACGACCGAGTGACTGAACTGAACTGAACTGAATGACTTGGTACAAAGAATGAGGTGTAATCTGGTTTCCTTCCCTCCATTCTTCCTTCGTTTCTTTCTTCCTTTTAATGTCTAGTTTAATGGCTACGCCATCATGCTCGGCGCATTTTATTAAGCAGTCAAAATTTCTTCATGTGAAATTCTTCACCCGTGCGGTTGCTTTCGTGAGCTCTCTCCACTGCATTCCGTGAGCTGCCTGACGATCCTCGCGCCAGCATCACTGGCATTCTGCACGACCTGCTCAGGACACCACCACCGCAAGCCAGCTCGCTGAGCAGGACCCTCGCCAAGGGCTGACTCACCGGCCAGCTCACTGAACCGCTTCCCGGGCCGGAGGCCACACAGGTGGGCTCCGTGGAAGCCGGACCCGGGGCCCCAGGGCCGAGGGGGGCGCCAGGGCCGAGCGGGGGCGCCAGGGCCGGGGGGGCCCCAGGGCCGAGGGGGGCGCCAGGGCCGAGCGGGGGCCCCAGGGCCGGGGGGGGCCCCAGGGCCGAGCGGGGGCGCCAGGGCCGGGGGGGCCCCAGGGCCGAGGAGGGCCCCGGGCCGAGGGGGGCGCCAGGGCCGAGGAGGGCCCCGGGCCGAGCGGGGGCGCCAGGGCCGAGGAGGGCCCCGGGCCGAGGGGGGCGCCAGGGCCGAAGGGGGCCTGGTTTCTTTTTCTCCAACCCCTCCCCTCTCTGCTCCTCAGCCTCCCTGCGGCCTGCTTTAATGCTGGTGTGGTAACAAACACGTTTTCCTTCCCGACCGCATTTCCGGAGAGATTTTCTGAGTTGGGAGAAGTTTCTGTTTTTAATTATGCTTTCCCAGTAACGGCCACTGAGACAAATTTCCCCTCAAACCTTTCACTCTTCTCTTTTCCAGATATTTTTCTAATCATTTTCTCACGTTTATTCCTCACAAACAATTCAGAATTGCTATCTAAGAGTTGAAAACAGAAAGGGGTTTTACGATTTAGACTGAACTTAAATTTAGCATACATACTAGATTTACAATTAAAGATGGTAACGACAACCCTATATGCAAGACAGAAAAAGAGCCACAGATGTATAGAACAGACTTTTGGACTCAATGGGAGAAGGCGAGGGTGGGATGATCTGAGAGAACAGTATTGAAACATGTATATTACCTAGGGTGAAACAGATCACAGGCCCAGGTTGGATGCATGAGACAAGTGCTCGGGGCTGGTGCACTGGGAAGACCCAGAGGGATGGGATAGGGAGGGAGGTGGGAGGGGGATCAGGTTGGGGAACACATGTAAATCCATGGCTGATTCATGTCAATGTATGGCAAAAACCACTACAACATTGTAAAATAATTAGCCTCCAACTAATAAAAATAAATGAAAAAAAATCATTAAACATTAAAAAAAAAATTGAGCTTCACATCAAGAAAGTAGTGTTTCTTCATTTATTCTCTTTTTTTTGTCCATCCCAATAGTTGAGTAGCTTTCCTCTTATAGATTCTGGATACTCATTGTTAAATTTATATCCAAGTATTTTATGAGCAATTATTACTGTTTTTAAATCAAATTTGTAGGCCATTTTTCTTCAATTATGTATTCTCATATGGATAATTTATTTTATACATTAATTACACAGTCAGTCCCCTCACAGACCACTCAATTTTTTTCAGCAAGATTTTTATTAAATTACCTTCAGATTTCCAAGAGTAAATATCATAGTATTCCTAAATAATAATATTTTTCTTCTTCCCAGCTAAAAAGAATGGTGCAGACCTTATCAAATGCGATGCTTGCTCCCAGTGAACTTTTTATCTATTTTTTAATATACAGATTATTAATTTCAATCTTACTTCTCAATCTTGACCATACATTTCCTGTAAAATCATGGTTGTATATATTTTTTATCACATCTTAAGAAGCGAAGGTCACAAACAGACTATTAAAATAATATTTTGAAAGTAATCTTATTCTGAATTTTCACTTTCATAGTTGCAGATGTTTTTACCCTTGCCCAATATCTTAGAAGCAAGTGTTTAATAACCCCAGTATATATAAAGATAAAATCAAAATTGTCACTGCTAGATAAATACTGTGATGAACTGTAGTATCTACCTGAAGATAAAACCCACAGAAGAAAAATAATACCCTAGTAGTATTATCATTATAAAATAAACTTTCATAGGATGTTTTACTAAGTATAAATCGGCATAATTTTGTAAACTTATTTTGAAAACATACAGATTGGTAAACAAGTCACAAAAGTTAATTAACGTTACTGCTAATCTGTAGACAGGACATGTTATCTATGCAACGACGCTGTCTTCCTAGCACATGGCCTATCTTCATAAATCATAACCGTCTTGTCTTTTTTTATTATGAGGCTGAGGGACCAGTAAGCTAAAGAATAAAATGATTAATCAAAGAATATATTAACTCTGAGATAGTAAAATTTTATTGGACTTTATATCTACTGCCAAATGCCCAATAGCCTGGGGCGGGGGGTGCGGGGGCGGAGTAAGGCCCAAATGAGAGGTTTTTTTCAGTGCAAAACAAAGGCTCATTTGGTTGGAAACAGCAGCACACAATGTACTGCCTAGACTGAAACAGACTTAGGGTTAGTGGCGGGTGAAAATTGGCACGTTTTCCCTCACAGGGATCTTGCTGACAACATGGCAGATTTCCTTATCCTGAAAGAAAAAGGCCCAAACTTTCCAAAGCAATAGAAAAATAATATGTTTATGATGCTTCACCCTAATTAATTATTGCTACCCTGAGAAGTACTTCATTCTGAACCTGGAGAAATTTAAATTGTGGCATAATTTACTTTTCTTCTAACTGTAAATGTAGAGGAAATTATATAATCCAATTTTGCATTTTCCTTTCTACTCAGAATCATCTGTAATCTTTTTCCAAAAAATGACATTTCCAAATTACATGTTTCAATGTGACTTGGCACCTTGGGTTTTCTAGTTCCTAACTATGGCATCGAGAAACTCTGTTCTTGTTCAGTCTCTCAGCTGTGTCTGACTCTTTGTGACCCTATGGACTGTAGCACGCCAGGCTTCCCTGTCCTTCACCACCTCCCAAAACTTGCTCAAACTCATGTCCATCAGTCGGTGATGCCATCCAACCATCTCATCCTCTGTTGTCCCCTTCTCCTCCTGCCTTCAATCTTTCCCAGCATCAGAGTCTTTTCTAATAAGTTGCCATTGAGAAATCCTATGGGGCCTCTTGATAAAAGTGAAAGAGAAGAGTGAAAAAGTTGGCTTAAAGCTCAACATTCAGAAAACAAAGATCATGGCATCCAGTCCCATCACTTCATGGCAAATAGGTGGAGAAACAGTGGAAACAATGGCTGACTTTATTTTTCTGGGCTCCAAAATCACTGCAGATGGTGACTGCAGCCATGAAATTAAAAGACGCTTACTCCTTGGAAGGAAAGTTATGACCAACCTAGATAGCATATTAAAAAGCAGACACATTACTTTGCCAACAAAGGTCTGTCTAGTCAAGGCTATGGTTTTTCCAGTAGTCATGTATGGATATGAGAATCGGACTATAATGAAAGCTGAGCACAGAAGAATTGATGCTTTTGAACTGTGGCGTTGGAGAAGACTCTTGAGAGTCCCTTGGACTGCAAGGAGATCCAACCAGTCCATCCTGAAGGAAATCAGTCCTGGGTGTTCACTGGAAGGACTGATGCTGAAGTTGAAGCTCCAAAACTTTGGCCACCTGATGCGAAGAGCTGACTCACTGGAAAAGACCCTGATGCTGGGAAAGACTGAAGGAGAGAGGAGAAGGGGACGAGAGAGGATGAGATGGTTGGATGGCATCACCGACTCAATGGACATGAGTTTGAGTAGTCTCCGGGAGTTGGTGATGGACAGGGAGGCCTGGTGTGCTGCAGTCCATGGGGTCACAGAGTCGGACATGACTGAGCAACTGAACTGAACTGATGCGGCACATAAACCCTAGAGTGTAGGAGAGATTTATTATCTGACATCTGAGACCCATCTGAAGTTAAAACCCGACTTCCCAGTGTTTTCTGTAGCCACGTCGCCCTTGAACTCATCTGTTCACCAGTCCAGGTACATGTTCTTCATGCCACTGTTTGCATATTTACTTATACTGTTCGTTATGCTTGTACTGTCCTTTCTCGATTTTATTCAGCACACCCTTGAAGGAAGAAGCCGCTCCTCCCTGAGTCTGAGGACCTGTTGGTGAACTGACTCAGCTCTCCAGGACTCGTGGGTCCCCGTATCACTGCTGTTCTTGTGTGCAACTTCCTTCAACAGTCACCCCACCAAGAGGGAAAACTTTCCTCTCATCCCTGACACCTGTCATTAAGGTTACCTTATTCACTCCATCTCTTACAATGGATATATGATACAATGCTTTGCTTCATTTAGCTCCTTTTCAAAACTCTTATCTCTCAGCCATCCTCCCCAGCAATGTAGAAGGTATTTTCTGGGACTTGCCAGAAGACATTCTGAGGAACCTGTCCATGTTACATTCAAAATCACCCTGGTCTTGGACCCCTAACCACTGTCTGTGATTTGGAACATTGATTCTAATTCCCCAGAGTGAGTTCTTTTCTTATCCATATCAGATTTTTGATCTTGTTGAACTCCCAGATACCAGTCAATCACATCTTCCCAAGAGGTACTTCAGAGCGTGATCAAAGTCAATAGCTATCATGTTCATCTAGCAACCCGAAATTTATCTGGATAAGGTCAGGTGCAACATCATTTCGTTCTTTCTAGGTTCCTACAACATTTAACATCTGTGCAATAGAATTTAATGCTTAATTTAATGCTTCTATATACTTACTTAACCCTTTGTGATGTGTCTTCCTGACTTGATTGTGAGATATACGTGGGCGTGTGTTGCACTAACTTCTGTCCATTGCAGGGGTCGGTGCATGGACTTAACAACCCCACTCTGGTCTTACTGTGTCTTGTCCTTCTGACCTCCTTCTTGGTAATGTCACCAGTACGTCCAAAAGGCAACAGCATTTTAAAGAATTCGAGTATGGCTCTCTGGACACACCCCTTTCCTACTATCGTCAAGAATACATGGGCTTAAACAAATGAAAAAATTCAGCCTTAAACTGAAGAAAGTAGGGAAAACCACTAGACTATTTAGCTATGACCTAAATCAAATCCCTTACAATTATAGAGTGGAAGTGACAAATAGACTCAAGGCATTAGATCTGATAGAGAGAGAGCCTGAAGAACTACGGATGGGGGTTTGTGACACTGTACAGGAGGTGGTGATTAAAACCATCCCCCAGAGAAAGAAATACAAAAAGGCAAAGTGGTTGTCTGAGGAGGCCTTACAAACAGCTGAGAAAAGAAGAGAAGCGAAACGCAAAGCAGAAAAGGAGCGATATAGCCATTTGAATGCAGAGAGAGTTTCAAAGAATAGCCAGGAGAGAGAAGAAAGCCTTCCTCAGTGATCAGTGCAAAGAAATAGAGGATAACAATAGAATGGGAAAGAATAGAGATCTCTTCAAGGAAATTAGAGATATCAAGGGAACATTTCAGGCAAAGATGGGCTCAATAAAGGACAGACATGGTATGGACCTAACAGAAGCAGAAGATATTAAGAAGAGGTGGCAAGAATACACAGAGAACTGTACAAAAAAGATCTTAATGACCCAGAAAACCATGATGGTGTGATCACTCACCTAGAGCCAGACATCCTGGAATGTGAAGTCAAGAGGGCCTTAGGAAGCATCACTATGAGCAAAGCTAGTGGAGGTGATGGAATTTCAGTTGAGCTATTTCAAGTCCTGAAAGATGATGCTGTGAAAGTGCTTCATTCAGTATGCAAGCAAATTTGGAAAACTCAGCAGTGGCCACAGGACTGGAAAAGGTCAGTTTTCATTCCAATCCCAAAGAAAGGCAATGCCAAAGAATGCTCAAACTACTGCACAATTGCACTCATCTCACATGCTAGTAAAGTAATGCTCAGAATTCTCCGAGACAGGCTTCAACAGTATGTGAACTGAGAACTTCCAGATGTTCAAGCTGAATTTAGAAAAGGCAGAGGAACCAGAGATCAAATTGCCAGCATCCATTGGATCAAAGAAAAAGCAGAATTCCAGAAAAACATCTACTTCTGCTTCATTGACTATGCTAAAGACTTTGACTGTGTGGATCACAACAAACTGTGGAAAATTCTTCAAGAGATGGTCATACCAGACCACCTGACCTGCCTCCTGAGAAACCTGTATGCAGGTCAAGAAGCAACAGCTAGAACTAGACATGGAACAACAGACTGGTTCCAAATAGGGAAAGGAGTACCTCAAGACTGTATATTGTCACCCTGCTTATTTAACTTACATACAGAATACATCATGTGAAATGCCAGGCTGGATGAAGCACAAGATGGAATCAAGATTGCTGTGAAAAATATCAGTAACCTCAGATATGCAGATGACACCACCCTTATGGCAGAAAGTGAAGAAGAACTAAGAGCCTCTTGATGAAAGTGAAAGAGGAGAGTGAAAAAGTTGGCTTAAAGCTCAACACTCAGAAAACTAAGATCATGGCATCAGGTCCCATCACTTCATGCCAAATAGATGGGGAAACAATGGAAATAGTGACAGACTTTATTTTCCTGGGCTCCAAAATCACTGCAGATGGTGACTGCAGCCATGAAATTAAAAGCCACTTGCTCCTTGGAAGAAAAGCTAAGACAAACCTAGACAGCATATTAAAAAACAGAGATACTACTTTGTCAACAAAGGTCCATCTAGTCAAAGCTATGGATTTTCCAGTTGTCATGTATGGATGTGAGAGTTGGACTATAAAGAAAGTTGAACGCTGAAGAATTGAGGCTTTTGAACTGTGATGTTGGAGAAGACTCTTGAGAGTCCCTTGGACTGCAAGGAGATCCAACCAGTCCATCCTAAAGGAAATCAGGCCTGAATATTCATTGGAAAGACTGATGCTGAAGCTGAAACTCTAATACTTTGGCCACCTGATGCAAAGAACTGACTCATTGGAAAAGACCCTGATGCTGGGAAAGACTGAAGGCGGGAGAAGAAAGGATGACAGAGGATGAGATGGTTGGATGGCATCACTGACTCAATGGACATGAGTTTAAGCAAGCTCTGGGATTTGGTGATGGACAGGGAAGCCTGGAGTGCTTTAGTCCATGGGGTCGCAAAGAGTCAAACATGACCGAGTTACTGAACTGAAATGAAAAAATATATATATTTTCATTCATAATGGTACAATATGCTCTCTGCTTGCTTGGCCCAGTAAAGACAAGTTATGGTCTCAGGTATCCGGCCTTTCTGTGTTCTTTCGAGGAGGCCCCTGGGCCGGCAGCTGGAAGGTGGTCCTGCCTCCTGGACGGTTCCTGCCTCTCAGCACTCAGGCCCTGTGCACCTTCTTGCCCTGGGAGGTGGGCAGAGCTGACTAAGTTCTGATGAGGGGAATACGGCACAAGTGATGAGATGCTACTTCTGAGAGATTAGGTTATAAAAGATGGAGGCTTGTGGCTTGGGTCTTTCTTTATCTTCACATCTCTCTGTTTCTCTGTCTCTTAAATGACTTAATTCTTGGGAAAGCCGGAGGAGGAGGGGACCATAATGGAAAGGCCCCTTGAGGCCAGAAGCACATATTTTCCTGGTGGAGACTTGATGTGACTACAAACCCAGCTACACCACAAACCCAGAGTGCTACCACCAGGGAAACCCTGAACAGGACCAGCTAGCTACGGTATCACCAAATTACGACCCTCAGAAACTGTGAGATAACACACGCTTGTTTTTCTCAGTTGTTAAGTTTGAGGATAATCTGTATGTGGAAATAAGTACACAAACATGTAATGACTTCCCTTGTGGCTCAGCTGGTAAAGAATCGGCCTGCAATGCAGGAGACCCTGGTTTGATCCCTGGGTGGGGAAGATCCCCTGGAGAAGGGATAGGCTACCCCCTCTAGTATTCTGGCCTGGAGAATTCCATGGATTGTATTGTCCATGGGGTCACAAAGAGTTCGACACTACTGAGCGACTTTCCCTTTACAATACATGTAATGCCACTGAAATACAGATTGCTTGCATCTACTCTAGAAAAGGAAAGTAAGTGGTCTAGTACCAGAATTCTTAATTTTGTTTCAATGAACTGTTTGACAGACGCTAAATTGTATCTTCCATTTGTTAGTATGGAGAGGAAAATTAGATAGGAAGAGTGGCACTGGGGATCAAAACTCAGTAAATCCAGTAAATAAATAATACGATGGCAGCAGTAGAATTTATTGTCTTTTGGAGGTAAGGGTAATTGGTCCCAAGCAAAATGCACATGCATGAAACAGCATATGTTCTGAGTAGATTTCTTTTTTCCTTTATAGGTTTTTATGGTTGTTTATGGCTCTTTCTAATTTTGGTTTGTAGATTTGTATATGATCGGCTTAAAAGTTGATTATCCAATTAAACATTAATAAAAATGTTACGTTATTTCTAAAAAATGCTAGGATTGTGAAGCTGCATTTGACAATGAAAATACTGTAACATAAGATCAGTTACTGGGCACATCACACGTTAGATATAAAATCACGCAGTTTTCTGTACAGAGATCACAAGGAACACTGCTACAAAGCTAGTCTTAAGCATATGGAGAAGAGATTAAAGTTTTATATAAGAAAGAATGTATATGTTGATTTATATCACCCTTTAGATTCCATATATAAGTAATCATATGATATTTGTCTATCTCTTTCTGACTTACTTCACTTAGTATGATAATCACTGTGCCTGCTAAGTGGCTTCAGTCATGTCTGACTCTTCGTGACCCCATGGACAGCAGCCCGCCAGGCTCCTCTGTCCATGGGATTCTCCAGGCAAGAATCCTGGAGTGGGTTGCCATTTCCTCCTCCAATGATGAACAGCAGGTCCAACCATGTTGTTGCAGAGTCAAGGGCGGGGTTGGAGGGAAGGAGAGGGAGTTTGGGATTAGCAGAGACAAACTGTTATATACGGAGTGGAAAAACCACAAGGTCCTACTGTGTAATAGCACAAGGAACTGTATCCAAAATTCTATGATAAACCCCAATGGAAGAGAATATATATATATATGTCTAACACAGCCAGTGATGTGCAGAGGAAATTAACACATTGTAAATCAACCATACTTCAATAAAATTTTTTAAAAAAATGAAAGGAGTTCAACACAAATAAAATCAGCTCTTGCAGTAAGTCTCACACCCTTGAGGAGCTACGAGCATAGACTGGAAAACAGCAGAAGGAGGGTGCCAGGCAGAGGGGGCCTGACTGGGTGGCTGGACTCTGAGATCCCTTCCAGCTTTAAAGCTGCAAGTTTAATGAAATAATTACATAGGGCAAGCCTTTTAACTTCTTTATTTCTCCTTGTTAATCCATTCCTTTCAAACTTAAGAAACACTATAATGACATATTTTTTAAAGAAATAAGAGGCAAAAATACAGAATATTGTAGAATATTAATTGTGCTGGCAAATAAAATAAGGTAATGGTTGGAGTGTTTCTGATTTTTAGTGTCAGTAAAAATTGATAGCTTTTGTTGTTATCTGCAAGTAAAATTGCTTAACTCTAAAAATATTTGAAAAAAAAATCAGAAGTCTGTTGGTTATGGAGCTTTGGAACAATAACTTACTGACATTTTACATGTCTGGGACAAAAGCTGAAAAGACAAGAAAAGCAATGGAAGTGTGTTTGAGTTTAAACTCTATAACTACACTGTCTATATCCACTGTCAACTGCCCTTAGGACACTATAGTTATAGAATTCAATTTCAGAGTCTCCAGAGAGAACTAAAAGATGAAAAATGTTTCAGAATTATACTGCTTTGAATTGCCTGCATGATTTTATTGTCATAAAAAGTAAAAAAAAAAAAAAGATTTTTTTTCAATTTTGAATAAAACAAAAACAAAAATGCAATGATTGAACTGTTTTAAAGCCATGTTTATTTTATTTAGAGGATTTCCCTGTTAAAATTTTTCATATGCTGTTAACTTGACATTCTAAAACAAGATATGCCTTCTTTTCTGGAGGAAAAGTAATCAATAAAACAATAACTATGTATAGGGGGAAACGTGCATGTTTTAATTTTTGCAATTAAGTCAGGTATTATTCATCTTTCACTGATAGAATTCTTTTGAAGCCCGTCTTAGAACCAATTCTTAGAGAAGTTTGAGCTGAGAAATGAGATGGCAATCACCCAAAGAGACAACCGCTACATGTACACTTTCATTTCAGAAATTATCCTGCCTCCTTAGAGTTTCTAATGGCATCCACTCAATATATTAATCTAGGGAGAGTCAACCACACACACAGAGGCATACCAACACATTTGCATTTTTATGGGCCTGATTTATCATCAGCTGGGAAACATTTTATAACTTTCCCTTTGTGTGTGTTTCTGTGCGTTTCTCCAGGCACACCATCCAGCATCTCTTGGTTGTTGCTTCCTTATTTTTACCATCGGGGCTGCCTTAACTGCTTTTACTCAGCAACACAAATAAGGGGTCATAAAGGGGAGATGTGATAGGTTTTTATCTCATCAACAGACGACATGAAAGTGGCTTTAAAGGTGGAAGGAAATGGCACTCATCTCAAAACATCCATCCACCTTTCAGCAGCGTCTCCCCTCGAACCGTGGGAAAGAGAAAATTTAATGTCACATCAGCCCATGACTGGAGCTGGGGTCTTGCAGAGCAGTCCTCTCAGAGCCCCGGTGATTTATAAGCAAACATTTGTTCTGCATGATCTTTGGTGCCTCCTCTTCATTTATATCCCCATTCTCACTGAAAAGGAGGATTCTAACTGCTCTGGGGTGCATGGCTTTGCAGAGAGTCATAGATTTCCATTTGTTTACTGGGGGGGTCTTGTGTTATTTAGGGATGTAAAAAAAAAATGGCTATTTGGTAAAATAGGGCATTGTAACTCTGACTCGGAAAACAGTGAACTCTAAATGAGGATAAAATAAATCGCACCAGGTATATCTTATTTCATTCCCTAAACAGAGAAAGCCAGAAAGATAGATGGAAGGCTAGTTACGCATGTATGATGGTGCGTCCTTGAGCTGTCTCACCCTGCGGGAGGTCACGCAGGCGGCAGGTGAGCTCCAAGTAGCTGCCTTCCAAGGAGACCGCCGGAGGGCCGCAGAGGGGTCAGTGCATGCTCCCGGGGGCCGGCTTCCCTGGTCACTCCTCGGCATTGCCCCTTCTCTGTAAACACTGAAAGAACGGTCCTGGGTGGTATTAATATAAAAGACCAGTGCGTTGCTGGTTGCCAACCCAATCTTGGCCAAAGCCCTGACTGATACACAGCCATGGAGGAGGCAGGCTGACAATCGGAGATTTAGGAGCACGGCAACACCAATCGGGTTTTCTGAAGCTGGCAGTCCCTAAGGCAGGAATTTATTTTTTTTTAGCATCCTGTCCTTGGGAGGGGAGGGTTCTCTCCGTTTCACTATTAAGAGTCCTGCCCATAAAACGCACTGTGTGTATTTTATAGCTCACTTCTTAGGGGAAGGACCACCACTCCATTCATCATCATGGTTACAATCACACATCATGTATCCAATGTCTTTCTATGCATGACTGTACTAAGCATCATACCAAAAAGTTAAACTCCTATTTTCTTCCCCATTAAGTGTGTGCATTAGTTGCTCAGTCGTGTCCGACTCTTTGTGACCCCGTGGACTGTAGCCCACCAGGGTCCTCTGTCCATGGGATTCTCTAGGCAAGAATACTGGAGTGGGAAGTCATTCCCTTTTCCAAGTGATCTTCCTGACCCTGGGATCAAATCTGGGTCTCCTGCATTGTAGGCAGAGTCTTTACCCTTTGAACCACCAAAGAGCTTATTACTTAACACTGGTACTGTTGACAAGAAAATACATTTTGTGTTGCTTCTCGGCCCTAGGATCTCAACCGCTGCCACCCTTTTACCTTAGCACATGAAAGCGACAAAGAAGAGTTTGAATCCACAAACAATCCACTGAACAGACTTTACTGTAAGTTAGCGGAAGAGCTGTTTCATGACACATTAGCATCTCAAGAAATAAAGCCTAAAACTACTGCATGAATAATAACCACACTCAGTGCCTCAGTGGACCCTAGTTGGGTAAATTGTTTTCCATATCTTCAAAATCCCGCCTTTATGTCACCCTCACTGCATAATGATGGCAAGTCAGGGGTAATCGGCAGAGTACTGGCTTCCTAATGCCCACTTCCTAACCCTCAGAACCCGTGAATACATTATTCTACATGGTGGAAGGACTTCGCAGATGTGGATAAGGTAGGGCTCTTGAGATGGAGACCATTGGAATTACAAGGGTCGTTATAAGGGAAAGAGAGAGGTCAGAGTGTGAGAGGAGCTGTGGTCGGGAAAGCTGAGGCCTGCATGCTGTGGTTGCTGCCTCGGACCAGGAGCCAGGGCACACGGCCGGCGGCTAGGAGCTGGAAAGGGGAGGCACCGAACGCATCCCTAGAGTCTCAGGAGGGATACAAGCCTGACAGCATCTTGCCTGTAGCCTAGGAAAGCTTAGTCTGGTCCTCTGCCCTTTAGATCTGTAAGGTAAAACTGTGTGGTTTTAAGCCACTAAATCAGGGGTGACTTGTTACAGTGGCGAGAGGAAACACATGCTGTATTGAAACAAAGCAGGTTTGTTCACATCCAGAAGAACTGATGCTTTTGAACTGTGGTGTTGGAAAAGACTCTTGAGAGTCCCTTGGACTGCAAGGAGATCCAACCAGTCCGTCCTAAAGGAAATCAGTCCTGGGTGTTCATTGGAGGGACTGATGTTGAAGCTGAAACTCCAATACTCTGGCCATCTGATTCAAAGAACTGACTCATTGGAAAAGCCCCTGATGCTGGGAAAGATTGAAGGCAGGAGGAGAAGGGGACGACAGAGGATGAGATGGTTGGATGGCATCACCAACTCAATGGACATGAGTTTGAGCAAACCATGGGAGATGGTGAAGGACAGGGAGGCCTGGCGTGCTGCAGTCTGTGGGATCGCAAAGAGTTGGACGTGACTGAGCAACTGAACTGAACTGAGGACCTGAGTAATTCAGCTCCTGCCTTGGGAAGTAGCAACCTCGGATGCACTTCTTTTCACTATAGGTTTTATAAGGAAAAACAAAGCAAGCACTTTGGAACAAATAACTCGGTGATTCAAGAGTGCACTCTGAGCAGTAGAGTTCCGGGAAGATAGGAAGGATCAGAAGGCGCAGGTCGTCTGGAGCAAGCGTTCCCACGTCGTGGCTGGGGGAGCCAAGCGCCAGAGGAAGGCGGGGCGGGGCTCTGGGTGGAGATGCTCTTTGCTGTCTTCTGTAGCACGAATTGCTGCGGTTTTTCCTGTGGAAAGCTCCCTCTCCACTGGTTGGAAATCCACTACTCCGAAAGAGAGACCTCTTTCACAAACAGTGAATATTATTTGCAAAAGTGGAAAAACAACTTGAAGGAAATACATTTTTCTTTATTTTTTTCCCCCCAAGGGCAGAAGGGGAAAAACACAGAGAGCAAAACTGTATAAATCCTGCATTAAGGGTTCCTGGTATACCTCAGTACAGTTGCTTTCGACTGAAAATTTGGTAATATTGGCATATTAAATCTTCTCAGCTCACATGAAGGATAAAATGAATCTTAGAGCCCTAATAGCATTTCTAGCTTGGGAGTTGCTCTGGGAAAAGCAGTGTGCTATTATTATGAATCTACTTAAGACATATGGATAATCCTGTAGGTCTGCCAAAAACTTTAGAATAATTTCATGTGCTGAATATAACTCTTCAAATTATTTATTTCCGAGATGTTTTTACAGCAAAGCAGGATTGTATTACATGATCCAGATGATGTGTTTAAGTAGTCCCTGAAACAGTTGCTTTTACTTTTGGAATGTCCCTCAGTCTGACGTTTCATCAAGATTAAAATCAGGGATATGCCTTTTCTTGGACAACAGTGCCCCGGAAACGGCGCCCTGCTCTTCACACCACATCAGGGCATGCGTGCTGGGGACACGTCTCACTGCTGGGGAGGCTTGTCTTGGTGACCTGGTTAATGTGATGCCTGCCAGGTTTTTCCACTGTAAAGTTATTATCTTATCCTTTGCAGTTAATAAATATCTTATGGAAAGATACTCTAAGGCTGTGCACATATTTCCTTTCTCATTATACTGTAGGCTATTAGATGTAACATTCGCTGATGCTAATTGCCTGAAATAATTATTACTGGAGTGTTTGCTAAATGGTGATTTCTATTTCAATCATCCCTTCTGTTGCGTTAACTGCAGTTCTACTGCAATGAAGAAGACATAGTTCTTAATACCCCTTACAAAGCCTGATGCCATAGGGCAGGGCTAACGATCCTTGCATTTCTACTTCCAAACACAGTAGCTGGATACACCTCCCTCTGCTATTACAAGTCATCACAACAGTGTCATAAGAACAAAAGAAAAAAAATAATAGAAGATGATACAGAAGGAGCAGGAGAATGGGGAGGTGACGAAGAAGAGAAGGAAAAAGCAGAGCAGTGGAGAATGGACACGTCTTGATTCCTCAGTTGAGAAACCTGTTGTTCAGTTGCTAAGTCAGGTCCGACCCCATGGACTGCAGCACGCCAGGCTTCCCTGTCCTTCGCCATCTCCCAGAGTTTGCTCAAACTCACGTCCATGGAGTCAGTGATGCCACGCACCTAACCTATCCTGGCTGACGGGACATGCTCTGGAGAGAGACTGGGATTTTTCATCTTGAGTCATCTCTGTGCAACATCATTGGTCCTATTTATCTACCTTCTCCCTCTCAATCTCTCCATCCCCTTTCTTTCAACCTCTTCTGATCCCTTCTTAGTACTTCACACAAAATATTAGCACAGATTAGACTTTCTTCATCTCTCGTTATGGATAAACAAAAATCCTCCTTAAAGGGAAAAAGACAAATTTGAAATCACTATGCCTTTCCATGGATCCAGACACCCCGAGAGGCATGTGGTGCTGGTGAACAGTTCCCAGCCTCCCACCCACACTCAATAAGCAGTAGGCTGGGCTGCCTTTTCATTCTGGCCTGACAGATGCTCTTCTTGCAGATAATAATAGCTAACATGTACGGGTGCCCACTACACACCACGGCTGCTCTTGTGGCGGCAGGTGCAGAATTTTACTTGAACCTCCAACCACAGTGTGAGATGCACATCTCCACTCCGCAGACAAGCGTGACGACACAACACGGCCTTTAAAACCATGTAAGGTCTCGCAGGTTGTAAGAGTCGGAGCCCACTGACTCCAGAGCACTCCTTGGCACTGGCCACGTGGCTCCCCGACAAGAAGGCCACCCAGTGGGGCAGGCAAGCTCCGCAACCTTCCACGCGTCACCATCAACTACATAAGAACGGTTTTTCACTCATCAGAATGTCAAAAATATCACGAAAGGGCTAGAAAGAGCATTCTCACGTCTTTTTGATCATTCAGTTCAGTCGCTCAGTCGTGTCTGACTCTTTGCGACCCCATGAATCGCAGCATGCCAGGCCTCCCTGTCCATCACCAACTCCCGGAGTTTACTCAAACTCATGTCCATCGAGTTGTTGATGCCATCCAGCCATCTCATCCTCTGTCGTCCCCTTCTCCTTTAGCCTTCAACCTTTCCCAGCATTGGGGTCTTTAGATAGCATATTAAAAAGCAAAGACATTACTTTGCCAACAAAGGTCCATCTAGTCAAGGCTATGATTTTTCCAGTGGTCATGTAGGGATGTGAGAGTTGGACTGTGAAGAAAGCTGAGCACCGAAAAATTGACACTTTTGAACTGTGGTGTTGGAGAAGACTCTTGAGAGTCCCTTGGACTGCAAGGAGATCCAACCAGTCCATCCTGAAGGAGATCAGTCCTGGGTGTTCATTGGAAGGACTGATGCTGAAGCTGAAACTCCAATACTTTGGCCACCTCATGCGAAGAGTTGACCTGTTTACTGAATGGTTATCAAGAATAGACTTTGTTCAAACACTAAATACTTATATCCGGTTAATGGAGACTGTATTATTTCTACTTTGCAAATAGGCTGTGGTTTAAAGCTCTAAGATAACTTCCCCAAAGTAATATGCATATTTAAGTGGTCAAGCCAGGACTTGATTGATGCCAGACTTACTTATTCCAAACTCTGTTTATAATCATTATACTCTACTGACTAATAAGCATTTTCTTTGGAAGTTGACCAGAATTAATAAAAACAAGGTACTAATAAGCTGGAGGAATGATCATTTGGTCTTTACTGATTCTAAAGCCAGAATTGGACTATCTCAACAATGAGGAAGCAAACACAAACACACAAATACACTGCTGCCTCCAGAAGCTTGCTGTGGATTTCTTTTGTTTATCAGTTTCCTGAGGCCATGAATCTCAGATGAATGGATGGATATGCCGTGTGACTTCAGTAATTTTTAAAAGGCAGCAAATTATTAATTGAACACAATCGGTTCTATCTGCCAGCATCTGTCTAGATCTTAAGAAACTGTGTGAGGAAATGGTGTTTCTAATTTTACCATAACTCTTTCACTGCTTAAAGTTTAATTTTTTCACATTTATTTTCAGATCTCATCCAGTACTAGCCACACCTCAAGTAAACTCTTGGGTAACTTTCCAAAGTGGCTGAAGACTCCCTGCTCCACTTGGAAACAAGCCTCTTTCTCCTACACTCGTGGGCAGTTCTGACACACCCTGTACTTGCTGATTGCTTCTGCGTGTGATTAACAGAACTGCATTTTAATTCAAGCGACTGCTCATGGCCCTGTAAAAGCCAGTTTATCTATCTCACTTAAAATTTTTGTGTGCAATTTATGTCATTGATGGAGAGCGATATTACATACTTCAGATCTTCCTTAGAGGTGTACCATTGATAATATGTCATCTTTCTCTTCAAGTCCTGTAGATCTCAACTTCCATGAATTCTTTAAAAGGTCACTTGATTTCCAGAACTTCTTCATGGAGTTTTTAAGAACTCCCACTCTTCTCTGGTGGCTCAGACAGTAAAGAATCCTCCTGCAGCGTGGGAGACCTGAGTTCCATCCCTGGGTCGGGAAGATCCCCTGGAGGAGGGCATGGCAACCCACTCCAGTGTTCTTGCCTGGAGAGTCCCCATGGACAGTGGAGCCTGGCGGGCCACAGTCCACGGAGTGGCAAAGAGTCGGACACGACAGAGAGACTAAGCACATAGGCACAGGTTAACAGCAGGTCACTAAAGGTTCTCTGACATGTCTTTAGTATTCTGCTTGAAGAAATGAGACTTTGTTAGATACACATCTCTCTATTCTTTAGGATTCCTTATAAATGGGACACACACAATACGCACAATATGTATTGGCGACAAAGTTACACACATATGTAAAGTTCTTCATTTTATCTGTTGGGTAAGACAGAGGTATTTGATCTCAGAACCTGGCTCCGTTAGGCAAACCAAACCCTTTCTAGCAAATGAAAGCTACAGTTTGCTCCCCATTTCCTCTCCTGGAAACATTCAGAAAGAAAGTTGATTGGAACAAAGTCCAAATCAGCAGTCAGGAGTAAACTTTAAGAAACAAATGCTTTTTTTTTAACCAAAGGCAGAAAACTTTGGAGTTTTATACTGGCTGAATTGACATGTACAACCACAAATCAAATGTAGGTGAAAATGTCTATACGTGCTTGATCCATAATTCACCATTGACTGGGTGCATTTCTAAAGAGAAAAACCTCATCAGAAAATCGGTCCTAAAATATTCATAAGGGGATTTCCAAAATAGCGTAGAGACAGCATATATTTGATATCAAAATGTAGAAGGAGAAGAAAAGAGAATGGTCAAGTTAGGAACAAGACGATAGGAAAAGTTTGACTTCCGACTAACGCAGATTTTATTCATTTATTATCCTTCAAAAAGAGCGCAGTAAGGAGCCCTGAATCAGAAAGCCTGTTGGGCATTTTCTCGTTCTGTCTCTTGCTCCGTCTTGTCAACCACACGGCCTCCTCTCCTGCCTGCAAGGGGGACGCTCTCCCCGCTCCCAGAGATGGTGGCTGGTTTCTTCCGCATGAAATGGTCCCGACGGGCTGTTCCCGCCGCACACCCAGCTCTCCTCTCACTCTTGCTAGCACGCCAAGATTGCTGCCTTCAGGAAGGCTTCCGTGGCTTCTCAAGCAACGTAAGGGTCTTTATCACCTGGGGGTGCAGAACAGAACTTCTCTCCCTTCTCTTTTCTCTTCTCTGATTTTCTTGTCCATTTTAAATTTTATACTTGAGTAGAGACGACTGGCCGTGTGGAGTTTGGTTCAAGTGGGCAGCAAGCTGACTCAGTTCTACTCGCACACGCATCTGTTCTGGACCTTCCATGACGGAGTGATTGATCGGTATCGGCCCTCTGGGCTCGGCAGTGGGCTCCAAGAGACCCGGAATCGTGGAATAAGTGAAGAACCCTGCTGTAACATTTTACAAAGTTGAAGAAACAGGTGCTTGAAGCTTCACCAGAGTGTGACGTTAGGGTCCACGGGCTTCTCACCGCATGTGGACGTTCTGCCTCCTATACCATCTTTGAAATCCAGAAGTGCGTTTGGGAGTTTCCCCTGCATTTCCACAACAGATCACTGAATATAGAAAAAAAAATTTGGGGAACTTGTAAATGGTCCAGTCAATATGCTTTGAGAGATACTGGAGTGTTGCTCTCATAGCCGCCTCTGTAAACCGGGTTCTTTCCCGGAAGTGGAAGTGCAGCTTCAGAATTTCTAATTTTTTCCAAAAAAAACTGAAGCAGCATCTTCACACACACACCCCAGAGGGTTTCATCAGATTGCTTCCAGAGACACTGCTTCCCTTTCTTTCCCTACAGCTGCTTGCTTCTTGAAAAAACTGGCTCAATGATATCATGCAACCTTGAGCTGTAAAATAATTCAGATTTTAGATAAAATGAAATATATAATATTTTCTAAAACTGATCATTGTAAAGACTATAAAGTAAATATCTCTCATACAACATGAGTGTCTAGCACATTATATAACATTATATCTTATATCAGCCAATTATCCTCATTATTACTATATATTCTAATTTTACATATAAAGAAAATCAATATGCAAAATTAAAATCATGCAATGATGTCAGGATGATGTGTTAACGGGTAAGTGTGAAAGTGTTAGTCGCTCAGTCGTGTCCGACTCTTGCGACCCCATGGACTGCAGCCCACCAGGCTCCTCTGTCCCTGGGATTCTCCAGGCAAGAATGCTGGAGTGCATTGCCATTTCCTTCTCCAGGGGATTTTCCCGACCCAGGGATCAAACCTGGGTCTCCTGCATTACAGGCAGATTTTTTACCAGTGAGCCACAAATTTATTATAATTTAAAAAATGAGAATATTGACATTTCAAATGGATAAATACACATAACTGAGGAAGCTGAAATTTCTTTTTTCACTAAATAAATATTTTATTCCACTTCATATAAATAATTAAAGTATTTTCATTGTTTTTTAGAACAACTAAATACTTGTGCTTTTTGGTTCACTTTTTATACTCTTACTGCACTCTTCTAAAATATTTTTTAGTCCTGAAGTATAACAGCAGAATATTTTATTTTTAATTTTAAAAAGCAATCAACAGAATTTGAGAAAGGATTATCATATTCATTTTGACTGGGGAATTTTACTTTATTTTTCCAGGAAACATACTACCAGAGGTATAAAAATACACATCTCTTTGAATTTCACTTCCTGAAAAATAAACTTCTTAAGAAACAGAAGGAAGATTCAGAGAACTGGAATCAAGTCATCAGCTTTGTATAAGAAGTTCCTAAATAATACTTCAAATCAGTTAACTTCAGATGAGAAGAAAGGGAAAAAAAGAGAGAGATGAAGAAGAGAAATGTGAAGATGGTTTCATGACATCTTTGTCCTTTTTTTTTTTCCATTTATTTTTATTAGTTGGAGGCTAATTACTTTACAATATTGTAGTGGTTTTTGCCATACATTGACATGAATCAGCCATGGATTTACATGTATTCCCCATCCCGATCCCCGCTCCCACCTCCCTCTCTACCCGATCCCTCTGGGTCTTCCCAGTGCACCAGGCCCGAGCACTTGTCTCATGCATCCAGACTGGGCTGGTGATCTGTTTCACCCTTGATAATATACATGTTTCGATGCTGATCTCTCGAAACATCCCACCCTCGCCTTCTCCCACAGAGTCCAAAAGTCTGTTTGCACATCTTTGTCCTTTTTAATTAAAAACAAAACAAACCCCCCCGCCTTGCACTCTCTCCGGGGCTAACTCAGGACAAGGCCATCAGGCAGGGAGCGGATTTCCTTCTCAGATCCAATTAGGAGCTTCCTCTGCGGAGGGGCCTCACTAGGAGCTGCTTATAAGCTGGCTGAGAGCTCTGTTCCAGGAATACAAATTCTCCATCTAAATGCTTTTAAGGATGGAAAGAAAAGATAAAGCTATCTCGAAAATTCAGTATCCTAAAGGAAAATGTACTTCAAGTCAACAAGCATGTATTTAATTTGAAATATTCTATAGGGCTTACAGCACAAACAACCTTACCGGGGGGGAGAGACATCCAGTTCTCTAAATCAGAATGAAGTAATTGGCAAAACAGAATTACCAGGGAGGAAACAGTGAAACTGGCTGGACAGATTTCCTAGAAGAAGCGTTGCAAGAGCTGACCCTGGAAGGAGTGTGTGGAGCAATACCATAAACAGAGCTGACTAGGATGCAGGGCTTCCCCTGAGCCGTGCTGTGCCAAGACTTTCCGTCGTGCCCCACTCTTTGTGACCCCGTGGACCGTAGCCCGCCAGGCCCCTCTGTCCATGGGATTCTCCAGGCAAGAATACTGGAGTGGGCTGTCATCTCCTTCTCCAGGGGATCTTCCCAACCCAGGGATCAAAACCACGTCTCCTGCATTGCAGGGCCTTCGCCCACGGAGCCTTCGGGGAAGCCCCTCAGATGGTGCTGTTCGGTTGCCCAGTTGTGTTCACCTCTCTGTGACCCCATGGACTGTAGCCCGCCGGGCTGTTCTGTCTGCTCCTCCAGGCAGCAGTACTAGAGTGGGCTGTCATTTCCTTCTCCAGGGGATCTTCCTGACCCAGGGATGCCAATCCCTACCACCATCTATGCTGCCTTCTGATGTGGAAATCAGGAAATGTGGACTGCGGACAGCTTCAATGTCAAAAGTCATTTTCTGGATCTCATTTTTCCCCCTAAAATTTGAGAAGTATTTGAGGTTGGATTATTTTTAGACTCCTTTCCAGCTTTGAAATTCTGAGGATAGAAGCTCCCAGAAACAGGAAATAGCCCAATAAAAGGTGCTGGGCGGCAAAACAATGGAGGAAATGTTAGGAGGGAGATTTCTAATGTAGTCTGTTGCTAAATTCTCGATTCTCAAATATTCAAGCAAAAAAATAAAAATAAAACCTTTACTCAAACATTAGTGCTTCTGAGGAAGTTTTAAGTTAAAGATTTCAGTATTAACTAATTATTTATGGTGCCCTCTTGGTCTTGTTTTAACAAACTATATACATTTTGCTGCAACTTAAAATGAGTTCTAACAACAATCTTTCAACCTTTACACCATGAAAGATTCCTTCTAGCCAGACTTTAAGTAAATCATTATACATTTAAAGGTAACTTCTTCAGCATGGTTGAGTGAGTGAGTGAAAGTTGCTCAGTCACGTCCAACTCTTTGTGACCCCCATGGACTGTAGCCTTCCAGGCTCCTCTGTTGATGGAACGTACCAGGCAAGAATACTGGAGTGGGCTGCCATGCCGTTTGCCAGGTGATCTTCCCAACCCAGGGATCAAACCTGGGTCTCCTGCATCGCAGGTGGATTCTTAACCAACTGAGCCACCTGGGAAGCCCCAGCCTGGCTGCTGAGTGTTTAATATGCACAGGGTGTTATCCTGGGTCCTTATCATGCAACCATCTCCTTGAAATCCTTAAGATGTGGACTGTCCAGCTCTTTCAGAGAAAAGGATTATAAAGTAGTCAAAATGTTTTGCATGTGCTAATTATGCTTACCTGCCAAACACAAACTAATATCGTCTGGGTGGAGCACCAGTGGCTAAAATAATTGAGACAGAATACAAGGGGCCCCTCCTGCCGCCCTAACGCTCTGTTTAGATAAAGCAGTAAAGCGTTCGGGGATAACACCATTGGGTTGGCTTCTTTCCAGTCGGAGCGGCCTACTCATCAGTGTCCATAAACTGAGGAATATCGGAGAGAAATGCTTCTACAGAGCGGGCTCTGCACTGTTCCTCCCCTCTCATGCCATATTGTTACCAATGATGCAAGATTATTTTCCAGTGCTTTCAAGCTGGTAAGAAATAATGAGATGATTCAAAATAGGATCAAAATTTCAAGCAAAGAAATGCAGGGGAAGCATGGACCTGGAACACGCAAGGTAAATTTATCAGGGGATAAATGTAAAAATCCTAAAATCAGGCTATCAAGTACACTATTCAGGCTTGCAGGCATTATTAAAACAGCTTGATGGATAAATACTTGGGTTGTCTACATGTCCCAGCTTAATAAGAACAACCTTTGATAAAGCTGTTAAATAAATACACAAATTACTAGACTGCTTAACTTTTCTACATAAGAGAGAAGAGGCAATATTTGGATTGCGGTGTTCAGTTCTGAGCTTTAATATTAAGAGAGACATCATTTTCTGCAGAATACGTTCACAGCAGGGAACCTCACACCAAGAGAGATTTTAGAATATATATTCATCGCTCTGTCCATATTCAAGTATACTTACTGAAAACCCATTCCATTGAAGGAAGTTGGAATATAATATTAATCAAGGCCGAAAATTCAAGTAGCCAGCGCTAGACACTGCAAGGCCCCAGGGCCAACAGACACCAGAGTTCCGAGTCAAACAAGCGTCAGTGTGTCTGCAGGGCATGAGCTCCAGACACTCTGTTCTTCGTCAAACCATCCTCTTCCTGGTGGGCAAGTGAGCCCTGTCTCCCAGGAACTGTCCTCATTGTACCTTGACCTTACACCTCTAGACAGAGTTCACACAACCCCAAGACTCCCTGCCCCAGTAAACTCAAAACCTTCCACAAAGTACTTCAGCTCCCACGGAGCTTCGTGTTTCTGTAGGGACCTCTGTCTGTGGGCTCCATCACCTGCTTGTCGCGTTTTCAGCTTTGCTTTGGGATTCCAATTACGTGTCCATGCAGGTAACTTCAGATTATGCTTCGTTTCTCATGCTACTTTCAGGATTGGGGAGGAATTTACATTTATGGAAGCAAATATATGTGACGCAGATTAGACATTCATCTCCTAAAATATCCTTAAGTCATCCCACCACAAAGGTGGTACACTTACCCCAGGGACCCCCAAGCTTCTACTCTCTTTCTGACTCTTCCCCCCTTACTCATCTCTTCATCTTTCCTTTCATCTCCATCTCAAGATACACTATTATGTTTGTTCTTACAGAAAAATCTATTATCTTATCGTCTGGGCCACAAGTATACATCCATTCCCCATTGTTCTACCTTCACTTTTAAGCAAATTCTGGGGGTATTTGATCAGAAACAACCTGACCCTAGGCAGAATTCTGGCATCAGTAGCTCTTATGAGGACTTCCCTGCTGGTACAGTGGATAAGAGTCTGCCTGCCAATGCAGCGGACACGGGTTCAACCCCTGGTCCGGGAAGATCCCACATGCTGCAGGGCAACTAAGTTGGTGCAACTACCGAGCCTTGCTCTAGAGCCCACGGGCTGCAACTACTGAAGCCTGCACGCCCCAGAGGCTGGGCTCCCCGAGAAAAGCCACCACAGTGAGAAGCCCGCACACCGCAACGCAGACTAACCCTCACTCACTGCAACTAGAGAAAACCCGTGTGCAGTGCCGAAGACCCAGTGCAACCAAAGTAAGGAATAAGTGAATAAAATTATTAAAGATCGATAATTTGATAAAACGCTGATTTTGTTACACTTGCTAAATAAATGGAAAAACTGAATAGATTTACTTTATTATTGTACATTGTAATAACTTTAGGCTGGAAAAGAGACCAGTTGCTACATAATGATGATGGAAACTGTTCTACAGTTAGATGAACTATTTCTTCTAAAAATCCAAATACCTTCCATGGTCTGAATCACATCTTCACTGGGCAGAGACATGCCCTTGAGGGTAATTTGCCCATCCTATCACAAATCACTCTGCCACTGGAGTTACAGATCATGGAAAGGAGATTAGGGAGATAATTAGCTCTCATTTATTCCTAGAAGAATGCTTCCCATTTCTTTAGTTAGAAATGGTTCATTTTTGTGTCATGATGGAAGCACTGGGAGCCCTGACTGTACTCGATCAGAAATTCTGAGAGAAGTGAAAGGAGAAGACTTCCCTGGAGATCATTTTTCATTTAGTGTGTAAGGTTAAACAAACTCCCAGATGCTCTGCTGAAATAGAGACGCAGCTCAAGAAACATGCAAGCCACCAATTTGCCGGCTGATGTGAAACCAAGCACTCGGAAGCTGGTGAGCTCCGTGTGAGGAAGACAAGATCTCGCAGTTAACAAGCCCTGTCCACTTAAGACTATAAGCCAAGAGGAAACGTGAGCAAATCCGATGTCCACTGAATAAGGAGGATGTGCTAGAACACCAAGAAACTGTCAGAACCTGAAGCCTGATACCCCTCCGCCCTACTAAAGTACTAAAATGCAAAGTAAACGAACCAACTGCACATCCAATTTTGGAGTTTTAGAAATATGTCTCGTTCTGAATAAGAGGTCTGGTGTCAGCATCATACAATCCCATCCTAAACTGAGTGGGAGAGTGTTTTGTTAACATGCATAGACACCTAGAGTCAATGGACTCTGCCATCCTGATTTCTACATTTATGAAATTAGAGACTGTATACCAACTTACTGTGTGCTGATTGTCACTGACCCTTAAAGTGGATGCTCACATCATCCTTTCTCATCAGTTCAGTTCAGTCGCTCAGTCGTGTCTGACTCTGCAACCCCATGAATCGCAGCACGCTAGGCCTCCTTGTCCATCACCAACTCCCGGAGTTTACTCAAACTCATGTGCACTGAGTCGGTAATGCCATCCAACCATCTCATCCTCTGTCCTCCTCTTCTCCTCCTGCCCTCAATCTTTCCAAGCATCGGGGTCTTTTCCAATGAGTCAGCTCTTTGCATCAGGTAGCCAAAGTACTGGAGTTTCAGCTTCAGCATCAGTCCTTCCAATGAACACCCAGGACTGATTTCCTTTAGGATGAACTGGTTGGATCTCCTTGCAGTCCAAGGGACTCTCAAGAGTCTTCTCCAACACCACAGTTCAAAAACATCAACTCTTCGGCACTCAGCTTTCTTTATAGTCCAACTCTCACATCCATACATGATTACTGGAAAAACCATAGCCTTGACTGGACAGACCTCTGTTGGCAAAGTAACAGGTAAAGAGAAATCGAATCTTCTCTTCACCAGTTCATAAAGATCCATTATCAGTTCACACTAACCAGAGTTGTAAAAGAAGACCATACAACTCACATGAGTCTCTTTAATTAGATTTTTCTCTCTGTTCATTTTGCCAGCCCAGCTCTTCTGTACTTTTCTGCCAGTTGATTCTGGAAGCCCAAACTGATTTATATTTTCCAGAAATAAACAATAATAGAAGCTCGCAGATAAGAGTATGGTTTGGGTCATTAGACCTAACTCTTGAGTGTAGAGCCACTGGTGGGGCTGGGGGGCAGCATTCAAGAACACGCTGCTGGGAGCCAGATGAACCTTACTTTATAGTCCAGCTCTGCCGCTTACTAGCAGTGACTTCAAGGGACTGAAATATCCTCTTCAAGACAGTTTTCCCTGTTTGGCAAATGCAGAGAATAGTATGTCTTAAAGAATTTTTGTAGGATTTCAACACAGTGGTGCGTAGAAAGAGCTTAGCAGAGAACCTAAAATGCGGAGAGCGTTCAGTAACTGCAGTCCCTGCCACCAGGCTTCTCGGGAGGGTGGGGTGTGCAGACACCGGGAGAGAGGTGTAAACACAGACCTTTCTTCTGCAACGTCACACTTCTCTCCAAGTTGGCTTCGAAATGGCAATGGCTGCCAAATAACTGGAGGTTTCTGTAGATATCAGGTGTGTTTCAAAGAGGTGTTCCTCCCCAGGGCCCTTGCTTCCTTGATGGGTTTAGTGAGATGTGCAGAGATAACGTTGGCCATTTCTTACCATTTAGAACTTGGCCTCTGTGAGAAATGTGTGGACAGAAAGCCCAAGGTGGCAGGAGAAGGCCAGTCGTGAAAGAAAAACAAAATAGGCAGCTCGTCCAGCTGTGGCCTGAAACGGGTCGTGGGGAGGCTCTGGGGGTTTCTGAGAATCTTTCCTAGCTGTGGAGCTGAGAGGATATGAAAAGTAATAGCACCTTAGAGGTTGATTTAAAAAAATTGAAAGTCAAGTTAGCTCAAAATGTTGTTAGCCAACTCATTTTAAGTGGTTTTCCTCATGAAATTAAGAAAGGCAGGCAGCAGTTTTACTTGCTTTTCTGGGTGATGAATCTGTTAGTGTCTTAAATGCTTTCTGCATAATTATAGGTACATTTCGTGTTCACTTGCTGACAGGTCTAGCAGTTACAGTGGAGCTGCTCACCTAGCCGTCTGCTCCCGGAAGATAACCACCTCACTGCGCCTGTACGGGCGGAAGGGACCGCGTTCCCACGGTGAACAGGAGTGAAGGGAGGCGGGGACAGGCTGATGTCTGCGGCACAGGAGCTTTGACAGACATTCACATCTTCACACTGTGACTGAAGAAGGAGCGAAGATGAAAGAGACTGCGAGGGAAGGGGCTGGAAAGAGAGCGCGAGAGAGAAGTTGTGCGGACAGATCGGGCATCTGATGAAAAAACGGTCACGTCCTTTCCAAGGAGCGCTGCACCCCCTTCCTAAAATCAACACCAGATCAAAGCCTTATGTTAGAGAGCAAGAAACGGCAATGACCATAGTCTGTCCTCTATGACTTATGTGAGATGTCTGGAAAGAGAAACATGGAAACTTACATTACCAAATGTAAAACAGAGAGCCAACGGGAATTTGCTGTCTGGCTCAGGAAACTCAAGAGGGGCCTGTATCAACCCAGCGGGGTGGGATGGAGGGAGACGGGAGGGAGGTTCAAAAGGCAGGGGATATATATACATATATACCCATTTTTGTTTATGAAGGTAAAAATTTTTTAAAAAGAAATGGCAATAATAGCAAATTATTCATTATTAGCTTGGAGAACGTTGTGCATTTGTTAATATATTTGCTCTGTGATTTATAGTGTCCTCCTAGGATATTTTTGAAAAACTGCTTAAACCTGCTCTCAGAAATAACTCTTGCAGTTACAATTACTCAGCTAATTAGAATTATCTCAGAACATTATCCAAACAGAAAATTTACTTTGTTGAAAAAAGAAATAAGCAAGCAATTAAAAAACATCTCCTTGAATGTAGAGATTTAAATAAAAGGCAGAAACTAGCAGTAAATAAGAAGGATAATACATTATGACCAAGTGGGGATTATCCCAAACAATATGATTGCTTCAATTTTTGAAGATAAATCCACATCATTCATTGTATTGGCAGAATAAAGGGAGAAATAAAGTCTGTGATCATTTTAATCAATGAAGAAAAAGCATTTGATAAAATTCAACACCCTTTTATGATTAAAAAAAGGTCCATGCAAAGACTTAAAGGGAGCTTTCTCTACCTGATAATAAACACAATGAAAAACTAACATCATAGATGGTGAAATTTTAAAGACTTTTCCGCTCAGATAGAGGACACTGAACACTGTAGTAGAGTTCCTAACTGGTACAGAAAACCAGGAAAATACAGGAGCAGGAAATTCAGAAAGAAGAAAAACTGTCTCTCATCCCTGGGTCAGGAAGATCTCCTGAAGAAAGGAATGGCTACCCACTCCAGTGTTCTCGCCTGGAGAATCCCATGGACAGAGGAGCCTGGCGGGCTACATACAGCCCATGGGGTCACAAAGAGTGGGATGTGACTTGGTGACTAACACTTTTACTTTTCACATATGTGACAAAGAGCTGATCTTCAAAGTATATAAAAAAACTTCTACAACTCAATTTAAAAAAAAGACAAGCAGTCCAAGAATATTTTAAAAGGCAAAAGATTTAGACGTTTCACAAAGGAGGAGATACAAATATTAAGGGAACACATTCAAAAATTGCCCAGAATCATTAGTTATCCAGGAATTGCCAATTAAAAGAACAACAAAATACCCTCACACGTTCAGCAAAAAGTTATTTTTTTAAAAAAACAAAAACCAAAAGCTGATAATGACAAACTTTGCTCCATGTTGGGCACTGACTGATTCTCTCCTCCTTTATATTAGGTGTATAAAGCAGGCCAGCCACTTTGCAAAACACACTGTTGATTGCTTATGAAACCAAACATGCACCTATTCTGTGATGTGGTCTTTCCACACCAGGGTCTAGAAAATGAAAACCAGAAAACTTGTACAAACATGCTCATAGTGTATCATTCATTATTATTTATAATTGTCAACCTAGAACCCACATAAATGTGCATCAGTAGGAGAATAGCTGAATAAACTGATGTATTTATACAGAAATAGGGGCTCCCCTGATAGCTCAGCTGGTAAAGAAGCCACCTGCAGGGCACAAGACCCCAGTTCGACTCCTGGGTCCGAAAGATATGCTGGAGAAGGGTTTGGCTGCCCACACCAGTATTCTGGCCTGGAGAGCTCCATGGACTGTATACAGTCCATGGGGTCTCAAGGAGTCGGACACGGCTGAGAGACTCTCACTTTCACTCTACAGAAATGCTGTGTCTGTGCATGTGTGTTAATTTCCCCGTCACATCTGACTCTTTGCGACCCCGCGAACGGGAGCCCACCCGACTCTTCTGCCCATGAAATTCTCCAGGAAAGAATACCGGAGTGGCTTGCCATTCCCTTCTCCAAGGGGTCTTCCCGACCCAGGGATCAAACTTGGGTCTCCTGCATTGCAATCGGATACTTTATCGTCTAAGTCCCAGGGGAGCCACCTGTCAGCAGTGAAAAAGAACAAACTTTCCACACATGCAACCACACAGGGGTCTTTTAAAGACACCATGAGTGGAAAATGCGTCATACAGAAGAGTGCATAGTCTACAATTCAACTCACATGAAGTTCTAGGACAGGCTGAGCTCATGTATGGCAGCCCCCGGGGCAGTGGGGATGATGATCGTCTAGAGAGAGCCGTGAACTCCTTCCCTGGGTACTGGTGAGAATCCCAAAGGTGTGTGCATTTGATAACACACAGGTGTGTGCATTTGATAACACTCAAGGAATGGAGACTTAAGATCTGTGCAGTAAGCCAGTTCACGTAAATTCTACCTCAAAATAAAAAGGAAAGAAAAGAAAATACTGACCTTTAGTTAATTATAAAGTATACTGAAGTGTTTAGTGGGGAAGTATGCTGACGTCTGCAACTTACTATGAAATCCATCAAAACTGATACATGAACAAATTTATGCATACTTTTGTGATAAAACAAATAGAGAAAAATATTAATTGCAGAATATAGATGGCAGTTGTATGAATGGCCAGTGTATAATTTTTCAACATTTCTATGTGTTTGAAAATGATCTGAATATATATATATATATATGTATAGAAATGATTTTAAATTACACGAATTTATTACAGAATTCTAGAAATACTTGCCAAGGTTAATATAAGTCAAATATACCTTGGGAGAGAAAATTCATCTTTGAGAAGGAAATAAATTTCAAATTTCTTCCAGATATGACCCAGATATCATAGAAAGAAAAAAAGCATACTTACTATTTTCGGGACAAGAACAGTTAAAAGTTTTACATGGTGTCATTGAAGTTGAGACACTGGTTTTGTAAAGGTAGGGCCCAGAAACTTGATTGGAATGTAACTTCTACAATGCTTGCCTAAGATCTTTTAAGAAACGTAAGTAGGACGAAAAGTATCTCCTGGGTTACAGTCTAACTTGGCCTTTTTGAAATAGGCAGAATAAAATTGCAGAAGAGTGTAACAGATGTTTGGCTTTGTTTTTTAAGAAAGACTAATTAATAATGCATACTAGCAACGCGATCCTTCACATGCTATAGGCATTCATTTTAAGGCATGTTGTTACGTTTTGGTGTTTGTGTTTAAATCCAGAGACGTCATCTATTATTAATAAGAGCTGAGGGAAAGAGTTCACACCACCCAAGAGCTAAAATGCAAATGTATTTTTAAAAAATTCACAAATATTTGAATTCTTAATGAAGCATCTTTAAAGCTTGGCAACCAGAGTGCTGGCTGATTGGTGCCCTTATTCTAAGACAGTCTTACACTTTAAATTAGTATCAAGAGCCTGAAGACAGAGACCGTATTTTCGGCATGTTCTGTGATTCTCACCCTGAGCACTTAGCCATCGTGCCTGTGTGGCTAATAGGGGATTTATAGCATCTGGAGGGAAATAGGCACGTGTCAATTTCCTGGAAGGAAGAGCGTGAGGATACTCGGGGCTTCAGGACTGACACCAGCGAGCCTTCCTTCGTCTTCCCCTTCAGAGCTGGTTCTCTCCAGGACCCCGTCCATGACCTTACTCTCCTTCTCCTAATGCTGTGTCTACAAGGAGAGCATGATACACTGGCCTGTGTCTTCACGATAAAGAATGACAATACTTCCCAGGTATCTACAGAAAATCCCACTTGCCCTTGATCTGTGATTTTAGGAGAAGAGACAGCTACTTGCCTGGATGAGCTCGCCCCTCCCAACTGCGACTCCCTTTCCACACTCCTTCCCCCATGTACTGTCCTCCTCCATGTGACTCATTTAAAGTGTGTATTGATCCCCTCAACTCTCAGATGTGTTGGGGAACTTTGCTTTCAACTGGATGGCGTTAAACCAGAGTTCCTTCACTTCCAGAATACACTTCGCAGTTTCAGCTATCTCTTTGTCCCCAGAATCGAGGATCGGTCAGCTACCCTCATAATGAGGCCAGATTTTTGCTGCCAAAGTCAATGAGTTTCCCCCAAAATGGTCTTGGCTGATCCTAGGTTGGGAGAGGAGAGGGAGGTGGGGAGAGCAAAAGAAAAACGTCTTACCCTTGACTGTATTATCCTTCAACTGTGACTGAAACTGCAAAGCAAATTACAGATCTCTGACAATTTAAGAGGACAAATTACATGTGCTTTAATTATAGGTATGCTTTAATATTTGAACTTTCAAAAAGAAATGCCTCCACTTAATATTTCAGAATATCTGACTTTATCCATTATCACTGCAGTTTAAGCAGAAATCAGAGAATCATGGGAAAAGGAGATACAAGAGGTTTCCTAACTTAACAACCTTGGTTACAGATGAGGCTGCAGAAATAGGTTTCAAAACTCGAAGAAATGCTGAATAATTTCTATTTCTGTTTTGGTATTAAAACTCTACCTGTTTTCAACCACAGTGGCTAACCCTAGCTTACCTGACTGATGGAATGGGCCTTGAGGGATATACAGACATGGGAGGCAATGGGGGATGGGGGAAATGTAACAGCTGATACATTGAAATGTCAGCTCAGCGTAGTTGTTAGTTGGGGTTTGTTCCATTTAGGAAAGCTGAGCCCGAAGAAGCCAAAGGCTGTGCCATACGTCTTCATCTACTCAACAAGTGTTTATTTAACTCCTACCATGCACACTCTTCCAAGTCCTGGAGAAGCAACAGAAAACACCTCTTTTAAGTCAGTGAAAGGGTTTGGACAGAGTGTTGAGAGGAAGAGGATGGTGTGTTCCGGGAAGAACCCGCAGATCTGCTGCTGAAATACGGGTGAAGGACGAGCAAACACCGGAAATGGAGCGTCTCTGAGTCTGTGTACTGACTTCAACTTACTTACTCGTGAGGAAGACAGCATGGAGTCTTGCTTGGAGTTGGATTTCAGTGCACTGAGCAAATTCTGTAACTTAATATCTAGGCGTTTAAGCCAATCTCAGTCACCAGATTGGACTTGTTTCTTAACTCTCACGTTGTTCAAGCAGCGCCTTCACACGTGACCTTAGGTAAAGCCTGGACAGCCGGGCAGTTTTAGTTTCCTTTGGGCTGTCTTTTTGTATAAAATAAACAAAAGATGGCCCCTTTCTTCAACCAATGCAACCAGGGCACCAGACGGTGACCTCAGGTAGATGGTAATTAAAAGCTCCCTCCACCCCCAAAACTTCCCCAAAGAGAAGTTTTTAAAAATTGTGCAGTGGAATCTGTTAAGATCCCCTTTAAGTATCTCATTCTGTACAGTTTGCCATTTTGACCAAATCCCAGGAAATTCAGCCTGTTAATAAACCATGAGCATCGTTACACCTCTTGTTCCTGACATCATTTGTCAGAGACAGAAAAATGTTGACAGTAATTAATAGCTGACAATATTGATGTATTTCATCACTGGTGCAACCACAAAAATGATTTGCTTGAAATAAATAAATCTGTTATTATGAAATTATTCTTCTTTACAATTAGATTAGATCTGCAGAGAAATTTAACCTGAGGTAAAAGGAGGAGATAGAAAAGGTTTTCTGGTTTAACATCCTGTAATTACATAGAAGTCTTCAGAAATAGATTTTGAAACAAGAAGAAATATTGACTAATCTCTATCTTTTTATATTTTTGCACTTGAAACTCTACTATCTATAGCAGACACCAAGGGACTCCCTAGCTATTTCAGATTTAGTTTGAAGTAAATTGAGTGAATCTATGTTTAAGCCTCATTCTAACAATTACTTAGATTAAGCAAGACAGTTAAATCTTCCCAGGCCGTGCCTTTGATCCTAGCTATAAGTTATTCACTCTTAAAATAGGCTTATCTTTTCCTTTTAACAGGATTCTTTGGGGTGGTTTGAAAAGACATATCTATTTTCTTTAGACTAATCAAAATATACCTAATATTTTAAAATGATATATGACTTGAAATTTTCAAATATAGATGTTTATTTCCCTTAGAACATGACTAAAATATCACTTTTTTAAAAAAATGTGTTACATAATTGACATCAATCAATTTTCTCTCTTGAGGCATGAGCTTATGTTTTTTAATGTCATGGAAAGTCCAACATTGATATGAGCAGAAACACTATTAATGCATTAGAGCCTATAGTTTAATTCTGAAAGCTAAACAAATATAACTGTGGCAGTTTCACTATTTTCCAATGCTTAGGTTCCCCAAAGTTGAAAAGTCTTCTTTTCCTAATAGCATACTGCATTTCTCACTCAGCAGAATTTTATTGTAAAATATGAACCTTGGTTTCTCCCAAAGTCTTTGTGGTCTTACTTTCACAGATAAGGCCACTTTTTTTTTTTTCAACATATGATCTTAAAATCTACTCTATATTTAAAACTCACAGTGACGAAAAAGTCTTGTAAGCGCCTCCTTTTCAACAAAATAGTCTAGTTTAGGGTACATTTATTATTTTCCAACCTGAGCTACATAAAGTCCCTGAACATATGCCTTTCCCACTTACAAAGACAGGCATCTAAGTCATTTTGAGAACCCCAGGGGTGGCAGGACTCAGATGTCTGCCTGAAGCAGCAGAGGTCAGGTGTCCACGCCCGGGATGGGTCCATCTGCAGGCGTACACCCACCTGGAGGTGAGCCTGTGAAAGTGAAAGTCGCTCAGTCGTGGCCGACTCTTTGCGACCCCATTGACTATACAGTGCATGGGATTCTCCAGGCCAGAACACTGGAGTGGGTAGCCTCTCCTTCTCCAGGGGGACCTTCCCAACCCAGGGACTGAACCCAGGTCTCCCGCGCTGCAGGCAGATTCTTTAGCAGCTGACCCACAAGGGAAGCCCAAGAATACTGGAGTGGGTAGCTGTTCCCTTCTCCAGGGGATGTTCCCAACCCAGGGACTGAACCCAGGTCTCCCGCATTGCAGGAGGATTCTTTACCAGCTCACCCACCAGGAAAGCCCAGAGGTGATCTTGCCAGGTGAGTATTCAGGCCAGGGATCCTTACAGCTTTCACTTTCTTCAATCTGAAATTTTGCATAAGTTTTTTTTAATTCTAAAAAAATATTTCCCACTAATTCAATTTTTTAAAGCACCGTGATAAACATTACATACCCACAGATCAGCGTTCAGAACACTATTCTGTCACCTCTACAATAAAGCCTCTCCTTATAGAACACGCACAGAAGGGGTGGGCACACTAGGTCTAGAAGCAGACTTCTTAGTTTAAATCCCGCCTCTACCAAGCTGTGTGACTGTGGGCGACTTGCTCAACCTCTCTGTGCCTCTGTGTTCTCATCTATAAAGATTTTTAATGGGGCTTAATTATTATAGAGGTGTTGAAACCATTAAATAAATTCAAGTTGCTTGGGATACTGCCTAACACCTAACAAAAGAGTCACTAAATGTTAATTATCAAATGAGTACTATCGTTATCATTATTATTACTATTTTACCCAAGACAGACACTATGGTTGGAACTGGGCAGCAACTGGAATTCGCAGTTTGGAGTTAGGAGAGTAAGCAGCCTCGAGGGAAGGGATAAATGTTTTAAAAACTTCTATTATCTTTAAGGGGCTTCCCTGGTGCCTCAGATGGTAAAGAATCTACCTGCAATGTGGCAGACCCAGGGTGGTTCCCTGGGTCGGGAAGATCCTCTGGAGAAGGAAATAGCAACACAGTCCAGTATTCTTACCTGGAGAATTCCAGGGACAGAGGAGCCTGGTGGGCTACAAGTCCATAAGGTCACAAAGAGTCAGACATGACTGAAGCAACTAACATTTTCACTTTTCACTTTCATTACTTTTAAGACACATTATACAATTTATCCAGTTCTCACATCATTAGATGAGGTAAAAATTATTCTCATCTGACAAATGAGGAGAATGAGACCACAAGACTTGAAGTAGCTTGTCTACGCCCACATTGCACATCTTACAATCAGGCTGGTGTGAACACTGAGCCCTTTCTCTATGAAGCATGCATTATTGACTTTCTCAAAAACGCAGGAATCTAAGTAGATAGAAAGGGCTGGTGAGCTGGCAGATGAGCCAGAGATGACATCTTAACGACCGAATACACAGGCCCACCCAAATTAGGGCAGCGAACTGAAGCCCTGAGCATTCAACCCAAGCTGGGAGTCTCAGAACCCAGCTGTCGGATCTGGACAAGGTGCGAGGGGCCAGGGCCTCCCGAAGCCCAAAGGCCCCTGGGCACGGGCTTGCAGTCTGACCACACGGGGTTTATTAACCTGATGCAAAGTCAGAAGGCACTGGGGAAGAACCAAGGAATGCCACTCCCCGTGAACCCGGCACGAAGCACCTTTTGTACGGTTCAGGCTTCAGGTGGAGGCAAAAGTGAAGGACTCAGCAGGGTCTCAGGGAAGCGGGATCAGCCCTGGGTTGGTTGCCACGTCTGAGCCAGAACAGGGAGAAGTAGGCTTGATGAAAGACTGGGCCCCATAATGCAGCCAAGGCAGGTCAACCGCTGTCTACGCCAGGAGCCCATGAGAAGAGTGGAGATGGGGCTTCCTTGGCAAGAAAGAGGGTCACACAGGGCAACCTCCAACCACGCACAGGCCTCGGACATTTCCTATCACTTGGCCATGAGCGCTGTGTCTGCATTCGCAACAGAGAATTCACAACAAGGCTGCCTGCAAGTCCATGAACTAATCTTGAAGCAGATCAAAGGGGAATGGTTTCCAGGGATTCCACTAAGAAAGACTGATACTTTAAACCGAAATGCTGATTTCTCACTGTACCATTGCAAACAAGACTATCGGTAACCAGCACGACTTCTGCAGGAGAACTACAGGTGAAGGTTTATCATAATTAGAAGGATGTGCTTAGAACACAGAACAAGCAAAGTTGTTTCCCGGGTGAGAATGTTTAGGGCGTCAGGTGAGGCTGCCTGCCGCGTTCATCATGCTCAGGCAGAGCTCAGCCTCCGGATCAGACTTCCTGTCTCCAAATTCGGGCCCCGATTCTATTCCTGTGTGGCCTGGAGTGACTCACTTAACTTCTCTGTGCTGCCGTTTTCTACTGGGTGAAGTGGAGATAATGATCTCCTTCATAGGGTTATCAGGAAGATTCAGTGAGTTAACACACGAAAGTATTAACACCCAGGACAAAATCTGGCACATGGCAATAACGTCACTGAAAGGAGTTTGTAGGTCCACCTGCTCAGAAGCCAATACACAGGCCAGGTTGGTGGAAAATAAAGTTTGCTTTATTTCAGATGCCAGCAACTGGGGAGCGGGGAGGTGGTGGACGTCTGTCCAAAGGCCGACTCCCCCCTTCCCTGACAAACGGGGGTGAGAGCTTTTATAGACAGAGTCAGGGGTGGGGGTGGGGGGCTACATGCAGAAACAGCGCAGCCGTCTCTGACAGGCATCCGCAGAGTGGTCCTCAGCGGTCTGACCAGCGTCATCCTGGTCGTTTCAGGCACAGTCTTCAGTCCTGGGCGCACCTGTCCCATTTCTCTGCAGTAAGTTCTCGGAACTGGGGCAGCTCGTGTCCTGGTTCAGCCTGGTCATCATTAGTTAACTCCTCCACCTGGGGTTTCAGTGTCTATAAGACAGCTCACAGGATGTGGCTCAGAACATCATCTATAGCCCTTGAGAAAGAGCTAAATGTCCTTGACGATGCTTAATGACTACTTTCTTACTATTATTTAGTCTCCTCTGACTGGGTTTTTTTTTTTTTTTTTTGGTTTCCATATTTCTCACTTTTCTGATTAAACTTAGTCTGTAACTAAAGTTTTCCATAGAGAAAAGGCAGGCAGAGGACATGGGTGGGTGGAGGAGGCAGGGGCCAGAGTGTCGTTCCCCCTCAATATTATCAATAATATGTTAGTTGTTCTTGTTTTCCTCTTTGTGGTGTTATGATTATAGATTCATAATTCTGGCCAGCTTCTCTCCTGACCATGTTCTAAGTGAAGTGAAAGTCGCTCAGTCGTGTCTGACTCTCTGCCACCCCATGGACTATACAGTCCACGGAATTCTCCAGGCCAGAACACTGGAGTGGGTAGCCTTTCCCTTCTCCAGGGGATCTTCCCAACCCAGGGATCCAACCCAGGTCTCCTGCATTGCAGGTGGATTCTTTACCAGCTGAGCCACCAGGAAGCCCATGTTCTGAGGGACACTGCCAATTTTTGCATTTTGTTTGTCTGTTTTTTGTGACTTTCATTGTACTAAATGTTCTGGCTGACCAATCCTTCTTTAAATTAACACTTTCATTTTTTTAAGTATGGACTATTTCAAGTAAAAATTTTTAAGTATGGGCTATTTCAATTTGGCAAAAGTAAAGTCTATTGGCCAAGAGGCATTTTTTTAAAGGCCGTTTTGAAACTCTCATCTTTAATTATGCACCAATGTCATCTGTAGTTTAACTACTAGTTGGAGCTGGGTCTCCTGGTCTCCAGAGAGGAGTGAAACAAATGCTGGCATCCGGGGCAGTTCTGGGTCCCGGCCTGGCTTTAGGAATTCCCCTCTTCCCACCTCTCTGACATTTATTTTCTGTTTGAAATTACTGTTCTTTACATGGTTTCAGTTCAGTTCAGTCCAGTCACATCCGACACCTAAATTATCAGCTCTACTTTTTATCTGTTTTCATTATTGGGCTTCAGTGTAAGTTTATTTGAAGGATGAAACTCATCGCTAAAGACATTTGCAAACCACGAATCAAAAACAGGCTCCCCTGGTCCGTGTGCCCGGGGATGGAGATGCTACGGTCTGTGGGGTCTCAGGACGGGTCAGCGCCCTGCCATCTGGGCTTTGTGCTACGTTGCTCTGGTTAGGGGAAGCTACCTACGCGCCGGGCACTCCTGGAAGACAAAGGACACAGCACTGGTCAGCAAACTCGCTGGTGTGGGGGCCTCGTCTCCTGTGCACCTTGCTTACCGCCGATGACGTCAGGCAAGAAGACTGAGTCTCAACTCAGAACACCAGCGGGTCGGGTTGGGACTCAACCCTCGGGACCAGCACAGACCTTCCTGAGTTACTGGCCCCTCTAAGGGCCCGGCACCGCCCTGTACAAGCCCCCGAGGCCGCTGCTAGAACATGAGGCACACGTGGGTTGAAAAGCAGGAGCAGAGAGGACCAGAGCAGAAACACAGTGTTAAGTCACTTTCCCATCTCGCTCTGCACTCGAGAGTCCTTACCTGTGATTTTCAACTCTGTTCCCATCTTGGGTGGACTAAAAGAAATCTGCTCTGCGATCCCCTCGCTACTGCCGCCGGGGGAAACCTCCCCACCACCTCGCCTCTTCTCCCCTCCTCCTGCGGCCCCGGCCACTTCTTACTGACCCCGACGGTCTCTTCACCAAAAGAGCCTTATCCTGGTAAGTTTCCCTCAGTGCTGCATTTTGAAATTAAGGCAGCAAGATGTGCTAGTCGAAGTAAACAACCTCCCCCAAATCCAGCTTAGCTCACGGATGTTCAGCAGTGGAGCAACGTGGAAGCATCTGGACCCCTTCGGGCTTGGGTCTGTATCAGCACAGTTCACTAGCTGTCTGACATCCTAAAACTCCGCGGCCTCACCGGTAAGTGAGGGATCACACCCAGTGCTCAGGTGTCATGAGGCCAAATGATATAACATGATGACCAAAGAGATGATACAGTGTGTGTGTCTACCTCTGTGTACACACAGGGCTTCCCGGGTGGCTCGGTGGTAAAGAATCCGCCTGACAAGCAGGAGCTTCGTGTTTGACCCCAGGGTCAGGGCGGTCCCCTGGAGAAGGAAAGGGCGGCCCACTCCAGTACTCTTGCCTGGAGAATCCCACGGACAGAGGAGCCTGGTGGGCTGCAGCCCATGGGGTCACAGAGTCAGACAAGTGAGCGAATGAGCACGTGACTGGGCACATGTGAAATTTTTTAATGGTTGTCAGATGAGAGACTGTTTTGCAGAAGATAAAAAGGCAACTCATGTTCTGTCATTCTTCTGACTGGGGATTACACGCAGGACCAAGAACACCACCTAACAAAAGTTTAAAGACCGTCAGTTCAGCTCACGGAGCAACTTACGGTTGTTAAAGGTCTCGGTCTCTGGTGTAAACCCAGAGGGAAAGAGGATGGTCCACGAGCCCAAAACCAACCCAAACTGCTTTCACTTGGGAAAGAACCCCCAGTCAAGACAATAATCCTGAATTGGAGCATCTATCACTTTTATTTGCTTCTATTCTATTATGCATGCACAAAGACATTTTCTGAAATAGATCTTACATACAAATCAGCAGCATTCTTAAGCTTTTATTTCTCTCAACTGGAAAGATACTGCATACATTTTTCTTTTCTGAGATCTTTAAAATTTTAAAAGTGTTATTCCTAACCAGTAACAAGCTTTAATAATCTTAACTTGCACCATGAGTTGAACTGACAGCCTTTAAATGTTTTCTTTACCTCTTTATAACTTTTGTATAGCTCTCATCCTCATTGCTTATTACTCATTTTCAGGGTACTTTCAGGGCTGAACAAACATAGGTAAGATAACATAAACAACAAAGGTATCATAGGATGGCTTACTGTCTAATTATGGAAAAGTATTATTATAAAAGAATGTAGCAACGTTGAGATGATTTTTTAGCTTTCCCTCTGTACTTAAAATGCTAGTGAAAAGCACTTGAGAAATGATTCTACATAGTTGTGTACTGCACTACCTAGGGACTAAATAAATTCAGAGGAATATTCAAAAAAACTTTAAAATCTGAATTTGGAATAAAAGAAAACATGTATTCTCTAATGCTCTTTTTTGCTCTAATGCACTGCTGCTGCTGCTAAGTCACTTCAGTCATGTCTGACTCTGTGTGACCTCAGAGATGGCAACTCACCAGGCTCCTCTGTCCCTGGGATTCTCCAGGCAAGAATACTGGAGTGGTTTGCTACTTCCTTCTCCAATGCATGCATGCATGCATTCTAAGTCACTTCAGTCATGTCTGACTCTGTGCGATCCCATGGACAGCAGCCCACCAGGCTCCTCTGTCCATGGAATTCTCCAGGCAAGAGTACTGGAGTGGGCTGCCATTTCCTTCTTCCCTATAATGCATTCACGTGCTCTAATGCACTTTTTTGGTGAAAAAGTGTCAGTTGTGTCCGACTCTCTGTGACCCCGTGGACTGTGGAATTCTCCAGGCAAGAATCCTGGAGTGGGTTGCCATGCCCTCCTCCAGGGGATCTTCCCCACCCAGGGAGCAAACCCAGGTCTCCCACACTGCAGGCAGATTCTTTACCGTCTGAGCCACCAGGGCAGCCTTAGGAATGATATTACCCTTCCCTCATGACAGCTCATGCCGGGCACTGCCTCTCTGCAGCGGCTGGGATAGGAGCCCTCGGCTCTTCCTGGCTGTCCTCTGAACTCTGCCCTGCAGAGCAGAGTGGGGTCAGCACATCCCGGGGTGGCCTGGGGGTGGGGGGCGCAGGATGGGCTGGAGGGGGGTGTAAACCTGGATCAAGAACCTCCTCACTGTGCCAACTGGGGAAGAAAGCCTGACCTCGATCATTGACAACGGAACACAGGGAATGAAATGGATGAAAACGGAAGAGGCATTCTTGCTGAGGGTGAATAGGAGGACAAAAGAGACAAAGGAATGAAAGCCTCTGAGGACTTCTCAGCAAGGGCAGTGGTAAAACAGAAGGATGATATTTTTAAGTCTGGGAAGATAGCATCAAGAGGTTTGCAGAAGAAGTAGGTGAAGAGATATCTCATTTTCTCCTATTGTCAGGAGCGTGGGGGACGTGGAGGTCAAGAGGTCAGTCCCCCAGCTTAGAAGAGAGCTGGGTGCTAGAAATGTAGGCTAGGGAACAAAGCTGTGCCTCATAATAACAGCCAACGTCCACACGGGCTCTCTGATGCTATTTTCAGTGCTTTAGGGGCTCTTGATGCTATTTTCAGTTCTTTAAATACCGTAACTAATTTTAGCATCACAACAACCTAGGGGTCTCATTAATAGTCCAAATTTAGAGAGAAAGAAAGAGAAGCATAGAGAAGTTGGACCCCTTGCCTAGAATTCTTAGACAGCTATGAGAGTAAGCAGGGCAGGCTGTTCCACCTTCTCGCTCACGGAGGTGCGGCGGCCAGTGTCTGCAGCCGCAGTTTTCTCCAAAGTGTTTATCCAGGAGGAGGTGGGGGCTGAGAGGCAGTGATGGAAGGGTTGGCATAAATAAGGCACCAAGAGCTTATAAGATGACAGACGTATTGACCTGCCTTCTACCATCCCCGCCTCCTGCACCAGCCCCGGCCCCTGGAACCCAAGCCCAGCTGCATTCCAGTCAGTGCGGCTAACAGGCGCTGGAGAGGAGCCGAAAGATAAACCCCAAAGAACTCCTGCAGTTGAGGGGCTGGGGGAAGCAAACGCAGCAGGTGAGGGACCCCTGGAAAGGATGTGGGGAATGGAAACAGGAGCTGCCACGGAGCCTGGAAACGGACAGGGCCCAGGAGGGGAGGCGGCCTCTGGCCAGTGGCGGAGAGAGAGGGGACAGCGCTGGGGAGGACCAGGGGAAGGGCTGAGCACGCGCCTGGGCTCGAGGACGGAGGTCACGATAGAGCCGCTTTTCTGCAGTGAATCAGGAGACCCCGCTGCAAGGGGATGGAACGCAGGAGTAAGATGAGAAAACGGAAGCATTATGTTTAGACTGCTGCGCTGAGTAGTTTGGGGTGTGGGGATGTTTCAGCAAAGGAAGTACTTTTAATGTGGAGAAAGGAGAACAGAAGGCGGAAAGCCTGCCGGGTCCAAGGTGTCTGGGGACATGGTGGGTGAATTCCCTTCCCCAGGCTCTGTGGCCCGAACCGGCTTAAACCCGAGAAGAGAGATTGGAGCTGGGGAGAGGAAGGAGCCCTCTTTATCGCCAGCCTCACGAGGCATCACTAATAGTTACAAACAGCTAATTTGCAGGAAGAGGAACGAATCCAAATTCATGCTGCCAATGCTAAATATTTAACTGATGGAAAATATAGGCTTTGAGTTGGCTGTGGAAATCTCCAACGACGAGCTACACTTTCAATCCTTGGGGCCCTGGAGATGCTGTTTCAGTCCCCGGCTCTGCCAGATGGGGTGTGCGTCACAGCACAGGAAATAACACTGGGTTTCATATTATGTTGCTTCCACAGAGGATGCGGACCTTCCGAGCCTGGCTGCCCTGTAGACGAAACGAAAACCCAAAGGGAGGCAATTAGGACGGCTGTGCAGAGCAGGAGGATCAGGCTGGCTCAGAGCTCCGGGCGGGGAACCAGGGGCCGGCGGACACGCCTGCTCCTCTTAAGGCAGAAGCAGCCTCCAGATCCCAAGACCCCTCCGAGGGACTCACACAACCACACACGGGATGGGGAGGGGGGCTGGCGTGGCTGAGTTCATTACCTGCTCATCCCCCTCCTTTCTGTTACATCGAGGGTGTCTATAGAGAACATCCTTCAAAGCACACATACTAGATTGGATGGATATTAAAGCCTGTAACAATCTACTGTGTCCTGACCACCTAGGGGTCACAGTCCTTGACCAAACAGTGCCCGCTGGGCCACGAGCATGTGAAGTCACACGAGCTCACGGAATGGCAGGACATGGTGTCATTCTGGAGACAGGGGCCACAAGGAGCGTCTGTGAATAAACCCTTGAGGTTTCTCAGCCCCGTTTCTCTTGCCCTCCGGCATTTTTATTTATTCTTCTCCTCGCTGCCCTTCGCACTTCTGCTTTACACTTGAACAGATCTCCTTTACCCAGGAAGACTAGTTCTCTCTTGCCTTCCCTTTGTCGCCCTGGTTTCTGACCAATTTCTTTCTTCTGACTATCAGACTTGTTAAATAAACAAACTGTGCGCAACCCCTTCCAATTTTCCACCAGTTTTATCTTTTCCCTCCTTGGAGGACGTCTGTGGTCCTGATGCTCAGAGATGTCACAGTGTCAAAGGCCAGAGGCGACTTCAGTGGCTAAGCCCAGGGGACTGTCCTCAGCCTCACGAATTGGGACGTGAATCCCAGAGACACTCTACGGACTCCATCCACCCTGCTTGCTTCCTTGTCTTCCGCTTTATTAGCTTCCCTGACATCGCATGTCCTTCCCTCCTCGCTCTCCTGTCTGTCCCTGTCCATCTTTCCGTCTGTCACACACGGATGTGTTTTTTTCACTGACCTCCTCTCCTCCCGCTCCTCCTAGGTCAATTCTTTGCTCCCAGCCCGGCGTCTTTCTCAAGCTCACGTCTCTTGCTCTAGAAGGTACAACACCACTCACTGATCCACAGGCCACAGTGGTCTGACACATGTGCTTCATCTGCCATGTCTAGGTTAACACTGGGTCATGACTTTAAAATGGGAGGTCGGTACTCTGGCTTCTACTGAAAACCTGAAAAATCTTGAAATATTTCTACCTGACAACCATCCTTCTGCATGGAGCACAGTCTGCAGCTCAGCTCAGAGGTTCCTCTTGGAGATTTCCCACCGTTCAGACCATTCTCCAGGGCCCCACAGAGGCTCTCCCAGGACTACTATTGTTGTTTGCTAGGAGTTCAATCTTTTTTGCCGTTAGCCTGATGAAAGAGACTGATGTATTACTAGAAACATATTAGGTCTGGCTAGTGAAATTTATTATTAAAGTGAAATAAGTGCTTTTAATGACCTATTTTTTGTTTTACTCAGCAAGAGAACACACTGCATCCTAGTTAAGTCCTTTAATGTTAACGTGTATTAAGAAGTGTAAGTAACACGGTGCTACTGCTGCTGAGTCGCTTCAGTCGTGTCCGACTCTGTGCAACTTTATGGATGTAGTCCGCCAGGCTCCTCTGCCGATGGGATTCTCCAGGCGAGAACACTGGAGTGGCTTGCCATTTCCTTTTCCAATAAGTAACATGAAGCACCTCAAAATTCCATAATTGAAGAGAACTATTGTCTTATTTTGTAAAAAGAAACTTATGTTTAGAGGAGCTTGAGGGTCATAATAAAATCGAGCGGGAAGAACAAAGATTCCATGCTCACACACATGCAAAGCTCCTCCCCGCCCCCCCACCACTGTGATAACCGCCCCCACCAAAGTGTGGCAGGGGGTACAACCCCCAGTCTGACACTGACATGTCCTCGTCACCCAAAGCCTGTGTCCTGGCGGGGTCCACTCCTGATGTTGCATGTTCTGCTGGGTTTGGGTAAGTGTTTAATGGCATGCGTTCACCCTCACAGTCTCACACAGAAGTGTCTCACTACCCCAAAATCTCCCGTGTTCTGCGTCTCCATCCCTTCCTCCTTCTGAACCTTTGGCAAGCTCTCATCCTTTTATTGTCTCCATAGTTTTGCCTTTTCCAGAATGTCACAAAGCTGGAATCAGACAGAATGGAGCCCTTGCAGATCGACTTCTTTCATCCAGCAAGACGCATTCAAGATCCTTCCACGTCTTTTCAGCTTCACAGCTGACTTCTTTTAAACACTGAATGATATTCCATTGTTTTGATGTTTATTTGTCCCTGAAGGACACCTTGGTTGCTTCCAAGTGTTGACACTTATGAATGAAGTTTCTATAAATATCTGTGTGCAGGCTTTTGGGTGGAAGTAAGTTATCAGCTCCTTTGGATAAATACCCAGGAGCACCACTGTACAGGGCTCCACCTTATCATTATTATTATTACTGCAGTGCTCCTGTTGACTGCAGGAATGTCAGGCGCAACACAGTGAGGAAGGGGAGCCAGGGGAACCTTCTTCATTGACACAAACCATAAAAAGAAAAAAAGGCTTGTCAGAAGCTCTCTCCCCTGATACTCAGTTCCTGTTTAATTCAGAACTGGGACACAAGGTATTTTTCCAGTAAAGTGCAAAAACAAAAGTGGAAGAAATGAGGAACATTCAGAACACCTTGTTACCCAGGTTTATGCCACCCATGACATTTATCATTAAGTTTTCAGAATCCTTTTCTTACTTGAATGATCTCCTGTCTAAAGACTCAAGGAACACTTCCCTGGGACCAGTAGGAATCACCCGAATAAATCATAGTGTCGACCTGGCCCACTATGTTTAATAAAATCTGTAGAACTCTAAACAATAGCTTCTGGCTCGGCATCAAAGTTCCACTACCTAGTGGCACATGGGGAAACTTTCCACTGCTCGCGGATTTCACAGCGGGAGTTTTATTTTCAGTGATGATACACAACGTCTTGTAAGCTTTGATCTCCTTCTGCAGTCTCAGATTTCATACCGGTTTTATTTCAGAAAGATGAAGCAGAAATTGTCCTTGCTCAGAACTCATTCAACTCTGGGAAAAGTCTATGTGGACGGCATGTAAGAGGTCTACTCTACTGTGTATGCTTTCAGAAAACGATCTTTAAAATCACACGAAGCTTCAGAAAAGGGTATCGTCTCAGTAAAGGGATGAGGTGTGACAGAGGAGAACCTTCCCCACGGATGCCATGAACGGGGTTTAGATCCGCTGCCTGCCCCTACCAACAGCTGTGTAAATTGCCATCTTTATTTAGTTCACAGGTTGCAAATGACGGCATTTATATGGTACTTGTTGACGTGAAAGCAGAAGGCCACTATCAGAAAGAAGGTGATACATAGAAAAACTCAATGATCAAGTCAACGGAAAGAGTGTTTCCTGGTTTAATTTTTCCATTAAAGTTGTCTAAGTCCTGCTTTAATGCTAAAGAAGTTCATATCCCAACAGTTTCATATCCCAACTCTTGACTTATGCCGCCACGAGGCACTGACACATTAAAGAGATCCCTGGAAGATTAGTATTGGGAGGGACATTCAAGAATTTTGATTTAAATCCCTTGTCTTGCTAACGAGGAAGTTAAAACCTTCAATGGTCACCTCGCTAACCAGTGAAGGCCCACTGGGCCTGCTTAGGAGACCAGGAGACTGGGAGACAGGAAGGCACTCTATGCCTTGGAACAAAACCTTATTGTTTAGACTCTTAGAGGATGCTTAATATTTCATCTGCTCAACGAGTAACTGCATCTTTATAGGCTAAGATTAAATAAAACCATGTATATGTTTCTGAGCATCTACAGTCTATTTATATCTTGAAACTAAATGGCCAATGGAGGAGGAGGAGAACAGATGCCAACAGGAGCCTAAGAGGAGATAGTCTTTCAAACAAATGTTCTAGCATTTGTTTGGGTTAAGAAAGCCCAGCAAATAAACACTTCCCAAGCATGCCTCTATGGCTTTAGCTAGCTAGTTTTGGCTAAACGTTTTTGCATGCGTGTAAAAATAGAAAACATTTTTAAAAATCAGAAACCACAATAATGTTGTATATTTCTATGGTCCATTGCACTAATTTTCACTGACAGAGGTCAAGAAATATCCACATTTCAAGATGACACTTTATGAACCCTGTCTGGGCCCTCCAAGAGGAATTTTTTTTTCCCCCCTGCAGAAGACAAAATAAGTAGAAGTCTCTTGTATGTAAGAATATCATTTCTAAGCTTAACTCTTTTTTTTTTTTTTGACCATTTTTCTGACATCTTTTCTGTGCATGTGAACTGAAGCCTTGTATTTTGGAAGCAAACCAAATGTTTAATTAAAAAGTGAACTGAATATTCCTTTATATCTCACTTCTTTCATCTCAACCCCAAAGAGGCGAGAGTGGGAGGTGACAAGATGATAAATTAAAAAGCCAGAAGCCTGGCCATCTCCGGGGAGTCACAACCTCCACATTTACCCCCAGGAGGCACCGCTGTGCATCCCACCCTTCAGCCGGTCCCCAGAGGGGCTGGAGATGGGGCTGCAGCAGACGGTGACTGACTCTTTATGTAACAGCCAGTTATTTTCCTCATTTAACACACATCTCAAAAATTCTGAGACCTGGCACCTACCTCTAACATTACGAACTAACAACTGACACTCAGGGTGTTATTCCATTGTGAGGAGTAAGTGTGCTCTGCCCTAATATGCTTCCTTTTTCCTAGGCCTTTTGTTCCATAAAAGATGTTCCTGGGGCCCAGATTCGATGTCTGCAAAGGGTACACAGAATTCTGTGGTTAAGCAAAGCACCGATCCGGTCTGCATTGAGCAAATCTCACTGGAGATCTTCATGTGCTACTGTCTGTTGCAAGGGGGTGCGTATCGTACGTAGGAAATTTTACACTTTTTACAGTGGTATACGGTATTATATACACGAAATTATGCATATTGATAATGAAAAGTTACCATAGTTTTTAAATTAGATTTTGCTTTTCTCCCAACTCACATTTCTCAAGGTTAAATCATTCTAAAAACTCACTTTCTTCTAAAGGTGCTTTATAGACTGTATCAAATTTAGCCTTTAAATATAAGAAAGTGAAAAGGAAAGTGAAAGTGAAGTCGCTCAGTCGTGTCCAACTCTTTGCGACCCCATGGACTGGTAGCCTACCAGGCTCCTCTGTCCATGGGATTCTCCAGGCAAGAATACTGGAGTGGATTGCCATTTCCTTCTCCAGGGGATCTTCCCGACCCAGGAAGGAACCCGGGTCTCCCACATTGCAGGCAGATGCTTTAACCTCTGAGCCACCAGGGAAGCCCTGACTAATGGTGGCATAATCTAATCATGGGTATTCAGTTCAGTTCAGTTCAGTCACTCAATCGTGTCTGACTCTTTACGACCCCATGAACCACAGCATGCCAGGCCTCCCTATTCATCACCAACTCCCGGAGTCCACTCAAACCCATGTCCATTGTGTCGGTGATGCCATTCAATCATCTCATCCTCTGTCGTCCCCTTCTCCTCCTGCCCTCAATCTTTCCAGCATCAGGGTCTTTTCCAATGAGTCAGCTCTTCACATCAGGTGGCCAAAGTATTGGAGTTTCAGCTTCAGCATCAGTCCTTCCAATGAACACCCAGGACTGATCTCCTTCAGGATGGACTGGTGGGATCTCCTTGCAGTCCAAGGGACTCTCAAGAGTCTTCTCCAACACCACAGTTCAAAAGCATCAATTCTTTGGCGCTCAGCTTTCTTTATGGTCCAACTCTCACATCCACACATGACTACTGGAAAAACTATAGCCTTGACTAGACGGACCTTTGTTGACAAAGTAATGTCTCTGCTTTTTTATATGCTATCTAGGTTGGCCATAACTTTCCTTCCAAGGAGTAAGCGTCTTTTAATTTCATGGCTGCAGTCACCATCTGCAGTGATTTAGGAGCCCAAAAAAATAAAGTCAGCACTGTTTCCACCGTTTCCCCATCTATTTCCCATGAGGTGATGGGACCAGATGCCATGATCTTAGTTTTCTGAATGTTGCGCTTTAAGCCAACTTTCACTTTCATCAAGAGGCTCTTTACTTCTTCACTTTCTGCCATAAGGGTGGTGTCTCATCTGCATATCTGAGGTTATTGATATTTCTCCCGGCAATCTTAATTCCAGCTTGTGCTTCCTCCAGCCCAGCATTTCTCATGATGTACTCTGCATATACGTTAAATAATCAGGGTGACAATATACAGCCTTGATGTATTCCTTTTCCTATTTGGAACCAGTCTGTTGTTCCACGTCCAGTTTAACTGTTGCTTCCTGACCTGCATACAGGTTTCTCAAGAGGCAGGTCAGGTGGTCTGGTCATGGGTATTAGAAGGAAATAAACTATATTGACATTGTCTTTAATATTACCCTATATTTCTTAAAAGAATCAGTTGGCACATGAGGACACATCTTTTAATATTTAATGTGGAACTTAAAAGTCAATATAGGATAAAGTCTGAATATACTGCCTTGCTTGTAACTAACCACCTAAAAGACCAAACTTCAGAGAATTATTTTGTTAAAAGGGACCATAACACAAAACCTTGACCAAACCTATGCAGCAGGCCCCAAGCTCTCCAATTTATCATCAACATTTTTTCTGTTTTGGCCACACCACTCAGCCTGTGGGATCTTAGTTCTCCCACCAGAGATTGAACCCTTGCTGCCTGCATGGGAAGCATGGAGTCCTAACTGCTGGACCACCAGGGAAGTCCTCACTGACATTTTTTAAAGTAGAAATAATTTATGTTCCTTAAAAAATTAGATCAAATTAAATTATTTTTGAGAAAATTATACTCTTCCTATTGGATAGAAATTAAAGACAAATTTTAAATGCCCTTTTATTAAAACTACCATGAGCACGAAGTAATTAAAATTTGGTGAAATCATGCTATAATCTGCATAAACATTTATATGTCATGTCACTTATGAACTAAATTGGTGAAGACAATATTAGACTTACTGTCAAGTTGAAGAAAATGAGATTTTAGAGACATTTATTTCCAAAATGCTTTAAGAAACATTTATTTCTGTACTGAACTTCCAAAACCCTGTGTTCTACATAAAATCATTCTAAACAACCTCCTTTATGAAGCAGGAGGACTAAGAAATGTATCCTTTTCTTGCATGAGTATTTTGTCTCCAACCAGGTCAGAAACATTTTTAAGAAGTTGTGTCTGCATTTTTTTCTTTTAATTTACCCGTAGCAGTGCCTACGTATGCCTAAGTATGGTCTACAAGTTTTCACAACACGTTCTTTGAAACCTGATTTTAAGGTCCAGTGAAATTCTCAGCTGAACGCAGTGAGGAAGCACCTGACATGGATGTATACTTTCACTTCTGAAAGACCACGGTTTGAAATATTCCTCCAGTTCTTCTAAAGAGCTCTTACTACTCTATGTTCTCTCACTTCTGTGTAGTAAGATTTAATAAAAATTTTCACAAACTACTTATAAAGGAACAGCAGTGCATTCAGTCCTATTTCATTCTTTACTGTACCTGTAAAATCAAGGTGCTGAAATTCACAATAAAAATTCCATTATCTTCTTCTCATTTATGGCATAATTTTTTATGATTACTGAAAATTAAATACCAATTAAGCAGCTTACACTATGAATACTGCATTTAGCAAGAGAAACAAGCTATATGAGAAGCAAATAAGATCACTGAAAAGTCAAATACTTTAAACCATCAGTAAACCATTTTTATACGATTCAGCGATCAATATTCTGGAACTATTAACCTCAGTAGCTGTCAGGCTAAGGAAAGTCACATGACTGTTCCTCACCTCTGTCTTGTACTAAGTAAATGCTCTTGATTAAGGCAATCAAGGAACAAATTGCTGATGCTTTACAACTCAAAGAAGAAAAGTGCTAAACACTTTGGTGAGCTGCCGTGATTCTTGTTTCAATTTAATCCAACTCTAACTTATTAAAATTTACTTGCAATTACCTGAGGGGAGGCCGTTAATATCAAAAAGTCTGATTCCATTCAACAAATATTTACTGGTTCTGAGAAGAAGAACTTCCACGTCTCTGCCCTCGTAAACCTTAACATTCGGAGGAGAAAGAGCAACTCTTAACTCCAGAACCTGGCAGAGCGAAGCACGGGCAGAGGCGTGATGCTGTAGGCGTCTGGGACCGTGACCCACCGCTGCCACACGGGCGGAGCGGCCAGCCGCGTCAGTTCTGGGCCTAAGCTTCCGCACTTTAACACTAGCTACTGTTATATCAGAATAAAACAAAATAGCGTGTGAACAGATGTTTCCTTTCAGCAGCAGAGCTGGTCAGATATATTTTTATAATTCCAGATACAGAACACCTAGTACTCCTAGATAAACATATTAAAAAGACCTTTTAACAAAGGATCACAAGAGATAACCAGGAACGACCATAAGCCAATGAAATGGACAACAGCCTGTTTTGATTATCAGAGTAATTATTAAAATGTAAACAATTATTTTAAAACAAGCTAGAATCACTGAATCTTAGCTGGAAGAATCTAATAGTCCCTAACTCAATTTATTTTGGGCTTCCCAGGTGGCACCAGTGATTAAAAAAAACCTGCCTATCAAGGCAGGAGACATAAGAGATGTTGTTTGATCCCTGGGTTGGGAAGGTCCCCTGGAGGAGGAAATGGCAACCCACTTCAGTATGCTTGCCTGGAGAATCCCAAGGACAGAGGAGTCCGGTGGGCTACAGTCCATAGCATCGCTAAGATACATGTAGTTATTTCCACACTATTTACTTCTTAAGTTATTTCTCTATTGATTTGACAGGTAGCATAGACAAGTTTAAAGCTTTCAATGCTTTAAGTCAACTATTTTCACTGATTCAAGTACGAAAGGAAAATGAAGCTCTGTCTTCTCTCTTAGGCAGACAGTACGTCTCACACTGGGCATTGCAGACAGCAGAGCAAAACGCTATTCTGGCTGGAGCTGGTCATAAACATTTGGTGATGGTCATGTGCTGCAGGCCTTAGGGGTGTCAGGGTATTTTCCTGCATTGCTCAGTTATGATCCCTTCCCAATGAAAACAGAGCTTGATCTGACTAAACATTTCATTTCTAGGAAGCTATCCTTCAGAAGCATTCACATACACGGATATATGTCTGTTTTTGTGCCCCTCACCCAACTGATGTGCTGGAGTCCTACCTCTGATCTGATGGAATCTGCAGATGGAACCTTGGGCAGTAACTAGGGATGGATGAGGTCTTGAGGGGGGCCCTCACGTGAGACCAGCGCTTCTCCAAGAAGAAGTGGAGTGTGCTCATCTTCCCCTTTTCTCTCTCTTTCTGTTTCCTTGGTTTCTTTCTCTCTCTCTCCACCTCGCCCCCCACCCCCACGATGTAAAAACGGAGCAAGGAGGCGGCTGTCAGCAAGCAAGGCAGAGGGCCCGCAGCAGGAACTGACTAGGGCTGCTGGCGCCTTGAGCTTCTCTGGGCCTGGAGAACCAAATACCTGCTGGCCGAGATGTCCAGTCTGTGGTATTTTGCTACAGCAGCCCGAGACACAAATGTGTCTCTTGCGGCATTAGTTACAAAACTGAGAAGGTGGAAAAACCTAAATGTCCCTAACTGTCAATGGCTAAATGGATTATTTTATACACACACAATGGAATCTGATGCAGACACGAGCACTACTAAGATGACTCTGTAGGGATTACAGAGGGATGCCAAAGAAGTACCTCCGATGGAAAAATCTAATATGATTATAAAGCTTATATAAACACAACTGCATTTACCCACACGAAAGGGTGATATCAAATTATTAATAGTAGTTATCCAGGATAATCTGACGGGCAACTTTCACTTTATATTTTTTTCCCATTTTGTATCAATCAAGGTATTACAGAGTATGTAGTGCCTTCACAATATACGACCAAGAAGGAAAACTAGGTCACAGTGCTGGAAAAGTGTTCCTCAGAAACTATATAATGAAAGGTAGATAATGGCATTTTTGACATTAAGCCACTCTTTATCTGAACCCCACTGATAAAGCTATCCACCCTACTTGGAGATGCTGACAGACAAACCCATGGCTTGCTAGACATAGTATTTGAAGTTGCTACCATCCAGAAAAATGGAACAAAATGTCCTTAGGAGAGAACCACGAGGGGCACTCGATTCTGAGAGAGGAGACCAGAAGAGCTGAACATGAGGGGCACACAGAAGGATGGGCTGCAAATCCTGGAAGATTCCATTCCAATCCAGCTCTTGTTCACTGATACACGCAGAAAACACCATGCGCCTTAGTTCCTTACACAGCATTTTGTTTGCAAACATAAGATGCTAATTACCAAAGGGGATCAGATGCCTGGTGTTCTTGACCAACAGTTTATTGTAGATTTGTAGGGGTATATGGTGGCTCAGATGATAAAGAATCTGCCTGCAATGCAGGAGGCCCAGGTTAGACCCCTGGGTCGGGAAGATCCCCTGGAGAAGGAGATGGCAACCCACCCCAGGTATTCTTGCCTGAAGAATTCCATGCACAGAGGAGCCTGGCGGGCTACAGTCCACGGAGTCGCAAAGAGTCAGACACAACTGAGCGACTATGACTTCACTTCACAAACATCTGATTCTCAAATCAGCATTTTAAAGATGCCCTTGAGGAGCCAAGTAATAAACTTATGAAAATAAGTATAATTATAACAATCTTATTTTAGAAGCTGCTAGAGAAATTATCAGAGAAGTTATTGTCTCAGCTCAATGAAATGGACATGATTAAACCAAAAGGTAAGGGAGCTTGAGGGAGAAATTATGGCCTCACAGAGGCTCTTTATTGAGAGCTGTTCAACCAACACTATGTAGGAACTCATAGACGGAGCCACACACACCCAAGGCCTTCACCCTGTGCAAACATACATGTCTCTGGATTCTTTTTAATAAAGGAGCAGAAATGCTAGGAGAAATGAAAAGGAAATCAGTACAATACTCTATAAATCTCTGGCACAGGATGCCAGATAGAGATTTCAGGTCTGCAGAACCATACTCTTTTGGGAGATCAATTATTGCACTAACTTTAGGAAAGAAACAAATATTTCAAAAATAAAAGCTTTTAAGAGTAATACAATTATGTTTGGGAGTGTCATCCTCAAGTTACAAAGAAAGCTCTGTCCTCATAGGCAGCAGGCACCCTCACGGTGGATTTGACATTGATTGGACACAGAAGACTTGTCATGAGCTCTGAATTTTGAACCATGAATCACTCATCAAAGAAAGTGTTTGTAAAATATGCTATTCTGAACTGGCAGGCCATGTGCTATAAAGAGCAACAATCTACAGATTTAGAATCTTTAATTTCCCCCATTAACTACCTGACCATATCCTTAACCATTCGAGTATATTTTTTCTCATGCATGAAAGAAAAGAGAAAAATGAGTTAGATTAAATTAAAATTTGGCTACAAAAGTGTATAATCCTGCTTTGAAAAAGACAGGGGTAAAAATATTATTGTTGTTGTTTAGTTGCTAAGTCACGTCAGACTCTTTGTGACTCCGTGAACTGGAGCACGCCAGGCTTCCCTGTCCTTCAGTACCTCCTGGAGTCTGCTCAAACTCATGTCCATCGAGTGATAATATTAAATTAGTCAAATTATTTTGAAAATGTTATAAGCAAATTGATCATTCTAAGAGCAAGACCTCTAAAACATTTCTTTCATATTTGGATAGTATCAAACCATCCAAAACATTTAATTTTTCATACAAGCAGTGGATGAAGTATAGATAATTCTTTGGTCATTTTATTAATTTTGCTTATAGTACACCTCAATTTAAGCACTTAGAGTTGGGATTTTTTGCATTCAATCTCACTGGGCTATGACCATAGATTTATGTTGGAATTCCTAAATAAACTTACCTGGTGGAAGTTCTCTGGCACCAGAGACAACCACAGAGACCCTTGGCTGGGTCAATTAATACAAATGTTTCCATAATGAGCCAAGAGGCATTTAGGAACTTGGGATCAATGAATTGTAAGCCAACCAACAATTTAAGAAAGTAGCTAGAGCATTTAAAGGGACAGTTAGTCCTTTAAAAATGTAAGTTATATTAATGTAACCTTAAAAAGCATCTTCATGTGACATTTGAAGCTCTTACTAATGGCATTTGTGGTCAGGGAAACTAAGTTTAGAAACAAATCCAGTGAAATAAATGAAAATCTTCTTTGCCTCCTATTTCAATTTCTAGGGGAAAAAAAAAAAAAAGAACTGTACAGTTGAATGTTCAAATAACTACTGACAGCTGAGACCACACGGCATTCTACAGCTTAATTAGCAGGACCAAAGTTTAGACCTTCTGTATCACCATGACTTTATCATTTGTTCCAGCAAATTCCTGCTCAAAGAAGATAAGGCTGTAAACCAGTAAATAACTTCACTGCTTGCTTCAGGAACTTTCCCCAAAGCAACAGACTGCTCAAACAGCACCCGCCTCTGATGAAACAACTGTTTATTTATAAATACTTGCTTTAAAACACTGGCCTCTCTGGGCCCTGTTGTTGCTAAATCGTGTCCAATTCCTCGTGACCCCATGAACTGCGGAGCACCAGGTTTCCCTGTCCTTCACTATCTCCTGAAGCTTGCTCAAACTCATGTCCATGGAGCAGGTGATGCCATCCAGCCATCTCCTCCTCTGTCGTCCCCTTCTCCTCCTGCCCCCAATCTTTCCCAGCATCAGCGACTTTTCAAATGAGTCGGCTCTTTGCATCAGGTGGTCAAAGTACTGCAGCTTCAGCATCAGTCTTTCCAAAGAATATTCAGGGTTGATCTCCTTTAGGATTGACTGGTTTGATCTCCTTGCTGTCCAAGGGACTCTCAACAGCCTTCAGTCTTGAATAGAGTCACCCTGGCTTATTTAACATTATCAGATGACATTTTTGCTTTGGCAAGGTCTTTCAGGTATTTGATGTTCAGTCTTCATTTTCTTACATAAGAAATGTACGTTTTTTAATGTACAACTCACTCTTTGTTGAAATGAATGTTACGGTTACTAAATGGGATTTTCATTTCTATTTGGACCTTATTTTTACTTCCTCAGAGAATTCAACAATATCTAATTGATTACTCATTCTAATTGATGAATATTTGGAAAGATTCAAAACACAAATGCTTCAGATCATTTGCAAATGCAATATAATATATCAAGCAAGGAGAAAGAAACCTGTGAAACTACAGGTAATCATATTTTCCGTTAGGTACCAAACATTACCTAATTAACAGCAGGCGTTGCTCTTGGTGTTAATTTACGTAAAATTCACAAAACATTATGAAATTATTTGAATTATTATTTCCATAACACAGATTAAAGAAAAGAGAGAACAGAATGGTCATGGAACTTGTCCAAGCAACAGAGAAAAGTCAGACAAAGAAAGTCTGGATTTTAAATCTGTGTTTAAACCAGTATGCTATACTTAATCTCTTCCTTATGGTTAAACGTTTACATTTATTTTTACTTTTATTACTTTTTTTTTTTTTTTTGCTTTGGAGAAACTAAAGAAGAAACTCAGCCTTTTTTTTTTTTAAGCTTTCATTAAAACCTTAGATTTGGATCAGTTCATCATGAAATACTCACTGTTACATAGATTTTTACAGCTGCATTAAGAATTAAAAATACATATTTGAGAAACATATAAGATTTTTAGAAGCAAATATACTCATTTCAGATTTCAAAATAAAATAATTTCTGACTTCTCACGAAAGTTACAGCTCCAAAGTTTCTCTAGAGTTTCATCGTATGGAGCAAAGCAGGATAAAAAGTTCTTCAGATCAAAGTCACTTTTTTATTCAAATGAGTTCTGAGTGTCAAAGGAGCAGCCGATGCTAGCAGTTCCAGACTTCTGTAGAAGATGCCCTTCAAGTCGGTCCACTGAGCCAGGTGCCAACCAGCCACCCCACTTCCTAGACCACATCCTCCCTTCTTGCCAAGGCGCTCTAGTCAGCGTCTCAGACATCTGATTATGTGAACTGACAATGCAAAATCCTCAGGATACTTGACGTATAATCACGGTCTGCCTTTTGGGAATTTCAAAATTCCTGGCACCATAACAGTCAGCCTCTTATGAACTTTTGCTTCATATTATCTCTGTCATGTACTAGTTTTAAGCCCACAGTAAAGAAATGCCAGCATTATAAGCATTTCCTATATTGTGAAATGTTTCTGTTATTTTAACATATCTGTCAAAGAGGACCCATTCTATCTAACTATGCCCTCCTCCACCCTAGTCATTTTTAATAAATGATTTGTCACTGGCATATATTCCATGTGTATCCACTTTCATAACTGTGACATTTTGCTCTTTGGTAACTAGAATTGTTAAATAGTTAATTTATAAACTGAATTAAAGTGCTAGATGGGGTTTTAAATGAGATTTCTTCCAGAAAGAAAAAAAAAAAACAAAACTTGTAGAGAAACAAATGTTTTTCTAATTATGTATATTACTAATTAACATCCTGAACTTCAAGAAGGATGTCATTATATATATCATATTATTATATTATATTATAATTATGCCATATTCCTACTCTTTAAGCCTATTGCAAAGTAATATTTTAGATGTGAAAAGTGCAGTCATGTATTTGAAACTTTCCAGTACCTTTTTTTAAAAGTCAAAGTGATTATTTTTAAGAACTCAGGAGGAAATTAATATTGTGGAAAGAAAGATACATTTTTTAAAGTCCTGCACAATTATTTTCATTCACTTTTTCTCTCTCTCCTCCCATTTCTTTCTCTAAGTTTTACCTTCATGAAAAATGCTTGCAACACCAAGTATAAGACTGAAATTCAGGAAGATGTGCCATTTAAAGAATTTCTGGCATTATGTAGTGCAAGGAAAATAAATACATATATATATATATATATATATATATTTGAGTTGAGCTCAAACTCAATATTTGAAAAATATATATTATTGAAAAGAGCCATCTATATATGAAAAGAATCACTTTTCATAAAGAACTAAGCATGCTAATCAGTGGAGGGAAATTACTTTTCAAAACACGGAGACAACAGGTCAAAGCCAATCAGCTTCCTGACAGCTGCCATCTTTCAGCAGCGAGCATTCCCGCTGGTACTGTCCCGCTTTACCCTGGAGGACAGTGGGGCTCAGTGAGGAGAAGGGGATGGGCCTGTGGCTGGCGAGGGGCAGAGCTGGCCCGAAACCAAGCCTGCTGACTTCAGAGACCCTCTTTAATAACAACACTAATCTTTCCTCTCTGGAGGTTAAGCTTACTCATTAGCTAAATCACTCATTAGCTAAATCACTCATTTGCTAAGTCATTCATTTGCTAAATCATCCTCGCATATCTGCCTTGCAGTATTTTGACTCAAATTTGTTCTTCAGTAAAATTTCAAATTGCTACAAGTCATGAGTCCTTGGGGTCTCTACACAGAACAGCTAAATCTGTTTGTATGAAAGGTCTACTCTACACTTGTGTGTGTTCAGTCGCTCTGGTGTCCGACACTGCGACACTTTGGATTGTAGCCCGCCAGGCTCCTCTGTCCTTGGGATTTTTCAGGCAAGAACACTGGAGAGGCTTGCCATTTCTTCCTCTAGGCAATCTTCCTGACCTGGGATGGAACCCATATCTCCTGTGTCTCTTGCATTGCGGGCAGATTCTTTAACCACTGAGCCATCGGGTAGTGGCCTAAAATAAATTATTTTAGGACAGAACTGAGATTAAATGAGATACGGTAAACTTTATAGCTCTAAGAATTCACTAACAGGATTGCCACCAAGTCTCTAATTTTAAACAAGACATACTGATGAAGGCATTCTAATATCCTTTGATTTAAAATATCTACTAACGACTGTATTCTTTAAAAATATTTGAAAGAAAAAGAAACAAGAGGGAAGAGGTTTTGATCATTTGATACTGAAGTAACCCCTTGACCTTACTAAAGATTAAGATCTGAATCCTAGTATTTCTGACCACCCAAAGAGGTTCTGTGGTAGCATCTGGTTCTTTGAAAATGAAGATCTTCTCTTTTATTAAATACAACTAAACTGATCTGAAAAACATACACAAATTGGATTGCTTGCTAAAAGTTTGATTAGGATAATTAGAAAGCAATTACATTATGTCATTGATATCACGAGAAAGTCACTGAAAAAGTGTTCATTTTTTACATAGTTGAATAGATTTCCTATCATGAAACTTCTATGACTGAAATTAACCCATACCTCAAATTCATAATAAATGAAATACTATCTTGAAATAATTTGCTCAAAATAAACATTTGTCACAAAGACCTATCTGAAATGATTTAAAAGTCTAAAAGTCTTTTTTGCTGTGCTTTCCAACTCCAGAAGGAAAAAGAAAACCCAGTGACCTTTTCTTTTCTATTAAAAACAGGCTATTATCACATAAAAGCAGATATCACATATCCCACAGACTGAACCATGAGTTATGTTACTTCACTGCAAAACACATAAACAGATACACTGAATTTGGCTTTTTAGGGGATTCTGTAATGCAATTAAAATGATCTGCTCAGCACCTTTTAGGTGACAGTCACTGGAGGATACAGGATGAGAACGACACGCCGCCCTTGTCGAAGCGTCTCCTGCACAGCGGTAAGAGGGAAAACCTGAGGGCAAGAAGGTGGGAGGCACTCTGGGGGCGGAGGGGAAGGACCCAGTGGGCGTGAGCAGTGGTACAAGCAGCTCTTCCTGGCAAGGGAGATGCCTGACGTGGGCCCTGCGGGACCAGGAGTGTGGGAGGCGTCCTCTGTTCCATGACAGTGTGGTTTTCACATTGTTCTACCTGATCAAGTCATAGAAACCCCACGAGCTCCGGCTGAAGTACAGGCTGTGGGCTTAGGCCACATGGAAAGTGTTCCGTTATCCTTATTTCTGCCTTCTGCATCAACTTGATGATCTCAGCATGGCGGTTAATTTTACGTGTCTGCTTGCTCGGCTTCCAGCATCCAGATATTTGGCCAAACAGTCCAGATGTTACTGTGAAGGTGTTTGTTACATGACATTAACCTCTGACTCCGAAGACTTTGGGCAAAGCAGATAACATGGGTGGGTCACATCAAATTAGCTGAAGATCTTAAGAGAGAAAAGACTGAGGTTCCCAAAGAAGAGGGATTTCTGCCAGGAGACTGCCTGTGGATTCAAGACTGCAACATCAACACTTTCCTGGTCTCCTGCCTGCCAGCCTGTCCAGCAGACTTTGGACTTGCCAGGCTTCATAATTGTGAGCCAGTTCTTTAAAACACATCTCTCTCCTGTACACACACACACACACACACACACACACACACACACACACACCCCTGATGGATCTCTTTGTGCAGCGCTTAGTCACTCAGTCGTGTCTGGCTCTTTGTGACCCCGTGGACTGTAGTCCGCCAGGCTCCTCTGTCCATGGGGATTCTCCAGGCAAGAATACTGGAGTGGGTTGTCATGCCCTCCTCCAGGAGATCTTCCCAACCCAGGGATCAATCCCAGGTCTCCCGCATTGCAGGCAGATTCTGACTGTGTGAGCCACCGGGGAAACCCTCTTTCTCAAGAGAATCCCAAATAATACGTTCAGGGACCCCAATGAGAATGTAGCTTTTCAACCAAGGAAGTTTGTAATATCCTTCTATGTTTACAGTGGAGCAGACAATTCAAACATAGGAGAGCGAACATCCATGTTAAGTAAAAAGGAATGGAAAAAGAAAGAAACCATGCCATTTCAAGTCAAGTAGGCAGCCAACTTTCATAGAACAAATGAGAAATAAATAAGCCCTTTAAGCAGAATCATTAATAAAAAGTATATAGGAAATGAATTTTCAGCCAGAACTTAGGAAATGGCCTAGAATAACTGCCCTAGGAAAACAGAGATGCATTTTAGTCCAGATCAACATGGAAAATGGAGAGTGATCCTTTTTTGGAAGAAAAATCTGAGGGGACGTCGAGAGGCAAGGAGAAAAGGAATATGAGCAAAACCAGTCCCAGGGCTGTTTCCTGGCCACGGGGGCCCAGTCTATCATGATCAGTAATTTAAGCTGTGAACCACAATCTCTGTCTCCTTCGCAATGAACCTCATTTGTCATCCGCCTGGTCTCAGCGCCATGCCACTCTTCCAGAGAGGGCTTCCTCTGCTCCACGCTGGGGTAACCCTTACCAAATGGTTCTAGAGAGTTGAGAGAGTCAAATCCTAGGCAGGTTGATAAGAAGAGGAGAGAGGGGTCTGGAACAAGGACAAACTTGTTTTCCCTCTACATTCCTTAGGATTATATAGCAATAATGAATCCTGCTTGAGGACAGTCTCTGGAAAAAACCTTCTGGCTAATCCTATTATCTTAAAATGCAAATTATGGGAGTAGGTCTAGTGAGGTCTTTACAACCTCCAGACATTCTTTTGATTCATTGTAACAACTAATTGGAGAGTATATAACTTCATTGCTAACATTAGCAAGGGGGTACTCTTTCTGCCCCCTTCTGATGCCTGTGTCAGAAGCTTTCTCTATCTCCTTTATACTTTAATAAAACTTTATGACACAAAAGCTCTGAGCAATCAAGCCTGATCTCTGGCCGCGGATTGAATTCTTCTCCTCCGGAGGCCAAGAATCCCGGCGTCTTCTCCTGGTTCAGCACCAACCTTTCAGAGTCGGGCTTTTCCTGCAGTTGTAGGATTGCCAGTCTAGTGCCCGCCTGCCGAACAGTGCCCAGGCTCCCATGGACGAACAAGCAGCTCTGATTGTCTCTTCTCATTCGCCTGACATCAAGGTTTGCACATTACAAGATTAGTCAGTATCTATCAGTCAAAGAACGGGTGAGTGAACGCTGTGTAGTCAGCATGACGAGCACTGTGAGCTAACTTAGGCAAAATGCAGCTACGTCTCTGATTTGACTCTAAGACAACTTCATCCACTGCACTGCAAAGTTTCTGAGGTCTAGTTGTGTCATAAAATCCGTAACATCGTATTTTGTCTGTGACTTTTTCTTAGCCCTATGATCGATGTGATATATGGTGGGATGAAATGCAGTGTATACTTGGTACGAATCAGATTTCCACCTGTAACATAGAAACTGTGAAGACTGAAAAGAAAGGGAAAGTCACTCAGTCGTGTCCACCTCTTTGCGAGCCCATGGACTATACGGTCCATGAAATTCTCCAGGCCAGAATACTGGCGTGGGTAGCCTTTCCTTTCTCCAGGGGATTTTCTCAACCCAGGGATCGAACCGAGGTCTCCCACATTGCGGGCAGATTCTTTACCAGCTGAGCCACAAGGGAAGCCAATGAACACTAGAATGGGTAGCCTATCCCTTCTCCAGCGGATCTTCCAGACCGAGGGGTTGAACCGGGGTCTCCTGCATTGCAGGCGAATTCTTTACCACCTGAGCTATCAGGGAAGCCCTGTAACTTAGAAGTCTGATTTATTAAAACAACTAAAATGCAATCATAAAGGGTATTTCTTACTTTCTAATCTACAGATATAAATATGGGCCTTCAAAGGAAGAAACCACCAGGTAATATACACTTCAGATTATTTGGGGAGTGGAATAGCTTTTTAAACTATGCGATTTTTGTTTGAAGAGCTTGGAACCAGTGATTATCATTACTATATTAGACTAGAATGAGATTTACATAGGAAGAAGTTGGACCTTCAACTTGGCAGCTAATTTTTAAACTTTTGCACTTGTAACATTAAAACATTGTAGCATTAAAAAGGACTGCAAAAAATAAATAAATAAAAAGGACTGCAATTTTATAGACATAAATATGTTACATAAAAATAATAACCAAAAATCTTTAGAGTTAAAAAAGTTTTTTAAAAATATATATAATATTGTAAGTCTTTAAAAATTCTAAGAAATGGATACTACTTGTATCACTATTATTATTATTATTACTATTCCCACTTTTCACAATTTTGGAGGTTAAATGCTTTACCCAAAGTCCCACAACAAGTAAAGGGAAAAGCTGACATTAAATGCAAATTTCCTGACTTTAAAATTTCAGTCTCTTGCCCTCAAACCTCTTTAGCACAATGTAGAAAGCCAAAAAGGAATGAAAAATTCATCATTCATTACAGCTCTTTGACAGCAGAAAGGTAACTGAAATAAAGGAATATGTGTCCAATATCTCCACATATTACAGTACTTCTAGAAAAAAATGAACTATCTATTTTTTTCCTGCATATTCTATATTCAATACCAAATTGAACTAGCTTTGTGTCCATTTGTGACTCTCTTCCTTTATAAACACTTTCTGGAAAATGACTTTAGGGAATGGTCAGATTTTTAATCACAAGCACATGCTAGATGTCTGAAACGTCAATTATTCTGCAGGATTTTGAAACTCCCGTAAGACCTTGGCAAGGAGAACAGGTGCGCAGGTGAGGAGCCTCTGCCCTGCATGACAGGGACTTTCTTCTTCCTCCTTCTTTTTTCTTCTCCCTCTTTGAGGTTAAATGAAGAACAAGAAAGTCTCTAACAGGGTTCCTTAGTCACACCTTGGATTTCCCTATGCCATTTGATGAATACTGGTTGAATGAATGCCCCTGTGAATAAATATTTCCAGATCACTGGTAGCTCTTTTAACATGAAATATAAGAATGAAATATTTATATAAGAATATAAATATAAGAATGAAATATGTATGAAATATAGCACACTCAACCAGAGGCAGGAAAAGATGCATGTGTGCATGTGTGCTCAGCCACCTCCAACGCTTCGAAAGCCCATGGACTGCAGCCCGCCAGGCTCCTCTGTCCATGGGATTCTCTAGGCAAGAGCACTAGAGTGGGTTGTCATTTCCTCCTCCAGGGCATCTTCCCAGCCCAGGGATCAAACCCGCATCTCCTGCATTGCAGGTGGATTCTTTATCACAGAGCCACCGGGGAAGCCCCAAGGAAAAGATGAGGATGGAAGAAATGCCTAAGACACTTTGACATTTGTACTGAGTTCTAAACGGCAGATGAAGGATGGGACAAAGCCCTGAGAATAGTTCTCCTCTCTTCTGAGCAGCAGAAGGCAATAGTTGTTTTTCAAGTCATAACTCCACAGGCCATGTAACAGAGACAGTCTGCAGGAAAACTGGAGTTCACAGTCATAATAATCCATTTCTGGTCTGAAAGCCTTTCAGAGGGATCACGGTTGCAGCATATTTGTCTTTAGGGTATTTCTACTGATCAAAGTACTTGGCCAGTGGTACATGATGGAGTATCAAATCCTGCCTCTGTTTATACCCTCATGGGACTTGCTAGCCTCGTAAACGCTAGTTAGCTCACACAGTGCTTGGAAAAGACTGTTTTTCAGCACATCTCCTAAATGTGCAGCTCTGGTGGAAGTGCTAAGAAGGAGGGCTCCGTGGGTAATTGCCTCTACCCTCCCACTAGAGCAGCCGCCGCCAGTTACATTGTGTGTGTCTGTGCTCCTCCTGGAGAGGGAGGCGGTGGGTCTCACTGTCGCCTCTCTCAGCGACTGCCAATTAGCAAAAATTAATGAGACACTTGACCGGCACTTCTGCTGGAGCTGCAGGAAGCTCTGGGCTGGGATTCCCTCGGTTCCTTTCCCGTTTCCCAGCACTGAAAACCCCAGGTGTCTGCAGTGATGTCGGCCCCTCCATTAGCCACGAGCGCAAAGCAGCTCATTGCAGGACAAACCCGTGAACGGGCCCCACCACATTTGCAACAAAGATTTAGCTTCCTTCACCTTAGGTGGGGCGCTGTCTGCATCTCATTTGCTGTCAGATGCTCAGCGATGATGCTGTAAATACTCGAAGGATGAAGCTGCTTGCGTGCAGGCAGTGGCTGGGCCGCAGTCACTGCTATGTTCCTAGCGTCCAGTAGAGAGAAAAGTGTGCAGAGAATTTTCAGTTACTATACAATGAATACAGTGAGTGTGGGTTTCCCAGGTGGCGTGGTGGTGAAGAATCTGCCAGCCAATGCAGGAAACACAGCCTCAACCCCTGGGGTGAGAAGGTCCCCTGGAGGAGGAAACGGCAACTCGCTCCAGTATTCTTGCCTGGGAAATCCCATGGACAGAGGAGCCTCGTGGGCTACAGTCCACGGGGCTGCAGAGTCAGACACACACACACTGATTGTACAAATGAAAATCGCTCTAATAAAAATAAAAATGTATCTGAACACAACTGCTGTAAACCATCCAGTGATCTTTACCTGACGTCTAAATGAAGTCAAAACCTTCTGCGTATGTTCAGGGTCTTAGACAGTGAAGCCTCTTCTTAGCTTCAGCTCCCAGTTTTGCACACTTGAATGATTGGCCTCCTCATCGCCCCCTTAGAGCTGACGCCAAGATAACTACCTCCTTGTGGAAACATGCCTACTCCCTGGACCATGACAGGTTTCCCTGTTACATGCCCTCATGCAGTTAGAACAGTAATAATTTTCCATAAACCTGTGAAACTGCTCGTCAGTCCATTACAACTCCTCCTCGTACCCACCCCACCAAATTCTGTGACCCCCCTGTTTTTACTTCCTAGTTCACTCCTAGAATCTAGCTCAATGTTAGGCATAAAGTTGAGTGCCCCCAATATTCGTTACTTTTAAGAAGGCTCAGTTCCCTCTTGGCTACAATTGCACACATATATGTAGGATGCCCTCTGCTCCCATGGACTGGAAGGAAGCTAAACTGACTGGACAAATGGGCATTTTCTACAGGTCTTGGTCTGACATGTACTGGGGCTTCCCTTGTAGCTAAGTTGGTAAAAAGAATCTGCCCAAAATGTAGGAGACCTGGGTTCATTTCCTGGGTCAGGAAGATCCCCTGGAGAAGAGAATGGCAGCCCACTCCAGTATTCTTGCCTGGAGAATCCCATGGACAGAGGAACCTGGAGGGCTACAGTCCTGGGGGTCGCAAAAAGTCAGACATGACTGAGCAACTAAACTACTACTCACATGGACCAGTTAGCTAGACCTATCTAGTAATTAGAAGCTGATAAAGGGAGAAGAATATTTAATGATTTAGTTGTTAAACTGCAGAGGAAAAGCAATCGAAGTAGAGAGGAGTTACTAGGAGAACATGAAGCACCATCAGCAGGAGAATCGGGAGGCAAGAATCTAAGAAGACGGAGCTCTCCTATTAAGCCACAGTCGGGATCCTCCAGTTCCCTGGACCCCTGTGTGTCTGAGTCGAGAGCAGGCTGAAATCCCTGGAGAGAGAAGTCTGCTCCTTCCTGTGCTGCGGGATGCTTCCAGCCTGACGTGGTTTCACCCCACCCGCCCTCTCACTAGAGACCTGGGACCAGCGACCCCACGGCGGGCGGGGCGAGTTCAGGCACAGAAGGTACACACAAGCGAGTTTCTTTCCGACGTTCTTGCACCCTGTTTCCAATCCCAATTTTCCTGATGGGGAAAGAAGACAGGCAGTGCGTTGCTTTCCTCTTCCCCTTCGTTTCCTGCCCACCATAAGATGCTTCTACTCAGGGTCCGGGTGCCCCAGGGCATCACCTACTCTCACCCCATGTTCATGGACGCAATTAACCTTTTTGAGAAATACTGCCATTGTTTGCCCAATATGTTCTGTGTCAAGAGTAAACCTGACACTCTTGCTGTTCAGTTGCTAAGTCATGTCCGACTCTTCGAGACCCCACGGGCTGCAACCAGGCTCCTCTGTCCTTCACCAGCTCCTGGAGTTTGCTCAAATTCATGACCATTATGTCTTGGCACTAAGGGCTTGAAAAAGTATCTATTCAAAAGGCTACTAAATCCTAATTTCAAAAAAGCCTGTACCAACTTATAAGGAAAGAGGTCGAATTCTACATAAAACAGAAAATCGTGCAGAGAGAGAACATGAATTCCGCACGTGCAGTGATCTCGCCTGTGTGTTTCCGAGACTGTTCTCAGCTTCATTCCCTCGTGAGTGAAGAGCTCCAGCCACAAGGCCCTCATGGACACACCCCAGCAGGTTTCTGACGACTCAGGTGGTGACCATTTAAATGCATAGCCTTTCGTCTCCAGATGGACAGTACTAACTAAGGACCATTATCTGGGGTAACCAGGAGTGGACAAACCACTGGTAATTTTCACACACAGTCACATACAGTTAAGACTTGGGAAACACGTTCGCAGGTATCTGTCTTGTTCTTGAGAAGTTTAATATTGTTAGTAAGGTACTTGCTCTAGAACTGTGGTGTTGGAGAAAACTCTTGAGAGTCCCTTGCATGGCAAGGAGATCCAACCAGCCCATCCTAAAGGAGATCAGTCCTGAATATTCATTGGAATGACTGATGCTGAAACTGAAGCTCCAATACTTTGGCCACCTGATGAGAACTGACTCATTGGAAAATGAGTCAGGTTCAGGTTCCCTGAACCTGGGAAAGATGGAGAGCAGGAGGAGAAGGGGGCAATTAGAGGATGAGATGATTGAATGGCGTCACCAACTCAATGGACATAGTTTGGGAAAACTCCAGGAGTTGGCGATGGACAGGGAGGCCAGGCGTGCTGCAGTCCATGGGGTCGCAAAGAGTCAGACACGACTGAGCGACTGAACTGAACTGAACTGAAGGTACTTACAAATAAACAGGAGGACTCTGTGGGAAAATGGGGGAATTAGAACCAACATGCGGAGAAGGCAATGGCGACCCACTCCAGTGTTCTTGCCTGGAAAATCCCACGGATGGAGGAGCCTGGTGGGCTGCCATCTATGGGGTTGCACAGAGTCAGACACGACTGAAGCGACTTAGCAGCAGCAGCAGCAGAACCAACATGATAAAAACTTTGTATCAAAAGGAACAATTTCACTGGTTCAGCATCCATTAATGGACCTGCGGTGGATCCATGGTGTTGAAAATGTATAAACTGATATGATAAATGCTACACAGAGTTCTATGTAACATTTTCTTATTCCTCCACAAGCTGTCACAGTTTAAAAATGGGCTATTATCAACACAAGCATCACCCTCTTGGGGTTTTCTGCTCAAGTTTATTATGTAGAAATATACTGTGGCATAAAAACACAGTAAATGACAATATAACATACTTGAGAGACTAATAAAGATGTGGAATCAATTCAACCCTGCAAAGAGACCTTGGGGTGCATATCCCAGTTACTGATCTACCACAGCAAAGCCAAGCCATGGATCTTCCATTTTCAACTCAAAAAAGCCATACAACCTCCTCCAAGTCAAGTATAATGAACACCTTGAATCTAACCAGCCAGCAGATTAAAGCCGAAGATGTTTGAGAACAAAGTAACATGACGATGTGGCAGAGAAAACATCCCTAGTGGAATCCCAGCACCGTGAACACCTTGTCAGGATGAAACGAACCTCAAGGACGAACCAGGAGTTGGGATTCAGAACATTCAGAAAGGCCTGAAGAGGGTCTCTGTTCCCCCCTCGAGGGTCATGTACAAATGGCTCTGTCAGTTACCAGGAGTGACAGACAGTGGGAGAAAGCCGTCTCGTGACTGGAGTCCGGGCCTGAGGATGAAAACTAAAACACAAGCGCCTGAAGAGAAGACACAGCTGCAGAGGAGCCGGGGACGCTGTACTGATGGTGGGATGCACCGGTCCGGGGGTGCCGGGCACCCTGCCAGGAGAGCAGAAGGGAGTCCAACACCAGGGCTGAGCCCACAGTGGCGGTCTTGATCCAGCTCCCAAAGGTGCCATGCGAGTTAGGGTGGTCCAACTGGGGTCCTAACTGGGGTCCACCTCTGCACAGATTAGGTTAATCGTGTGCCAAGAGAAAGCAGCAGTAACAACTGGATTTGAAATTCATCAAAATAACCCCCTCAGGAACTACCGCTGATACCTGTCCCCGTCTCTGGGTGTTAGGTGCTCAGTCGTGTCCAACTCTTTGCGACCCCATGGACTGCAGCCCACCAGGCGCCTCTGTCCATGGGATTCTCCAGGCAAGAATACTGGAGTGGCTTACCATTCCCTTCTCCAGGGGAATCTTCCCGACTCAGGGATGGAACCCAGGTCTCCCGCAGTGCAGGCAGATTCTCTACCGTCTGAGCCACCAGCCTGAGCTCACATTTCACAGCCCCACCCATCCCCAGCTCTGGACACACAGACCCCCTCTCCTCAGAACACTTCCATACGTTTTTAATAAATGTGACATACTGAGAACTGTATTCATTCTTACAAAGATTGCTTCTAAAGGAAATAGAAAAGAAGCTGAAGACAATGGGCAAAATGAGCCAAACTCAAGGGATCAGTTATTTTAAATGACAGTAATAATTATAGTAATGTTCATTGCCATTGTTACCATGCTGATAAATGATATCTGGGCACATACACCCTGTGAGGCACTCGGGTGGGCTGCAAATGTATTTCTGCCTCATTTTTACTGGCCTGTCTGAAACTCAGCCTGATGGGGCCGATCAATGGCAGCAGAGATAGTACCGAAAAGTTCAATTATCTCCCTTCGCCCCTGCAGGCTTTCTTGAGCTCTCCTCTGCACCACTGCCTCCTTAAATTTCTCCTTTTATAAAACCTCACTTCACGGGTCACCTCCTCAAAGAAGCCTTCACTGCCTTCCCCAATGACTCCTTGTAACATCTCATCTATAACTCTAGAACTGCAATTCCACAATATTTCTATAATTGGCTGTTTATTTCTCTCTTACTTTCCTATCGGTTCCTTGCTGTCTGCAAGTAGGATGTTTTCTTAGGTATCAAAAAAAAAAGTATGTTGAAAAAGATTAACTTATGAGATTCGGCTAATGGGTGTTCTTCACAACAATAGACATCTCTGGAGTTATTTAGATTCAAAACTGGTTCACATCAAAACTCCAGAAAAGAAAAGAAGTACACAATTTCATTTTCTTTGAGGGTAAAACATCTGCAACCAAAAAGAGACAGCTGTTGAAATGACTTCACAGTGATATTAACATGGAGAATAATTATGAAAACTGGAGCAATAATCTGTTATTAAGAACAAGTATGGCTGAAGCAGAACTTATCACCGGAATTTTATGTAACAGGATCATCCACCATTTTATCATCTTTAGAACTGTTCAAAGTGCTCTCATAATCATTATTTTGTCTTTATGGTTTTATCCACTCATGATAGCCCTGGTATGCAGAAAAAGACATTATCATTTCTATTTTACATATGAGGAAAATAAAGTAAAAGCAAAAAATGTTGGGATGGGCTGGACAAGGCAACACCTGGGAATATTTACACCCAGAAAATAACCCTGGAAAGTAATGGTACAAAGTGAAATTTATTTTAAACTTTTACTTATGTAGAGTCTTATAAACAGGGTGAGTCAGCGTCTCCTAGGTACTTGATTTGGAGTCTCAGTGGGTGAAGTCTCACCTTGTTTTCACTGAAGGACCCAGCACATTTATTCCACCAGCACAAACTCACAGTTAGGGACATTTAGAAACAAAGAAATAGAAGTGTTCTAAAGGGTTCGGATTCAACAAGCAGGTGGAGAGAAGGCTGATCTTGCTATTCTTCATTTTGACATCTCCAGATAGAAACGGCTTGAGGCAGAGAGGAGCCTGTTGACTTTCTTGATAAGGGGACAAAGACGCAGAATGGAAGACACGGCCCCAGTTCCTACCAGCACAGAGGCCTCACTCTGCCGAGCCGCCAGCCTCTGCACCATGCCCACTCTCTGTGATTGTTGCCAGGCCAAGAATCCTGCTCTGGGGGAGAATTCCATATCCCGGGAAATGTCTCCCAGGATGCAAAGCTCAGGAAGTTAGCCTTGGGCAATGAGCGCTGAAACCTGGCTGTTTTTGTTGTTCAGTTGCTAAGTTGTAACCCCATGGACTGCAGCCAGCCAGGCTCCTCTGTCCATGGGGTTTTCCAGGGAAGAATACTGGACTGGGTTGCCATTCCCTTCTCCAGGGGATTTTCCCAACCCAGGGATCAAACCCGAGTCTCCTGTTGGCAGGTGGATTCTTTACCACGGGGTCACCGGGGAAGCCTAGGGAAAGGAACAAAACTCCAAAGTCAGCCTGCAAATTAGGGGCTGAAAGCGCGTTTTCAGCTTCAGGTGGGTGTGACACAGATGACTGGCCTAGGCCTCCCCGTTGCTCTTTACCCCCGCCCCTGAGGTTGACGGGGCCACGGTTTTCGGTTCCCGGTGTTGGATCCTATGTGGCTGCGTCATTCTGAGCGATGGAGCTTCCCTGCATTGTAATCATGAGTCTCATAAGCGCCTGTTTGCCTACTGCTTAACTTTTGTGCTTTGCACTGCATTTCAAGATCGTACTAGCTTAATTTTTAACATGATGGCTATTGTGTCCACGTTTCCTAAGAATTCACATAGCGAAAACCATCAGGATTACACCAAGCCAGTGTGACCCAGACATCACTGAAAAATAACAACACTGGTATTTTAAACGACAGACAGAAGGACATGTTCAACTGGGTTAGGAAGGTAAACAACCAAAAGAGTATTTGACAACAGACTCTGAGTTCGCACAACAGACAAGGGGGTATAAAAGCCCACTTGCACATGGAATCTCCCAGGTTAGCATAAGCCAAACAGGTGTTACTAAATCAATCAGAAGATTTTGTCTCCCCAAAGACACCACTCACTTAACGCAGCAGTTACTGAACTTACCGAGCACACTGCACAGATGAACACATTATCACACTGCACAAATACATGATATCTTGTTATTCAAACAAACATAGTTATCACATCATTCCCTTGAGGGCTCCGTGAAGCCAGGTAACACTGCCTGAATCACAGGTGGAAACCCAAGTGTTCCAAGGGCGGACAAAAGGGAGGATGCTGACAACAGATGTGCTGGCCTTTAGACCGTAGAGCTGATTTTGTCAGATGATACTAACGATCATGCTTTTCATGTTATATCAAAAATGGTCTGTCCAATCACAGCCACAGAATCAAAAGTGGTCTTCCTAGCTCTTAGTTATTCTGAAAAGTGGAGCTTTAAATCATCATCTTGATTTCTGTGAAGATTTTAATGAAAGCACACATAAAACATAAAATAAAAAAGCTGTTGATACCTTATATGTGTGTGCACGCAAGCTAGGTCACTTCAGTCACGTCCGACTCTTTGTGACTCTATGGACTGTAGGGAAGAATACTGGAGGGGGTCGCCATGCCCTCCTCCAGGGCATCTTCCCAACCCAGGGGTGGAACAGCCCTCGAACCTGCTGCATTGGCAGGTGGGGTCTTCACCACTAGCACCACCTGTTAGGCCCCACCTTGTGTTTGCTGCGTGCTAATTTTTTCAGTCGTGTCGACGTTGCGACCCTATGGGCTGTAGCCCTGACTCATTGGAAAAGACCCTGATGCTGGGGTAGATTGAGGGCAGGAGGAGAAGGGGGCAACAGAGGATGAGATGGTTGGATGGCATCACCGACTCGATGGACATGAGTTTGAGCAAGCTTCAGGAGCTGATGATGGACAGGGAAGCCTGGCGTGCTGCAGTCCATGGGGTCACAAAGAGTCGGACACAACTGAGCGACTGAATGGAACTGAACCGGACTGTAGCCCACCAGGTTCCTTTGTCCATGGGATTCCCCAAGCAAGAATACCGGAGTGGGTTGCCACGTTCTCCTCCAGGGGATCTTCCTGACCCAGGTATTGAACCCGTGTCTCTTACGTCTCCCGCATTGGTAGGCAGGTTCATTACCACTAGTGCCTCCAGGAAGCCCCTGTCCGACTGTAAACTAGACTCTGTCCATCCACCAGCGTATGTGGCAGAAAGCACAAATACACATTTGGTAAATTCCGTTTAGACTATAGACTCTGCCCTCTCACTCCGCTCCTTAAAAACTACCTTCCAGAAGCTTCATGCATCTTGCATACGACACTACAAAATGGCAGAGATTTGCTTCCCTGAGATGCCGAGGTTTTCATAATGAAGTTTTCTTCACTCCTCAGCTGCTTAAAAACAGGCACTGAACAGGGTGTGGGTTCACAGCTACGGAGAGAATACCCCCCCAGACAAGATGGTTACGGTCGGTCAGCCGCGGGAAAGGCGTTAAAATAATGCCCTGAGAGTAAGATGAGACCTTCCAAGTGCCCACGACCGTGCAGCGTCCTGGGTGGGAACGAAGGGCAGGGACAGCTAGAGAAGCTCCCTGCTGCTCCTCCAAAGCGCGGCGAGCTGTCCGGGGGCCAGAAGGGGCCCGGAGAGGGACAGACTGACTACACCTGAGCTGTTCAATGTCACGTACACGCTGTGGTGAAAACTCAATAGAAAAAATTTTTTAAAAATTTCTTTTAAAACGAAACTGCTTAAGAACTAAAATGAAAAAAAAAAAAAATGTTACCAGAGAAGGGCAAACAAATTACACAGTCCTTCCTCACTCTCTTTATTAAATTGGAATGTATTTGGAAACCAACGTGGACTTCACAGATTCAGATTGCTTTTGTGCTTTAAAAGCATGTTCCCTGACAAAGGGCCGTGTAATCTGTGAGGAGAGCCAACTTGCTTTAGCTTTTTTAAAAATATCAGACGTTTTAGGCTCAGATAGCCTGATGAATTTGAAGGTCCTAATCGACTAACAGCTGGTCTACCAAAACAAGCCTGTGGGTACAAAGTGGATGGGCATTTTGGGAAACCTGGAAATTAATTCCTAAAAACCTGCTGTTGCTGGCAAGTCAAACCCTAAGAATCCCACACTCCAGCCCTACTGTTGAAAGAACATTTAGCTCAGGTCCTCACATAGGACTGACACCAGAAATCAGTGTCTTGAGGGTCTTTTAAGAGCAGAGCTGCAAATCCAAGTGAAACTGATGTTTGACTGCATCCAGTTTCATCACCAAAGAAAAGGTGATGCCCCAAGGTGATGCCCCACCAGAGAAAAGGGGGATGTCCCAAGCGCTGCAGGGAGTCCCGCAGTGCTACGGGGGAAGAAGTAAAAGATATCCTATGCACAGTGGGATAGGAAGCAGCATGTCAATATTATTTTTATTAAAAACAGGCAATATCTGATCAGGATTATATATTTTCCTTTCTTAATTTATGAATATTGAGGGTATCCAATAATATAGCCTAAGAATTTTAAATATTCAATACAAAGTTTAAAAAAAAAAAAGCTAAATAAACTGCTGTATCCAAGAACAGAAAGAAATGTTACACAACATTGTTATATTTTAAAATTTATTTTTATGAAAAATTTTAAAAGTTACTTTCCATTTACAGTTATCATAAAATATTGGCTACACTCCCTGTATTGTATAATAATACATCCTGAACCTATCTCAATATTGTCATATTTCTATCATACATATTTGGTTAATCATTCTTACTGTTTCATTGCTCTGAAGCGGTGCTGTTAATCAGTCCTATTGTTTTATGTAAATAACAGCACCCATATAATGGAAAAGTAAATAATATGGAATAATGTTATCATCCAAACAGACACCAGAGTTCCATAATTTTATTACTGTGTAATTAGTTGTCACATATGGCTGTCATGCTTCTGTTTTATCTGGTCTAGCTATATCCTGGATCGTCTTCCTACGAAGGAATTCACTTTGATCACCAGGCCGAAGTCAGGACAAGTCACTTCCTGCCTGATGTACATCTCCCTTCAGTTACATCTTTCCAGATGATTTCAGAACCATATCCAATGCCACCTCATCAGTAAGGGCTTTTGCAAACAAAGCAATCAAAATTAATAGCTCACAATCTCCCCACAGCACTATGTATAAAACTTTTCTATAAGCTGATTTATACTATAGATATTTAAGTATTAGTCACTCAGTCGTGTCCAACTCTTTGTGACCCCACAGAGCCCTCCAGGCTCCTCTGTCCATGGGATTCTCAGGCAAGAATCCTGGAGTGGGCTACCATTTCCTCCTCCAGGGGATCTTCCTGACCCAGGGATTGAACCTGGGTCTCCTGCATCTCCTGCACCGGCAGGCAGATTCTTTGCCACTGAGCCACTTGGGAAGACATGCAAATCTTCTTCATCAAATATAGATAGTCCAGGGTCATGTGTCCAACCTCCTGTATCTTCATAGGCTTACAGGAACTCTTGTAGCTAGAGATCTTTAATCTAATTAATGATGAATGATTAAATGTGTCTTTGTTGCATCAGACAATTAAATAGAACAAAAGAGCTAAGTCATGAATCAACAGATCCACTGCATGCATGCAGATAAAGTAATTGTAAACTTTATCTGTTTCCTGATCATCAAAACCTGTGCCCTTGTAAGAACAGAAAACTATTTTATGAAATGCTAACATCTTGACTGCCTTCCAAGTTCTGACTGCTATCCAAAAGAAATAAGATGAAGCCAATTAGATCTGATATTTTATTAATTTTATGTTAGAGCAGATAAAATACTGATTACCTAATTAAAAAGATATCACATAAAACAAATCCAATACACAGAATCTATGGGTAAATAACAAAAAAGAATTTTAAAAAAAGTTTTTTCTGGTGATGGACTATTCTTATATTATAAAAGGAAGCTACGATCATATTAATCATGTGTCAAAAGGAGTCAGGAAGATAAAATATGTCAGATAGTGTTAGGCTCAAAGAAAGATTCCTATCGTTGGATCCATTAGAGAACAACTACAGGAGAGGGATGTGAAGGGCTTGGGAGGGAATTGTGGGGGAAGAGGAACAGTTTATGTTGGAGAAAATAAGAGAGCCCTGGGAATGAGCGCTTTCCAATCATCGTTAAAAATGGCTCTGGGTTTCTAAAAGTCAATAGAATTTGGGCTGTGATTTTGGAGGGTAAGCAAGTTTTGTGCAGAAAGAGATATGGGAGAATGATGACTAATGATCAAAGAGTAAGATTTATTGCTGCAATTTTAAGAAGAGAAAATGGTGGGAAGAAGACATTAGAAGAACAAAGTGGCGCTGAAAAGTGATCTCAGACCAGGGAGATGCCTTGCAAATGATCCTGTCTCATTTATGTAGGGAAGGAAAATGAATACACAGGGATTATGAAAAAATTAAACAGGAGCTTGACTTTTGTTCGTATTCTTACCATTATTTTAACAATGAGTTGAACATTCTTCAACAAGAGAAGTAAAAACAGCAATTTTGACAATTGTCATTATAATAAGAGGCTGGAAGGAATCCTTCCAGGTTAATCAAAAAGAAAAAAAAAATCTTTGTGAAAACAGAAACAGTTTCCATTCAGAACAAACGATGAAAATGGATATATGTGGAAAGCATAGTAGTAATAAATGTTTTAATGTTATTAAGTATTCATCATATATGCGTGTACGTACGTACACAGGGACACACGCACACAAACTGTGACACAGCCCTGACCTAATGACTCTGCTTCAGCAAAGACAAGAGGTCGACTCACTTGCAGGTAAAACTGAGATGATGTCTTGTTTTCAATTATCTTAAATTATTTGGTCAACAAGTGAAGCCAGGAGGGAACAAATATGGCACATGATTACTTAATAAACTTTATTAATATACAGCACTTAAAAATGTCTTAAAACACTAAAAGCATCTTTTTCTCAAGCGTTTTGAGAATTAGAGAGCTACAGAATTCACAGACGATTAGAATCAAATCCTGCCTCATATGTAAAGGTCATGTACAGTAAGGTTAAATCACGTAGTCTTAGAAGCAGTGGAAACTCTACTTTTCAGTTGGAAATTCTAGGTTATGTGCCCCACGCATGCTCTTGACTAAGTCACTATTTCACACTATCTTAAGAATGTGTGATGTTTACAGTACCATTCTGAACAGAACAGAGTAATGAACAGTGGGGTTTAGAGACCAAAGGAAAAAAGAGTCGAACAATTATTTCTTTATGCCTCAGTGTGTCTTCTCTGCTATTCTTAATTTGATATCTTCTTCTCTAATGATCCTATTTAAAAAAAATGCGTATATATTCTCTTTACCTCGAGATATAAGTGACTTTGGGACTTTACCTGATGGTGGGGCTTTATCTACATCATCTAGGGCAATGCTTAGGTTTTATTTTCAAATGATACTCCAAGAGACAACTCAGTTGTTTATCTCAGGCAACTCATTATATTTAAAACTCATCCTAACATTCCATTTAAAAGGTCAGGTATAAAAGTAGCATCAAAATTATCTATACCGTCAAAACAGATCACACACAGTTTATAGGTCAGCTATATCCAATATCCATTATTACATACAAGGTTAGAAGTTTACAGTTGAGCTTGTCAGCAAAAACATGGGAAGGCTTGACAGTCTCACATATATTAATTCTAAAGCGGACAGAGATACCAAAAACAGAGAAAAAAACAAACATTGTTTTGCTTCTGTGGTGGTAAAGAAATATGTCTTAAAATATCATTTCATGCCTAACACCACTTTGCTTCAACTTTAATTTTTTTCCCATTGTGTTAAATAATTTTTTATATAATCTTCATTGTGTCCATTCCTTATTTCCCCATGACGATATCTGCTGAGAACTAAGCTGCTGAAACAGCAAATATTTTGCTCGGTGACTCAACAGACTTAAGTATTTAAAGAGAAGCCCCATTTTCGGAATGTCAAATGTATCAAGTAGACGTGACTTGACACAGTTACCAAGTCAGTCTCCTCATACAATTTTAAGCCTCGGAGTCTGAATTATTTAAGGTAGCCACGGATGGGAACAGAGTTCTGCTTTCTGTTGAATGTGGTGATTTAAAGAGGATAAATGAAATAATGATTTACTAGAAAATAAGACAGAAGGATTTTTTAAAATTATTTTTCCATCTTGTGAAATATGATTTCAGGCATTGCTTTTCATATAAATAAGTCTTTTTGAAGTATAATAGCAACAACCAACAATTTTCCTATCCAACTGAAAAGATGAAACTTCTGAAGGGCATTTGATTGCTTTTCACATGAATAAATGCAAATGAATTACGGTTTGGGGCTCCCTTTTGGAGAAGGCAATAAGAATCCCCTTGAATTTAATAGGATTGACTTCACTTTTCATCATTTGCAAACTCTGTTTGACTTAGGACAGATGATTTCCAGGCCCAAACTGTCCAAAGAGCAACTATTTTTGCCCCTGAGTACCTGCTTCACAATGTCAAGGGTGCAAAGAATGTGTACACTCAAGTAATAAGTCTCTCCTCTTTTTTTTTTTTAATATCTTGGGGAGTCATGAAAATATAAGTATGATAAAAATCTCACTGAGAACATTTCATATTGATAGTGTGGAAAATAAGTCTTAGCTTTCCAGGTTTCCCTTCCACTCCCCAGTACCCCATCCTTCAGTAAACACAGTATAAATCTCCCTTCTATTTCTTTGAGTTAAATCTTGTGAGAGATTTTTATTTAAGAGATGCATTATTCCCAGGTGGAAAGTGAAAGTCGCTCAGTCGTTTCTGACTCTTTGTGACCCCATGGACTATACAGTGCATGGAATTCTCCAGGCCAGAATACTGGAGTGGGTAGCCGTTCCCTTCTCCAGAGGATCTTCCCAACCCAGGGATGGAACCCAGGTCTCCCACATTGCAAGCAGATTCTTCACCAGCTGAGCCACAAGGGAAGCCCTGGTGGCGCTAGTGGTAAAGAATCCATCTGCCAATGCAGGAGACATAAGAGATGCGGGTTCGATCCCTGGATCAGGAAGATCCCCTGGAGGAGGGCATGGCAACCCACTCCAGTATTCTTGCCTGGAGAGTTCCATGGACAGAGGAGCCTGGGGGGCTACAGTCCATATGGTCACCAAGAGTCACACATGACTGAAAAGACTTAGCATAAGTTGTCATTAATTTAAAAGAGTAAGCTGCATAAAAGGCATTCATCAAAAATTATGAAATGAAAAATGCAATGGCCTTAATGAGAACCCACCTTCACGGGAACTGGACTATTCCCATCTCGTTCCCTCATTGCAGGTCCCTGCCCAAGGGCCCAGAGCACCTTAGCACACACCTTCAGACTTTGTATGCACCTTCCTTTTTAAAAATTTCTGTGAGATGTTATGCTTCCTGTAATCACTTCAACAATAAATTCTAGAATGTCAGAATTCTTTGAGACAATGAGATAAACGTGAAGAAGAAACATGGATAAATCTAAACCCCACCCCCGCAGGTGCTCTCTCTGTAATTCAATTTCCTAAAAGCTTTCAGAAAATGTAGCTGAATTAGTACTAATGTTATTTAATGAGTACTCTTTTTTTTCCTTCCAATGAATCTATAAAAGCAGAGCTGCAGTTGCTTAGGTCTGTGTTTGTGAAGGTAACCGTTTCACAGCTGACAGGTGAAGTCCCCCTGAATACAGCCCGTACCCCAAGGGGCAGGCAGCCCCGAGGTGCCCCCCGGGTCAGCTGATTGGATCCCAGAGAACAGGTGCAAGGCCCAGGGGCCTCAGGGTGCACCCTGCCAGCGCGCCCGTGTTGTTTGACTCCAACTTCAGAAAAATAAGCTAGAATGTGACGTGTGTGGGTGGGCAAGCCCTGGCTCAGCCTCTTCCCCAGGAAACCCTGCAGCCAGGGCAGTTCATCCATTTAGCTTTCCTGCCCTGTCCAGCCTTAGAGGCCCTGGAAATTGTGGCCATTAACAACGGCCTTTAACAGGAGACAGATGTGAGGAGACAGAACAGGCAGTATTTATAACAGACCCTCCGGGGGCTATGACTGCTTATTGTACTTTTTAAAAGGACACCTAATTTATTACCAAAAAGGCCTAATTACATCACTATTCACTTTCACGTTCCTTAATGGATTTACATATTCTTTATAACCTAAAGTCCAAAGTTCTTAATACTGAAAGTGAAAGTGCATCAGTCCTGTCCGACTCTTTGGGACCCCACGGACTATGCAGTCCACGGAACTCTCCAAAGCAGAATACTGGAGTGGGCAGCCTTTCTCTTCTTCAGGGGATCTTCCCAACCCAGGGATCGAACCCAGGTCTCCCACATCACAGGCAGATTCTTTATCAGCTGAGCCACAAGGGAAGCCCAAGAATACTGGAGTGGGTAGCCTATCCCTTCTCCAGTGCATCTTGAGGTCCTTGCCAAAATCTAGCCTTCACTTAGCTTTTCCATTTTATCCATACACTGACCTGATCCCAAAGCTCATATTTCTGTTCAGGAGAGCACGGCTCTTTACTCAGGCCCTTTCTGCTATTTTGCTTCAACTCCCATCACAGCCTATGACACTGATCTGACTTTCCCCTGCCTGTCATTCCTGGTGCCCGGGAAGAGGGCATCCCAGGTGAAGGTGCTCTGAGCACCAGGTCCAGTAACTCCCTCCCGACAGTTCTGTTTATTCAACACAGCAAACGCCTACATCTGCCGGTGAGCCGGTGCTGAACAAAACAGACAAAAGTCCCTGCGTGTAGAGTGGCTACACTTTAGCAGGGGAAGCAGGAAACACAGATAAGCTGGAGAAGACTCTTCAGAGTCCCTTGGACTGCAAGGAGATCAAACCAGTCCATCCTAAAGGAAATCAGTCCTGAATACTCATTGGAAGGACTGATGCCGAAGCTGAAGCTCCGATGCTTTGGCCTCCAGATGTGAAGAGCCGACTCACTGGAAAAGATCCTAATCCTGGGAAAGATAGAAACCAAAAGTAGAAGGGGGTGGCAGAGGATGAGATGGTTAGATAGCATCTGTGACTCAATGGACATGAATTTGAGCAAACTCTGGGAGAGAGCGAAGGACAGGGAAGCCTGGAGTTCTGCAGTCCATGGGGTCGCAAAGAGTCAGACGTGACTGAGCGACCGAACAATGACAAACACTAAATTTAAAAGCAAAATAGTTTATTTTAAAACATTATACTAATTTTGAGATATAATTCATTTATTGAGATATAATTCATATCAAATACATCTCACCAATTTAAAGTGCACAATTCAATGATTTTTAGTACAGAGTTGTGCAACTGTCATCCCCCAATCGAATTTTAGAACATTCCTGTCCCACCTACTCCTCCAAATACTTGTACCTCCTAGCAGGTCACCTGCCTCAGTGTAAGGCCGCCATTACTCTACTTTCTGTCTCTACACATTTCCTATTTTGGAAATCTCAGGTAAGTGAAATAATAAAGTACGTCATCTCTGATAAGTACAATATTCCCAAGGATCATCCATGTTGCAACAGGTAAGAAAATGTCAGTCTTGTTCTGCTGATTAAAATTTTCCTGTATATATACCCACCCTTCACCCATTCCTCTCTTGATGGACAACTGAGCAGTCTCCACCTTTTGGTTCTTGAGAATAAAGCTGCTATGAAGATTCAAGTACAATTTTTTTTGAGTGGAAATATTTTTCATTTCTCTTAAATATACAGTTAATAGTGTAATAGTTGACTAACAGTATTTTTAAATGTATTTTAAACCTAAGCATAATTAAGAAATTATCTCTTAATTTATCAGGAAAATCATTTTGTATTGGTCAAATACAGAAGAGAAGGAATACTGAATTTCTGGGACAGCGCTCATTTCTGAGTGGACAGTTCTTTCATGGAGCACGTACTCCTCATTTAACACTGAACAGATGCATATGAAAAATCTAAGCCATTTTCCAGGGAGGAAATCATTATTCGGATTGTAATAGAGCTTCACAAATAGAATTTTATGTTAAGCTGACCTACTTCAAACATTTTATTAGGGAGTTCCTAAATTTTAGTGGCTGACAGCAAAACGTAGGAGGAAAACGGGTTTTCTTCAAATTGCCTTTCCTTCGTTAACTTAGAATAAAGGACATTTGTTTATAAGTGGCCCCAGAGGAGATTCATGCATTTTAGGTGCTAGATTTTTTTTTCTAATGGCTAAGGAAAGTTACATAAGAGGCATTTGAGGCAATCAAGGGCTAATGAACCTGCTCATGTATGTCTAAAAGTCTAAATCACCTTTTTTTTTTTTAAAAAAAAAAAGAAAGTCTAAAGGTGTCCCAATATGCTCGAATTTTCCATCCTCCATACAGAAAACAAGGGCAGAAACACTCAATACAGTGAAGTTCAGAGTGGCTGTCAAGTAGCCACTTTTTCCAGAGCGATGACATTGCTTGAAAGTGGGACTTTGTTTTCTAGGTATCTTAAAACTCTCTTGCCCTCTTGATGTTTCGATACCTTCAAATCATACTTATTGCATTTATGAAATAGTAGGGAATAATTAACACTCATTGCTGAATAGATAATGAAAGAACCAAATGAGAAATCTAAGTTGAATGAATAAAAATGACTAGCTGTGTTAGCTAGGAGACCAAGAATGGCTCGGTTATCCGGATGCCCCAGAATGGAACGGCTGGCCTGCCACTTCTGAGCCTCCTCCCACCCCACACGGTCCTGCTGGCCTTGTCTCCCCTGAATCACCACCTTCTGCATAAAAACAGATGAGGCTCATTAACTAGGAAAGAGAGTAATAAATTATACTGCTCCACCCTATATAAAAATGTATCTATCATGACTTCTGTCAATTTGAAATAGTCATAGGAATATTTGGTCTTAATATAAACATGAAAATAATTATTCATTATTGTTGCTTTATAAGGTGATAAGTAAGCATTACTAGAGATTTTGCTTGATTTATGAAATTTTGAAACCATTGATTCAGCTCTTTGTTTTACCTTGAATAATACAAATATTTGGATTTCTGAGGTCACTCACAAATGCTTTCATCATATAAGCAACCAAGGATCATACTAATATATATTAAACTATATATTCTACTAATATATGTCTATAATTATATGGATATATTAATTACATTAACATAATTTAACACATTTATTTGGGATATTGATTTTATCAGTATATTACTATCATACATTTCATATAATTAATGATACACAATTGCATATTGTATATTTTAGATTGGTATAGTCATGGCCACTCTGATGAATCATACTAATGAAGATAAGGAATTCTGAGATCATGGAGCTCAGCCATGCCGAGGAGAGGCTGTGTGACTAACTAGCGGTGAATCCTGAACAAGTCAATACATGTTTCTTAAACTTTGCACTTTCACCTGTTACATAGAGGGACATAAATTAACTTTCAAATGCTGACAATAAAACACTGTTCTAGGTAATCGGATTCCATTATCATCTTCTGAGCGGGCAGTTGAAAAGCAACACCAAAAATATACAATCTGAAGGAAAAGTCCCACTGTGCTTTATCACAGGTTTCAACCAGACCCAGGCAACCGCCTTCTCACAACTGATGCAAAATCAGGGAGAAGCAGCAGATCGGCCTCAGACACTAAGCAGACCAGTAACCTGTTATCAGCAAATGAGCAACAAGAAAATCAGGCACTTTCCGTGTTAAATAAGTTTAAAATCTGGATTTGGGAAGCTCTTCTTTGTCTCTTTTTAGAGTATATTGTCATAAAAATAAATCTAACATAAGAATAAATTATCTTCAAATTACATTTTAACAAGGTTCTGGTAGTTAATGAATGCAATTAAAAATTTGATATATATATACACACATATATACAATATTTATTTTTAGTCAGACTCTGTTTCAAACAAATTGGCTGCAAATACACAAAATACACAAATTCAGCATACTGCTTATGCAGAACTGACTTATCTGTCTGTACCACTGGTTTATATATTTATATGTAGTAGTGTTATATCAGGGCTTCCCTGGTAACTCAGCTGGTAAAGAATCTGCCTGCAATGCAGGAGACCCCAGTTTGATTCCTGGGCCAGGAAGACCCCCTAGAGAAGGGATAGGCTACCTACTCCAGGATTCTTGGGCTTGCCTAGTGGCTCAGACAGTAACGAATCCACCTGCAATGCCGGAGACTGTGGTTTGATCCCTGGGTTGGGAAGATCCCCTGGAGGAGGGCATGGCAACCCACTCCAGGATTCTTGCCTGGAGAATCCCATGGACAGAGGAGCCTGGCGGGCTACAGTCCACTGGGTCACAGAGTCGGACATGACGGAGTGACTAAGCACAGTATTATATCTACAGATGACATACTGCTTTATAACACTGTACACAAACTCAGATTTTCACACATACAAACATACCAGACATTCTTAGAGATTATATTCCATGTTTATCGATGGAATGACTACCTACTTTCTACTATATGTTAATTCTTTAACTCTGGGAAATTTAAATAATAATTAAAAAGCAAATTAGTAATTAGGGGACTGTTGACTAAGTTTACTGTAATCCAACCCTCACAACAAAGATTTCAGGAGGAAAAGATTTATGAGAAACAGATTAAAAATTGATATGCGGGGATTTACAATAATGGGCTTAAGGTTCAACATTCAGAAAACTAAGATCATGGCATCTGGTCCTATCACTTCATGGCAAATAGATGGGGAAACCGTGGAAACAGTGGCTGACTTTATTTTTCTGGGTTCTAAAATCACTGCAGATGGTGACTGCAGCCATGAAATTAAAAGACGCTTACTCCTTGGAAGGAAAGTTATGACCAACCTAGACAGCATATTAAAAAGCAGAGACATTACTTTGCCAACAAAGGTTCATCTAGTCAAGGTTTTGGTTTTTCTAGTGGTCATGAATGGATGTGAGAGTTGGACTATAAAGAAAGCTGACCACTGAATAATTGATGCTTTTGAACTGTGGTGTTGGAGAAGACTCTTGAGAGTCCCTTGGACTGTAAGGAGATCCAACCAGTCCATCCTAAAGGAAATCAGTACTGAAAATTCATTGGAAGGACTGATGTTGAAGCAGAAACTCCAATACTTTAGCCACCTGATGCGAAGAGCTGACTCATTGAAAAGACCCTGATGCTGGGAGGGATTGGGGGCAGGAGGAGAAGGGGATGACAGAGGATGAGATGGCTGGATGGCATCACCGACTCAATGAACATGGGTTTGAGCAAGCTCCAGGAGCTGGTGATGGACAGGAAGGCCTGGCGTGCTGCGGTTCATGGGGTCACAAAGAGTTGGACACGACTGAGTGACTGAACTGAACTGAACAATAGTGGGATATTCTTTCATTTTTTGGAACAGTCACAAAATGTTGGGCTGTCCTGAAACCCTGTTGCACTTCTGAAATGTCATTTCTACAATGATATTTCCATTTTTTTAAAATGTCTATATCTTTATTAGATGCAGATTCACCTCCTCATTTTAATCACTACAAAAGATGGGAAGAAAGTAATACATTGAGAAGTAAACTGTCAATAAGTAACCATTAACCATTTCAGAAACTGTCCTTATAACCATCTGGCAAAATGGCTTTAGACTGGCTCTCCTTTGAAATTCTTAAAAGAACAATTGGTTTAACTAAGAGTTAGCCTTGCTTAATAATATTCATAGGCCTGCACAATGTTTAATCAAAGTTCGAATGTGTTTGTGATGATGACAGTGTTATTTTAAGTGACACATTCAGCTTCACTGTTGTTTTCACAACTCTTATTAACTCTCGGGGAGAATCAGCAATTAGACCTGGTCCACACCATGATTCTCAAGGTAGCGGCCCAGTAGAAACTGTGGACCGGCGAGGAATGCTCTTCCCTTTGAACCAACAGACGGTTTTATTTCAAATTAATTGAATTCTTACTGTAGTTCTGCAACCTCTCCGTTATTACACCTAACTTACAGATGATGAAGTAGTTGAGGAAGAGAAGAGCTGCTTCCAGCATGTCGGAGTTTTCCCATCACTCAGCCATGCCCGGCCTGCTGCTGTTGAACCCAAACAATCTCACAGACCATCAACACCAGACAAGGCCAGTCCGTGGCCGTGACAGATCTGGAGCATCCGTAACCACGTCCGAACACCGACAAAGCAGGGACACTGTGCCAACCGCAGATGGCCAGACTGTCCCTCTCTCCTGGCTAACGTGAAAGGCTACTACTTTCCTACAAGCCTCAGCTTCAGCTCACTCTTGTGCTCCTGTTTCTACGCAAGATTTATTAAGATTCCCCATCATACAATCCCGCACCCCGTCAAGTGTCTTGCTTCTTGACAGCCCTACTTCTTAAGCCCTTCTCCAGTCGCCTAACACACAAATCCCTAACACTCCAGGTCAGAGACACCCCGTGGGGCCGAGCAGTGTTTCCTTCTGCTCCTGCAACAAGTAACAATCCAAGCTGTGGAACCGCAGGCATGCGCCTGGCGTATCCGGTGCCTTCCATGCTGGAAGGCAGTGACATAGTAAACACAGAGGTTTAAGTGACTTCATCAAGTCGCATTTTAATTGCCAGCTGCAGGCCTTGAAATGTTGTTTCCTATTATCTTCACCTTGCTGTGACTATATTATACTGTCATCTCCTGAGATTTATTACACACGACCTTAGAATATTTAGCATGTGACTGGAATCATGAGAAACTCAAATATAGATTTACAGACAAGCAGAGGAGAAAGAAAATCACAGAGAGCTGATGGAAGGAGCTGGCAGATGAAATCCATAGAGCAGATGAACGCATCTACAAATAGGGAAAGGGTAGACGTGTTAGAATGATGTCATAAATGCCCGAACACTTACTGACTCCAACAAAACAGTAAGAGTTAACAAGGCTATTACACTGAGCACGGTCTTAAGTGCCTTATATAGATTAATACATTTCTCAAAACACCACCATGAGTCAGATAACTATTTTATTCAGATTCGAGAAAGGAGAGAAAGTGAGGCACTGAGAAATTAGATATCTTGGCAAGAGTCTTAGCAGCTGCTAATCGATCATGTGAAGAGTCACACTGTAGAACAACTGGTCAACTGAGTGGATATCTACTTGTAAGATTTGATTTGTTAGTGTTGCCCCACATAGTGAAAATTTCATAAAATCATAGTCATTTTACAACTGTGGCAGGCCCTAACCATACTTCATGAAAACGGTTTTTCATCCCTTGATAACCATCCAGTACCTTCACTGTTGACTAGTTTTCTGAATATCTGAAAGTAGTTACCAAAGCACATCACCCTCACATCACAAATGTCTGAGAGTTGGTGGTTTTTGACTGTTCTTAATGACTTTCCTGAAAGGTGAATGGCTGAACCACAAAAAAATACCTGTATAAAGTTAGTAGCTGTTTTTGTTTGGGAGACCCGGGTTCCATCCCTGGGTTGGGAAGATCCTCTGGAGAAGGAAATGGCAACCCACACCAGTATTCTTGCCTGGAAAATCCCATGGGCGGAGGAGCGTGGTAGGCTACAGTTCATGGGGTCTCAAAGAGTCAGACACCACTGAGCGACTTCACTTTCCCTTTCCCTGGTAGCTCAGATGGTAAAGAGTCTGCCTGCAGTGTGGGAGGTCCGGGTATGATCCCTGGGTCGGGAAGATCCTCTAGAGAAGGGAATGGCAACCCGCTCCAGTATTCTTGCCTGGAGAATCCCATGGACGGAGGAGCGTGGCCGGCTGCAGTCTGTGGGGTTGCAAAGAGTCAGACAGGACTGAGTGACTTCACTCTCCCTTTCCCTGGTAGCTCAGCTGCTGATGGGCTTATAATCTGAAGCGCACACTGCATGGCTCTGCCAGTGCCCGACTCCTCACTCTGCTCCTTTATGCTGGGTCACTAACAACAGGCAGGGCTGGGCCCCGGGTGCGCTGGGACACCGCCATGCACGCTGTGAACCCGACGCACTCACTGCACCGGCTCCTCAGCCCCTTTCCCTGCCCCCTGAGCCCCGTGCTTGCGGCATCTCGGGCTGATTTCTGGGGTTGGACTGGAGCACAAGTGACCCTATTTTACTCTCTGTATGAAGACAGACTTGAAGAAGAAGGAACACTTTCAGGTCTTAGGTCTCAGAGAATGGCAGAATAGGTAGCCCCATGGATCTAGCAGGAAATGGTCCTCTCTCAGGCATCGACTGGGGCATGAAAGGTGAAAAGCCCTCCCAAGGAGGAGGGTGAGTTGACTGCTTGAGGCTAAGCAGCGTGTGAGGAGACAGCGACGCCTTTCCAGGATGCTTTCACTCCGTGGTCCTGAAAACAAAATGAAAACGTTCCCTCTGCCAGGTGAAGCGACTGGGCATGACCTGCAGAGCTCTAAGGAGAAAAAGGCGGACGTTTGATCCACGAGCCATAAAGAGTCTCCATCCGGCTTCCTAAAACGACAGAAGACAGAGGACAGTGAGCAGCCCTCGGTCTGAGGGCCCAGAAGTAGAGAGAGGAGGGGCAGATTCAGGATAAAGACAAAACTGGTTAATCCATCAGCGTGGCCAGAAGTAGGGGTGAAAGGAAAGAGCAAACAGCATCAACATGCGCTCGCTGTCCCAAGCCTGTTAAAACCCCGTAACAGAACACAGCAGCCATCACCTCCAAGTATAGAGACACTGTCTTTAAACATGAGCACTTGCCATGATGTGAGCAAAAAGATTTTATTTAATTTGACAACTCAGTTTAATTTAGTTTTTCACAGCTTTATTAATGTATGTTGCTTTTTCAGCATATTGTCAACCTTCAGATCCTGTGTAAAATAATACAGTAATTGAAGCAATCTAGTAGTGGTTGGCAATTACATTTAGGGAAAAAAAAAACCAAAAATCTTTTCAATGCTGATTGCTACTCTTTCACAGTCTTCATTACAAACAGACAAATTGAATTTAGCATGCAGGAAAAATTAGCACACCCCATTCCCACTTTTTAAGTGTACATCACGGGAAACTTTTCTGAAGCACCATCCACTGTGATTTCTGACAAGCTAATGAGGATTTCAGTAAACACTGGAATATTCATTGATATTTTCCAGAATAAACATTCACCTTTGTGCTTTGTCAATGTGCAAAAATGGACGTGGGTTCTTTAATAAACACCAGATTCCAAAGTTTCTAAATTTCACTATTTTGAATCAACGTAGATTAGATAAATAACATATTCCCATGCTGACATTCTTGAACAAAGATGCAGCACGGTGCCTAGACGTACACTCTCCCCACTGAATGGAACAGAAAGACACTCCTCACTATTTACACACTCTTACCTCACTATTATCTCTGTTTGAAGTTTGTATGTGTGCATATGCATGTGTATCTTGGCTCCAGCTTCCACTGGTCTTTGATAATGCTTAGAAAAAGATTCTGTCTTAGATATTTATTTGAAAAGACCAAATCTTTTTTATAAAATAGACAAAATAAAATTGAAAAAATTAAAGGAAAAGAAAAGAAGAATACTGTTGGCAATATTGCCTACATTTCTTAACTTCGTCCCAAATATTATTGAGATTTTTTTAAGTGGAAAAAAAATGAAATTAAAACTTAATATAAGCCCAAAGAAGTAGTTTGGAATAAGGCAAAACATAATACAGACAGAACCAACCCACAAATCCTGCACAGAACGTAGAATGAGGGACAAATAAAAGCTGAGAAGATGTGAGGCTTTGAAAGAAGAGTCATAATGTAAGAACGGAGAAGTAAAATAATTTTATCAAATATGAGAAAAACAGTCACTTTATTTTCTCTCCCCTGTACAAATATGTTATTTTTATTGTTTATTTTCAGATGAAAGAAGTAAATGTTGCATTGAAAGAGAAGAAAGACAAGGAACAGAACAGAGAAGACCAAATATCCCCCCAAATAATTAAGGATAAAGTAGGTCATTTTTACAGCTTTGGTTTCATGTAATGATTTACATATTCTCTGTGAACCAGACACAAATGTTGGACCTTGGGAATATCTAGGAATTGGAAGAGCGAGAGCAGTTTGGGGAAAATTAGTAAAATGAAACTTGAGCTATTCATATATGTCTTGGAAAGAAAGGAGCTCTCAGAATGACCGGGAAATGGCTTAGAAACTGTAGGTCTGCGTGTGGGTCCGTAACTCAGTCATGTCCGCCTGTTTGTGATCCTACTGTCCATGGGGTTTTTCAGGCAAGAACACTGGAGTAGGTTGCCATTTTCCTCCTCCAGGAGATCTTCCCAACTCAGGGATCGAATCCACGTCTCCCGTGTCTCCTGCATTGCAGGCGGACTCTTTACCTGTTGAGACACCAGGGAAGCCCCAAGGACTGCAGGCCTACAGTCTGACAACAACAGCCTCAGAGTTCCACGAGGGCCAGGTGAAAGGAATGCGGAATTCAAATACACATCATGTGTTTCAGCAAGTCATATATATTACTCCGGTGGGACACTTCTACAAATACTGAATAGCAATTTTGCTTCTCAGAGAAAATGTTAGGCTACTCACATAATTTTCTTCAGTTTTAAGATTTTCTCTCATATGCATACATGCATATTTCTCAGTCAGGCATTCTTCTACTCATTAGACAAATATTCATTAGCTGCACTGCGTGTCAGTCACTTTTCTAGGCACTTGGGATACTCCAAGTTACCTGTTCTCCTGAAGCTTACATTCTAGTGGGGAAAGACAGAAAAAAAAATGTAAGCATGACAAATCAGAAAATATATAGTATATTAGAGGTGATAACTGCTCTAGGAGAAAAACTTAAAGCAACTGGTGAGGAATTGGTGAGTGTTGGGGCAGGCCTGGCTGCGGGCAAGCCTCTCCAAGCAGATCAGAGATACGACAGGTTCCTGCTATCACTGAGCTAAATGTGATCAAAGCAGACACCTGACTGAGCCTGAAACAGTACATTTCGGGTGTGCTTCAACAAGCACGATGCTTTTTGGATGGAACATCCTAAACAGATTTGAGAACATTTCAACATCACAGTGATTTATCTGGGAAAGTGGATTTGAAGTGGAACCATACAAGATAACAAGGCCAGAGTGATTCACGGCAGAAATGAATGTAGGATTGGAATGCAAAGGCCCAAGCAAGACCACAGTGACCCTCACGGGAAAGTAACACAGCAAAGTAAACACACAGTTGGACCAGCACTCAGAGGTGGGTAGAAATTTTCGTGCCAATTACAATGAATGTAATGTAATGTAGAATTTACAACATGACTTCCAGAGAGTTTGGTTAATAATATAGGTTATAAGGTGACAGTCTGTGACCTGTGTTTATAATCAACCACCATTACAGATAAAATATAATTATTGTTCACGTTGGTCTCCAATGAGACTTTTAGATTTCAGATTCTCAAAAAGGGATGAAAACAACTCTGAGCATTAAATTCCAACTTCTTAGAAGTTAAGGATGAAACTTTGTATTGTATGCATGCTACAGATGAAGAAGATTCTTATGTGCTATCAAATCAGAAAATGTGAGGAAGAAAAGAGAGTATTTCAAAGAACGTTCATGGAAGTATATAACAACTGCAGCTGGGGTACATGTAAGTTATGGCTTACAAAGGACCCTGAGTTATAAGAACGGTATCTCCCCAGCATGTTGGCTCCCCAGGCACCCTTTTAGAAGGATCACAACACCCAGTTTACGGTTTCCCAAGGGATGGCCATTTGTCCAGTATTAAGAAAGCAATCTAAGTTGTTAAATAATTGTTGATTTTTGCAAGGACAGAGAAAGGATTCCATTTTCATCCTTCCTAGCCACAGAAGCTAAAGTTTCCAAATAGAAATATTTAACAACAAAATATTAGCTAAAACTAAATCTTAATATACCTAACTAAATGAACAATACTTTCCAGCCAAAGTAATGTTTTTCTTCCACTGCAGTTGTGTCAAAACATTACAAGAGACATAAGTAGAGAGAGAAGTAGCTTAAGGAACAATATCCAGGTATTATTTAATTAAAATTAGTTACTGGTTAATTTTAGAAATAGCAACTACGTATAACTTCAGTTAGGCAATGGATATTTCAAAATGTGGAGTTCTCTGGTAAAAGGTGCCAATAATGTGCAAAATTTACATGTAAAAATATATATATATAAATCATATATAAAAATAGATTTCAAGAAGTAAAATGATATAAAATAAAAAAATCACTACAATGACTAGGCTTTGTTTTTCAAGGACTGGAAAGCTCTTCCGTATGTCGTACTAATCAGGGTCAGCATCATGAGTATCAGTTGTAGGTGGTACAGGAGGAAATTACTGGAAACTGAAGTGCATTTGCACTGGCCCACGTCATACCTTTGAAACTGCATTTTAGGGGTCAAATTAATATAACTGTTTTCATACCCACATAAGGGGGAATGTGCATAAAAAACAAGATGAGTTGGTAAGCTGTCAGTTTCATTGGTTTTCACCTAGATGAATGTGTGCCAAGTCGCTTCAGTCGTGTCCAACTCTTTGCGACCCTGCAGACTGTATCCCACCAGGCTCCTCTGTCCATGGGATTCTCCAGGCAAGACTACTGGAGTGGGTTGCCATGCCCTCCTCCAGGGGATCTTCCCAACACAGGGACTGAACCCGCGTCGCTTGTGTCTCCTGCATTGACAGATGGGTTCTTTACCACTAGCGCCACCTGGGAAGCCTATTTCACTTAGAAGAGAATTTCCTGTTCAAAAATTATGATTAACAGAGCATAAATGCATTTCAGGACTTCCTATGTGATTTGTATTTCTTCATTCAATAGATTTTCACAAGGAAAGTCCAGAAATAAAATGTGAAAGAAAAAAAGATTATTACACTGAAAGGAGAGAAAGATCTGAAATAGATCTGGAGAAAACACGCTCAGCGACAAGGGTCATTTGACCTGAATCTGAAAGCAGCAAAACGTCTCATAATGTAGTGATCCCAGTGACCACAGCGGCTGGCATTCATTTAAGCGTTACATGGTGCTTGGCCCCCAGATAAGCATTTTACACTCGACTCTCCATGAACAAACTTTATTCACTCAATCATTAGTTCATTCATCAAACCCTTACTGTGTGCAAGACTCTGTACACAGTGATTCTCAACAAGGCTGCTCTGTCATCGCGTGGAACAGCTCTTCACCGTATGCGTCTGCCTTGTGCGTTGCAAAGCAATTGTTGTGGCCATGCATGCATACTTGAGGGGTCGCCCTGTCCTGTTGACAACCAAAGAAGCCTCTTCCCACCTTTCCAACTCGTGGGAGAGGCGGTGTCACCCCCTGCCCCACAGAGCTTGGAGGACACGCTCTCTGCCATCCAGGAGCTGGGCTTGGTACCTCTTGCCCAGGTATTTAAAACCGTGTCAGGAGGCGCGCTAATGGGAGCAGGCGATTAAGGCACCATCATCCTGCTAGCTCACATGTATATGCTGCCTAAGGTAGGGATGCAAGTCCGTTAGGTAGAGGACTCTTCACAAACCTCCTGGAGAGACCCTCTGGTCTTCTCCACACACAGGTGAGGAAACTGAAGCACAAAAGTAAAACAACTTAAAAGAATTCCACAACTAGGGAACAGCCGAGCTGGGTTCAAACAGGTGGTTAGGCTGCAGAGTCAACGTGTAATCCTCAGGGAGCAGGTGTTTCTAAAAATCCCTCCCAGGACAGTATTTGCACACATGCTAAAATGAAAAATAAACAAAATCTTGAAAAAAAAAAAAAAAGGATGTTAAATTAAACGCATGGCTGTGTTGGGGGCATACATTTGAAACATGGTGCTAGATCCATATAGATACAAAAGCTCTGAAACTAAAACTTTAGTGTTTATCGGGTCACAACATGAGTACTGGGATTCAAACCTGCCAAACTAAACAGGGTGGAAAGTGACATCTGGAGATACCAAACAAAGGCTGACCTCATGAACTGGAAAGAAATTTGCCCAGCAGAGGATGAGGTAGGGTACCTCTGATTGTCTTTCCCTTCAGCTATCTCAGCGAGTGAGCAAACCCTTTGCTGTATCAGATCTTTGCTCAAATATTACCACCTTCTCAATGAGTTCTGCCTTGGCAACCCAATTTAAACTGTGAACTGCTGCCGGATTTACACTGCTATGCTGTGCGTGCTCAGTCGCTAGGTCATGTCTGACTCTTTGAGACCCTCTGGGCTGTTGCCCTCCAGGCTCCTCTGTCCACGGGATTTTTCATGCAAGAACACTGGAGTGGGATGCCACTTCCTTCTGCAGGGGATCTTCCCAATTCAAGGATTGATCTCACATCTCCTGTGTCTCCTACGTTGCAGGCATATTCTTTACCAATGAGCCACCAGGGAAGCCCTTGCAAACGCACAGTAAATTGTTAGTATTTTTAAAATAATTACTAGACACTAATGAATTCAACTTCACTAGGACAAGGGTTTTGTCTGTTTTGTTCACGGATAGATTCCTGGAACCTAGAACCAGCCTAACGTTTCAGGCTTAAGCGCGGGGGCAGGCGGGAAGGAAGCCTTCTGTGAGTGTATTATTACTCACCCCAAACCTGCTTTCATCACCTGGTTGGCAGGCTGCTATCTCAGTGGCTCCAAAGTTTAAATTTAAAGTAGCCCACTGAACAAACAGAGAATGCATACCCAGGAGTACAACAAAGTTTTACAAAATATAGGCATAGATGGCTTCTAATTCAGCCTCTTCCTGAATGTGATCTGTCCCAGAACTTGCTAGAAAAGCAGATTGGTTCTCCTTTCCACCTCTCTTTTCACCACCCCCTCCTTCCACGGTGTCCCTCACACACCCTGAATCTTACTCTGTCCTTTTCTCAAGGGATACACTCTTCCAATCCACAAAAGAAAGAGACAATTAGAAATACTGGTACACACGGCCATATTTAAAATGGAGAACCAACAATGACTTGCTGTCTAGCACAGAGAACTCTGCTCAGCGCTGTGTGCAGCCTGGATGGAAGGGGAGCTTGGGGGCAAATGGGTACATGTATTATGGATGGCTGAGTTTCTTTGTTGTCCACCTGAAACTATCACTACATTGTTAATTGGCTATACCCCAATCCAAAATGGCTGGTAAAGAATCCGCCTGCAGTGCAGGAGACCTGGTTTCTATTCCTGTGTTGGGAATTCCCTGGAGAAGGGAAAGGCTATCCACTCCAGTTCTGGCCTGGAGAATTCCAGGACTGGACTATACAGTCCATGGGGTCACAAAGAGTCAGACATGACTGAGCGACTTTTACTTTCACTTTCTTTCCAATACAAAATAAAAAGTTAAAACATGAAAAAAAACAAACAAAACAGAAATACTGGTCTCGATGAGAAGAAATCAAATTTTCTACTGATTGCATCAGAAATCCTCTTGCAATGCATGAAGAAAATAATAGACTTATCTGTTGACAAAATGAAAACATAACTTCCAATGGCAGGATTCTGATTATAAAAATAATATCTGATGAAGCCAAGGGAAATAAATATTAAAAAGAAACCCTTATATGCTATGTTATGACCTCATATTGTCATTTAAAAACATAATTTATATCTATAAATGTAAACACACAAAAGGTATACAGAAATGTATAAATACGGGATTATCTTGATTTTATTCAGGCAGTTCCCTTCTGATGAATACTAAAGTTTGTTTTTTGTTTTTTTTTTCCAATTTTTTTTGCTATAAAATGATGAGGCTTAGTTATACACCTTTGTACACTCTTTTTTTTTTTTAATTCCAGAAAGTGGTACTGCCAGGTCAAAGGGCATGCCACATAAACTTTGGATTCAGTTCGGTCGTTCAGTCGTGTCCGACTCTTTGCAACTCCATGGACTGCAGCACGTCAGGCCTCCCTGTCCATCAACAACTCCTGGAGCTTGCTCAAACTCATGTCCATCGAGTCGGTGATGCCATCCAACCATCTCATCCTCTATTGTCCCCTTCTCCTCCCTCAAACTTTGGGTACCTCTTGACAATCTGCACTTCAAAATGTCTTTCAGTTTAAATTTCCAACAAAAATGCAAGAGAATTTCCATTCTGACTCTCTGCAGCAATGGGATTTTTCAAATACAGAGAGATTAAGATGCTGTTGGAAAAGTCAAGTTGAGAAGATGTAATTGATTAAAGTTAATTAAGTAAAGAAGCCAGGGTAGAAAGTGTTGGCTGGGAAGCTACATCCATGGTTAAAAGAAGCCAAGACAATGAATGCCATTTTTCAAAGAAAACAGTGTATGAGGGAACGGAATTGAAGATCCAAGTTTCTATCTTAGCCAAATGTCAACAGTTGAAGGGTGGGAGAAAGGAGAAGGTCCATAGAGAAAGTTAGAATGAAATGATCAGTAAAGTAGGAGGGAGATAAGAAGGCAGTGTAACGGGAGCCAAGGTAGAGAAGGTTTTCTTTTTTCCTTTGGAATACTGCATAATAATAATTAGCACTTGAATCATTCTGTATCCCAAAGCCTCAAAGCACTCTGCAGCCTAATCATTTGAATTTTAGAATACCCTTGGCAGGCAGAGAGTAATTCAGTAGGAAAACCTGGATAAGAAGAAATAAGGTGAGTGACTTCAAAGTTTACTCAACCTTGGCAATTTCAGGAACTCAAAACCTTGGGGTAAGAAAGGAAATGTTGACTCTCCTCTAAATTACTGTATATATAATATTTACACATTCTCAGATTCAGATGATTTCCAGAGCCATAGTTCAGCAGCTGCAGTTTAAAAGCTGTGAATTTAAACATATCAGTGTAACAGCTGAGGAACTTGTTCTCAGAAAACCAAACTCTCAGGGGATACAGAGTGTTCAGGCCTCCCAAGCCCACCCCACCATTGCTGACTTTGTTTTCTACGTGGGGCTTTGCTGAGATTAATCCCAGCTGAGTCAGGGAATCTTGAAGATTTCAAGGGACTATATTAAGCCCCTCGATAAGAGTCTACATTTAAATTAACAGTTACACTGATTTTTTTTGCATGGACAAGCTCTATGAATTTTGACACATGTGATCATGTAACGACCACCACAGTCAGAATATGGAACAGTCGCATTGCAGGCAGATTCTGAGCCACCAGGGAAGCCCAAGAATACCAGAGTGGGTAGCCTATCCCTTCTCCAGGGGTGCTTCCCAAGCCAGGAATTGAACCAGGGTCTCCTGCATTGCAGGCAGATTCTTTACCAGCTGAGCTCTCAGGGAAGCCCTGCAGAACAGTCACATCACCCCTCAAAACATCCTTCACACTCTCCCCTTCAAGTCAACCCCCACCCAACTCCTACCTCTGGCAGCCACTCATCTGTTCTCCATTGCTATAGCTTTGTCTTTACTAGAATGTAATACAAAGGCATCGTACAGGGTGTAGTCTTTCAAGACTGACTGTTCCATTTCTCATAATGTCTCTGAAATTCCTCTTTGTTGTTGCATGTATCTGTGTTTTGTTGCTTTTAAATGCTGATTGCAGTCCATGGTACAAAAGTACCACAGTTGGCATATCGATTCACCACCAAAAGACAATTGTGTTGACTTCAGTTTGAGGCCATTATGAATAGGGTCTTTATAAATGTGTATTTACAAACTTGTGTGAACACACAGTTAGACTTTTGCCTGGGTAAACACCAGCATTCTTTCAAAAGAAAAGAGAAGCTTTTCCAGGTCATATGGTGAGTGTATAGTTAATTTTATAAGACCATTTTTTCCAGAATATCCCTACAATTTTGTACTTTTTCGCACTATTCTGTTTCAGCAATGCACAGTTGCCCTGCATAAGCACTAACATTTAATACTCTGTTTTTATATACATATTTAATGTTAGTTATTCTAATGGGATGTGGCAACTCGAGTGGATTGCATTTCTGTAATGGCTAATTATGTTGAACAGCTTATTGTGTGCTCACTCACTATCCATATATCCTCTTTGGTAAAGTGTCCATACCTGTCTTCTTCCCATTTTTAATTGGGTTGTTGGCTTTTTTCCTGTTGATTTTGAGTGTTCTTTGCACACTCTCCATGTAAATCCTTTGTCACGTATTTGCAAAGCAAATATCACCCTTCACCCAGTTCATAGTTTGTCTTTTCAAACTGTCATTTAAAGAACAAAAGTTCTAAATGTCTTTTTTTATTCTGCCTTTTTCTTTTTTCATTTAGTTTCTTTCTAGAACTACTTATTCTTTACCTCCATTGTTTTCTTGACCACCTTGCTTTCAGATAAAAGGGAGTGTTATTAAGCTACCTGACCTTTCAGCTATACTTAAAACAGGGTAGCCCATCTCCTTTGTGAAGCCCCATCTACTGAAAGCTTTTCCTGGCAGCCGCTGACGCTGTGCTCTCTGATGCCTTTATCTCTTAACTCTGTTTCAATTGATTGTTTTATGTTATCTGTGTATTTCCCTAGCAGAGAAACAGGGAGTCCTTGTACAGGGTGGTTATTTGTGTGAATAATTTAATATTTATTATTCATCTCATGCATTTTCCAAGGCAATATAGCAAGCCTGACAATTTCTGAGGATTGAGTTGCATTCTAACTACAAATAAGATTACTGTAAGTAGGATAAACAGTGGAAAATCATTGTTTAGTGAGGAGATCCCAGAAAAGTGATAGGGATTGCTGTGTTATCAATACAGTTTGATATGATTCAAAGGTCAAAATGAAAGAGGATGATCTGAAATTTCAGACCTGGGGTTAAGACTGTGGAGAGCAGAGACTCAGGTCATTCCTCTGTGTTGAGAGGATGTTAAACGTTAGACAAACAAAGGTTAGACATTTGAAATCAATGGAAATCAATCCCAAAGATCTTTTTACAATTAAGAAACAACATCTGATGCTTGGGGGGGGGGGGGCGGAAACGAGTCAGGAAAACATTTTGAACATGAGACAGCTTGGAAACTGTATGTTTATTAAGTGAAAAGATGAAATTAAATTGAAAACAACCACAGTCTAAGTGGTTATGACCAACTGGTCTGCTGGAGCTAGCCCCACTGAACAACTAGGACAGGTATGGTTGCTATAAGCCGCAGTACCTGCAGCGTGTCGTTTGGAGCTTTCCAATTAACCCCAGTGAAATTTCAAACCTGATTTTTCTATTGCCTTAAGTGTTACGGAAAAGAAAAGTGTCAGGAAGGACGCTGATCTCTACTTGGGGAATTGGAGCTGCTGACCCACTGTCATCTGGGGATCACTCTGATGTGTAGAAGGATGAAGGGATTTGTGCTGAAACAACCTCCGTGCTTAACTCAGCTCCTTTGTGATAAATTGTTAACATTTGCAAAAGGCTCAGAGGACAAGTGCGGGAACATAAACAAAGGAACTCCAATGGTCCAGGAGGAAAATAATATTCTGAGAGCTGGCATAGTTACTGTCCATTTTAAAGTTATAAATTTCCAAACATTCAGTATTATTTTAATCACACATGTGCATACACACACACACACAATATTACAACTGATCATTAAAATACTGAATTTTTGCCTCAATTTGAAAAAGCCTGGGCAGTTTAAATTTGCCTGGATATCTCTTCTTTAAAAAATAAAATTTTTAAAAAATATTTCAAGTGTACTTATTTTACTGCAGAGAAACATAAATAGAGCTAATACTTTAAAATGAATGAGGTCATTACTAACATAATTGAAGGAACATCTACTAATTAAAAAACCCAAGTGTACAGAAGTATCCTTAAATTACCAACAAATTACGTGATACAAGATAGCTCAAAAATATTCTCTGCAATTAATCCAGACAATAATATAATAATTTGCATGTTGATAATAGCAATTTAAAAAATCAACATGTTTTACTGATTAGAAAAGAACAATTTTTCACAAGGGGACCAATTTGCTCATCTACATAATAAGGTAAGTAGAAACTTCATGTTTATGTCATACCTAAAGTAAGTTAAAACAATACACTCTGCTTAAGAAAATGGATACAAATATATTAAGCAGTGGGACATATCGGTACTTACAGTCTTCAGTAGAGTCAGTTTTGAATCTAAAAGATGTCCAATTCAACAGGGATCCATTAGCCAAGCCCCTGGAACTTCTGTTTCTTTGTTATCTTTTGAAATTACTAGAATCACCTGAGCTTCCAAAATCTGCTCTTCGCACGTGTCCGGGATGAGTACCCAGTTCCAAAGGCATCTGCATTCTGGAGGCACCTGAGGGCAGGGTCCTGGTGTCCAGATGTGTAAGCATGAGCTGTGGATGAACAGGGTTCCAAAGGGACAGCACACTGCGCCTTGACCAGGACAACAGGTGACACGCCTTCCCAACAAGAGCTGATGTCAGCTGTCACGGACTTACTCAGGAAAGTCATTTATAGAGGTGACGTCTCATGCTCAGTCGTGTCTGACTCTTTGTGACCCCGTGGACTGTAGCCCGCCAGGCTCCTCCGACCATGGAATTCTCCAGGCAAGAATACGGGAGTGGGTACGTGCAAGGTCAGGAGGGGCGGCCGTGAGGAGATACCCCTCGTCCAAGGTAAGGAGCAGCGGCTGTGCTTTGCTGGAGCAGCCGTGAAGAGATACCCCACGTCCGAGGTAAGAGAACCCCAAGTAAGACGGTAGGTGCTGTGAGAGGGCATCAGAGGGCAGACACACTAAAACCAAAATCACAGAAAACTAGCCAATCTGATCACAGGACCACAGCCTTGTCTAACTCAATGAGACTAAGCCATGCTGTGTGGGGCCACCCAAGACGGTCGGGTCATGGTGGAGAGGTCTGACAGAATGTGGTCCACTGGAGAAGGGAATGGCAAACCAATTCAGTATTCTTGCCGTGAGAACCCCATGAACAGTATGAAAAGGCAAAAAGATAGGACACTAAAAGAGGAACTCCCCAGGTCGGTAGGTGTCCAATATGCTACTGGAGGTCAGCGGAGAAATAACTCCAGAAAGAATGAAGGGATGGAGGCAAAGCAAAAACAACACCCAATTGTGGATGTGACTGGTGATAGAAGCAAGGTCTGATGCTGTAAAGAGCAATATTGCATAGGAACCTGGAATGTTAGGTCCATGAATCAAGGCAAATTGGAAGTGGTCAAACAGGAGATGGCAAGACTGAATGTCGACATTCTAGGAATCAGTGAACTAAAATGAACTGGAATGGGTGAATTTAACTCAGATAGCCATTATATCTACTACTGTGGGCAGGAATCCCTTAGAAGAAATGGAGTAGCCATGATGGTCAACAAAAGAGTCTGAAATGCAGTACTTGGATGCAATCTCAAAAACGACAGAATGATCTCTGTTCGTTTCCAAGGCAAACCATTCAATATCACGGTAATCCAAGCCTATGCCCCAACCAGTAATGCTGAAGAAGCTGAAGTTGAATGATTCTATGAAGACCTACAAGACCTTTTAGAACTAACACCCAAAAAAGATGTCCTTTTCATTATAGGGGACTGGAATGCAAAAGTAGGAAGTCAAGAAACACCTGGAGTAACAGGCAAATTTGGCCTTGGAGTACAGAATGAAGCAGGGCAAAGGCTAATAGAATTTTGCCAAGAGAACGCACTGGTCATAGCAAACACCCTCTTCCAACAACACAAGAAAAGACTCTACACATGTACATCACCTGAAGGTCAACACCAAAATCAAATTGATTATATTCTTTGCCGCCAAAGATGAAGAAGCTCTATACAGTCAGCAAAAACAAGACCAGGAGCTGACTATGGCTCAGATCATGAACTCCTTATTGCCAAATTCACACTTAAATTGAAGAAAGTACGGAAAATCACTAGACCATTCAGGTATGATCTAAATCAAATCCCTTATGATTATACAGTGGAAGTGAGAAATAGATTTAAGGGACTAGATCTGATACACAGAATGCCTGATGAACTATGGACAGAGGTTCGTGACATTGTACAGGAGACAGGGATCAAGACCATCCCCATGGAAAAGAAATGCAAAAAAGCAAAATGGCTGTCTGAGGAGGCCTTACAAATAGCTGTGAAAAGAAGAGAAGCAAAAAGCAAAGGAGAAAAGGAAAGATATTTCATTTGAATGCAGAGTTCCAAAGAATAGCCAGGAGAGATAAGAAAGCCTTCCTCAGTGAACAATGCAAAGAAATAGAGGAAAACAACAGAATGGGAAAGACTAGAGATCTCTTCAAGAAAATCAGAGATACCAAGGGAATAGTTCATGCAAAGATGGGTTCGATAAAGGACAGAAACGGTATGGACCTAACAGAAGCAGAAGATATTAAGAAGAGGTGGCAAGAATACACAGAAGAGCTGTATAAAAAAGATCTTCACGACCCAGATAATCGCGATGGTGTGATCACCCACCTAGAGCCAGACATCCTGGAATGTGAAGTCAAGTGGGCCTTAGAAAGCATCATTAAGAACAAAGCTAGTGGAGGTGATGGAATTCCAGTTGAGCTATTTCAAATCCTTTGATGCTTTGAAAGATGATGCTTTGAAAGCGCTGCACTCAATATGCCAGCAAATTTGGAAAACTCAGCAGTGGCCACAGGACTGGAAAAGGTCAGTTTTCATTCCAATCCCAAAGAAAGGCAATCCCAAAGAATGTTCAAACTATCGCACACTTGCACTCATCTCACACGCTAGTAAAGTAATGCTCAAAATTCTCCAAGCCAGGCTTTAGCAATACGTGAACCATGAACTTCCAGATGTTCAAGCTGGTTTTAGAAAAGGCAGAGGAAACAAAGATCAAATTGCCAACATTCGCTGGATCATTGAAAAAGCAAGAGAGTTCAAGAAAAATATCTATTTCTGCTTTATTGACTATGCCAAAGCCTTTGACTGTGTGGATCACAATAATCTGTGGGAAATTCTTTAAGAGATGGGAATACCAGACCCACTGACCTGCCTCTTGAGAAACCTGTATGCAGGTCAGGAAGCAACAGTTAGAACTGGACATGGAACAACAGACTGGTTCCAAATAGGAAAAGGAGTACATCAAGGCTGTATACTGTCACCCTGCTTATTTAATTTATATGCAGAGTACATCTTGAGAAACGCCGGGCTGGATGAAGCACAAGCTGGAATCAAGGCTGCTGGGAGAAATATCAATAACCTCAGATATGCAGATGACACCACCCTTATAGCAGAAAGTGAAAAGGAACTAAAGAGCCTCTTGATGAAAGTGAAAGAGGAGAGTGAATTGTTGGCTTCAAGCTCAACATTCAGAAAACTAAGATCGTGGCATCTGGTCCCATCACCTCATGGGAAATAGATGGGGAAACAGTGGAAACAGTGTCAGACTTTATTTTTTTGGGTTCTAAAATCACTGCAGATGGTGACTGCAGCCATGAAATTAAAAGACGCTTACTCCTTGGAAGGAAAGTTATGACCAATCCAGACAGCATATTTAAAAGCAGAGACATTACTTTGTCAACAAAGGTCTGTCTAGTCAAGGCTATGGTTTTTCCAGTGGTCATGTATGGTTGTGCGAGTTGGACTGTGAAGAAGGCTGAGCATCAAAGAATTGATGCTTTTGAACTGCATTGTTGGAGAAGACACTTGAGAGTCCCTTGGACTGCAAGGAGATCCAACCAGTCCATCCTGAAGGAGATCAGTCCTGGGTTTTCACTGGAAGGACTGATGCTGAAGCTGAAACTCCAATACTATGGCTACCTGATGCGAAGAGCTGACTCATTTGAAAAGACCCTGATGCTTGGAGGGATTGGGGGCAGGAGGAGAAGGGGATGACAGAGGATGAGATGGTTGGATGGCATCACCTGCTCGATGGACATGGGTCTGAGTAAACTCTGGGAGTTGGTGATGGACAAGGGAGGCCTGGTGTGCTGAGGTTCATGGGGTCACAAAGAGTCAGACAGGACTGAGCGACTGAACTGAACTGAGTTGTTTCCCTCTCCAGGGGATCTTCCTGACCCAGGACTCAAACCTAAGTCTCCCGTGTCTCCTGAATTGGCAGGCAGGTTCTCCACCACTGAGCTGTGCCAGGAAGCCTAAAATCATTTGTGATACTCTCACAATGCAGATGTGGTTCCTAAAAATGGATGGCAGAGGACCGGGTGTCCATTACCTACAATCAAACCACTTTTGCTGAGAAGTTCAAGATTTGAGGATACAACTTAATAACTGAAGAAACCAGAGCACAGCTAAGTATGTTTAATGAATAAAAATGGCACGATGCCTTGAATCTCAAGACTCTGAATACAGGTTGGGTGTAGTCCTTGACCATCAAAAATTTCCCACTTGAATTATTTTTCAGTTAAAGTACATATTCTACAATCCCTTCCTTCGGGGTTGCTCAGCCCCACTTCTGTCCTCCTGCAGCACCTTATTCCTTCACTTGTACCCCACTGTCTTCACTCAGCAAGGTTAGGTTAGCAGCCTAACCTAACCGTCTTGTCTCAACTACATTTGTTTTCCTGGTTCTCAGCACAGGCCTGGCACACCCTCCACATTTCAAGGGACGGATGACTAATTACCAACTAGCAGAATCTTGGCCTTTAAATTTAAAAAAAGAAAAAAAGTGATGCAAGTAGTCAAAAAAAAAAAAAAAAAGAGCACATTCCAGACAGGAAAAGAGTTTTCAGTCAGGGAGACCTAGGGGCGTGAGGACCACTTGTGGATGAGGCATGGTTCAGCAGGTTTAGATGCCTGTAAACGTGACGCTTTGGACACTTCATACCACCTCAGACTGTCACACCACGTACACTGAAACCCCCTAAAGTACAGTTCCTGGGTCCACGTTCAACTTTCAGATAAAAGTTGAGACGGTTTTCCACTAGTCCAGGCGCCGCAGGGGGCACCAACCAAGCCTTCGCCGGCTTCAGCCGCAGGGCGGTGACCGGAAGTCATGGAGTCGGGCGCAGGGCGGTGACCGGAAGTCACGGAGTCGCGCGCGGGAGCCCTGAGGAGAGGAGCAGGCGTTCCTGCTCAGCCCACTCCGACGGTGACCTCGTGGGGAGACTGTCTACCGTGGGGTCTCTTGGCTTGGCTCTGTTCGTCTGAGTGGCTGTGGGGCTCGAGGAAGCTCTCATAAGGACCCATCACCAGCCCCTCGCTTGCTTAACCCGCTCAGGAAGATGAGAAGGGTCAAGGGCCACAGGGAACAGGCCGGGTCTGACTGGGACCCCAGCCCCCGTTCCCACAGCGGCTCTCCGCAGCCCCGCCGGCGCCGCGGGTCTCCCACCTCTCAGACTCCCAGCCCCAGCGCTTCCCCAGCCTCTTCGTCACCCTGGGCCGCTCCTCCTGCACTCGCCATACAGCCGGCTTGGTCTCTCATCAGAGCAGCCAAAATAGAAAATCAGTGCAGCGCTCAGGAGCCGGCTCGGTCTCTCTTCGTAACTCGCCCACCTACTCCCAGACTCCAGCAGGTCTGTCCCGGGCGAAAGCTTCCACCCCGCAGGACTCTCTCCCTTCACCCACCTCACAGCATGTATCCCAGGTGGCAATAATCTCTATACTGGTTTTCCGGTTTCCTGCCTGTGTTCCCTGACTGGCCTGTAAACCGTGAAGAACCTGGGACATAGTAAGTGCTCAGTAAAGAAAAAAAAAGTGAGAGAAATACATCCACATAGAAAGAAGAAAAGTCCAATGATGTCTCCTATTTAAATTTCTAAATGAAAAGAAACGACTTAAATATACTTGGTGTTATTATTTTAATATGCCCACAGTATGTGCACGCAAACATACAGAAATGCCAGGGTGTAGACACCGCCTGTAGGGGCAACTGAGCAGCCATGGCAGGACAAACAGGAACCAAAAACAAAACTGCAAGTCACCAAAGCTACTGGGAGAACATAATATCAATTAGATTATAATTATGTGAACTGGAATCCTTCCAGAACAAGGAGGCTAATCGTCCATGAAGAGCAGCTGACACGATGCAAAGAAAACAAGCATTTCTAAGTGATACAGGGACTCTGCTCTGGATTCTCCATTCTGGCAGTAGAATTTCAGAAATAATAATGGAAAGCAGCATAAATGACAGAAGTGTATCTGACCCTGTGCAAAGAATACTCCTTATTTTTACCACAAATTTTAGTGAAGAAATGTTAGTTGTGTTAAAAACTTTAACAGAGCTAGAACTCTGTCCTCTGCACTCTACATAAATAACCCTTTCTTGAACATTCTCATACACAAATATTTATCTGCAACTGTTTTTTTTTTTTTCATTTATTTTTATTAGAGACTAATTACTTTACAATATTGTAGTGGTTTTTGTCATCCATTGACATGGATCAGCCATGGATTTACATGTGTTCCCCATCCTGATCCCCCCTCCCATGCAACTGTTATCTTAAGTTACTATCTTAAGGTACACTCCCATAAGAGGAAATACTGCATGGAAGAGTATGTAGATTTCTATAGTATAAAATTGTGGCCCTCTAGAAAGACAGAGTTCTTGATCACTGACCTTCATCATCAATTACCTCCATTTATTCTAATTCAATATTTAAACAATGGTACTTTTGGTTAAATTCACAATGAACATTTCTTTCTCATGATTTGTCTGTTCATATGCATTCAATATTTTTTCCATTATTCTATAAGCATGCTCATCTTGTTCTGAATTTGATAGACATGCCGTTGCAAACAATTTTTCCAGATTTTGACTTGTATTTTAATTTCATGGTGCTTCTGGACATGCCAAAGCTTCGTGTTTGTAAGATTTACCGACTGATATTCTCCATTGGATTTTCACTACTTTCATGCTTATAAAGTTCTCTTATAAAGTTTAAATTTATAAAGTTATTGCAATCAGATAATCATGTATTTGTTTTCTAGGTGATTAAGCCATCGTTTTTCACAATTAAATCTTTTTCAGCTAATTTCTTGTGCTAATCTAACTTAATTTCTTTTCTTTCAAATGATTAGCTAGTTATCCAAGAAGTGCTTAATGAAAACAAAGAAACAAAAAAAGCTCTATTCCCTAACTGCTTTATAAGCCACTTTATCGTACACTAAAACTTGGTGGCATTAGTGGTAAAGAATTCACCTGCCAATGAAGAGACTCACGAGACACAGGTTCGACCCCTGGGTTGGAGGATCCCCTGAACACACACAATTTTTTAAGTGCTCTGCTCTGAATAAAGTTTCTTATCATCAACTAAAAATGAAAAAAAAGTAGGAGAAACTGAACAGAATTATAATTTGAAAAAAACTGCAAGTCTTCAAGAACAAATTTTTAAAGTAAAATTGCATCAGATCCTTTGATATTTTTAATTTGCTCAATATGAGATATAGTCTTACTTAAGGATACATCTTGAGGAATTCATTAAGAATTTTCAATTATTTTTATTTCTTTTGGATGAGCTGCCATCATGAACTATTTTGCTACTTATTTTTTGGATAAAAAAATCATTGCTAGTATTTTCTGTTTCAATGTTTTTCTAAGAAGTGCTCATTCTAGTGGCATGTGTGTCCTCATCAATAAACATGAAGTTTATCTTGTTAAATATTGAGACTTCAGGTTATGTAAGTCTCAGGCTTTTGATATGATCTAGTCCAAATCCACACTTCATAATCAAAATGCATTGTTTGAAGTTTTATATACCCATATCAGTTATGTAAAATATTTGATGATTTCTCATAGACATCAATCCAACTTTGATTTTTCTGTCTCATCTGTCTAGCCAATTTATATGAATAGCCTTGAATATTATTGAAGTTCTCAAGAATTTCAATTTAGAGAAAATATGAATCCCTGAAAAGATAGCAATTCAGAAATATAATCACATTTCTGTGCTAGTTTCTAAAGGTAAAATCGCAATTATATTGACCAAAGACAAGATGTTGACCCCTAGATAGGTTTCGAAAGTTATACTTACATTACTAGCAGAACTATTAGGAAAACTCAATGAAAATGATAGCTATCAACATATTTTAAATCACATGAAAACAAATTAAGTGTAAATACAAAGCTGAAACTCAAAATACAGTTCTAAAAATTGAACTGCTTCAACTAGATTCCATTGTTGCCAGTACTTTTGAATTAAAACTTTAATCATTTTATCCAAACATAAATATTCCCTGATATATACAGTTATAACCATAATTTTTAAACAGGTTTGGTACTACCAATCTTTTTCTTTCTTTCTATATATTTTGAGTGTTTGTAAGCAACTGTTAGAAATCTTTACAGAAGTTTACACATTTGAAATGTCTAACAGTATTTATGATCATAACAATTTCTGTAATGTGTTCAGATATCTTTCAATAAGAATTTGAGGCAGAACACTCAATGACATAAATCAAAGCAAGATTCTCTAGACCCACCTCCTAGACTAACAGAAACAAAAACAAAAGTAAACCAGTGGGACCTGATTAAACTTAAAAGATTTTGCACAACAAAGGAAACTATAAACAAGGTGAAAAGACAACCCTCAGAATGGGAGAAAATAATAGCAAATGAAACAACTGACAAAGGATTAATTTCCAAAATATACAAGCAGCTCATACAACTCAATACCAGAAAAACAAACAACCCAATCAAAAAGTGGCAAAGAGACCTAAACAGACATTTATTCAAAGAAGACATACAGATGGCTAACAAACACATGGAAAGATGCTCATTATTAGAGGAATGCAAATCAAAACTATAATGAGAAATCACCTCACATGGATCAGAATGGCCATCATCAAAATGTCTACAAACAATAAATGCAGGAGAGGGTGTGGAGGAAAGGGAACGCTCTTGCACTGTTGGTGGGAATATAAGTTGATACAGCCTCTATGGAAGACGGTATGGAGATTCCTTAAAAAACTAGGAATAAAACCACCATGTGACCCAGGAATCCCACTCCTAGGTGTATACCCTGAGGAGACCAAAATTGGAAAAGACACATGTATGCCATTGTTCACTGCAGCATTATTTACAATAGCTAGAACATGGAAGCAACCTAGATGTCCATTGACAGATGAATGGATAAAGTGGTACATCTACACAATGGAATAGTACTCAGTCTTAAAAACGAATGCACCTGAGTCAGATCTAATGAGGTGGATGAACCTAGAAACTATTATACAGAGTGAAGTGAGTCAGAAAGAGAAAGCTAAATATCATATTCTAACACATATATACAGGATCTAGAAAAATAGTACTGAGGAATTTATTTACAGGGCAGCAATGGAGAAAGAGACATAGACAATAGACTTATGGACATGGGGAGAGGGGAGGAGAGGGTGAGATGTGTGGAGAGAGTAACATGGAAACTTACATTACCATCTGTAAAATAGATAGCCAACGGGAATTCGCTGTCTGGCTCAGGAAACTCAAACAGGGGCTCTGTATCACCTAGAGGAGTGGGATGGGGAGGGAGATGGGAGGGAGGTTCAAAAGGGAGGGGATTTATGTACACCTATGGCTGATTCATGTTGAGGTTTGACAGAAAACAACACAGTTCTGTAAAGCAATAATTCTTCAATAAAAAATAAATAAGTTTTAAAAAATAAATAAATTTTTATTTATAAAAATAAAGAATTTGAGAGAGTATTAGAAGGGCCTTCCTTTGGAAAATAAAACAAACCCACCAACTAAAGCAAACACTCTGAGACTCTCCTCTGCTGCATGAGTCTCTACAGTGAAGGAAGGATATGATCAGATCACGACACCGATTAAGGACTCGTGAAAAATGTAGTGGCTTCAGAAGAGTGTCTTCCCAGGTCCTTGGGTGACATAAGGGAATAGCAGCTCTCAGATGGTTGGACGACGTAAGTCAATGTTACTGGACAACGGGGAGGAGAAGGAATGAAGACATCTGTGGCTGCCTGAGACGAACCAAGGCGCTAAACAATACCCCGAGATGAATGGTGAGGGGGCAACTCCATGCACAACAAAGAGAGCAGAGGCAGGGTCGGGGAGGACTCCGAATGGGGAGCATAAAGTGACGGCTTTGAAAGTGTGCTCCATGGACCAGCAATGTCAGCAACACTTGGAAGTGTGTGGAAATGCCAGCTCTGGGGCCACACCCGGTCACCAAGCCACAAACGGCGGTGAGGACCATCACTTTGTTTTAACAAGCCCTCCCAGTGGTTCTGATGCAGACTCGACTTGAGAACCACAGATGTGTTTATTTCAGAGCATGTGCCTCACCTCCTGATCGGGAACAATGGAGTGAAATATTCTTCCTAAGATGCATTTCTTTTCTTTACAGACATATTAACATTTGTCCCTAGAAACACTTAACCCACTGTAGTTGGCCTTCCATACCCCCATCTGTGGATTCGAGCAATCCCAGGCTCCAGTCTGTAGACAGCGAGGATTGACATTACTTCACCACTATGTAAGACGGCCTGGAGCATCCTTGGGTTTTGGAATCCATGGGATCCTGAAACCAATCCCCCATGGAGACAGGACAACAATATTGATCATTTAGTTGGAAGGGGGGGAAGGAGGAAGGAAGGAGGGGAGGAAGAGAGGATGAGAAGGAGGAGGAGAGGAAAAAAAAGTTAACCTGGAATACTAATTTCCTGGAGGCTCGGACTGTAAAGAATCCCCCTGCAATGTGCGAGACACAGGTTTAATCCCTGGGTCAGGAAGATCCCCTGGAGAAGGGAATGGCTACCCACTCCAGTACTCTTGCCTAGAAAATTCCATGCACAGAGGAGCTTGGCATGCTACAGTCCATGGGGTCGCAAAAAGTCAGATATGACTGAGCAACTGACATTACTACTACTGACATGCTTAAAATTTCACCAGTGATTTGGTAATCACAGATCCCGGGTCTCTCCCTCTGGGATCTGGTCCAAGTAACTGGAGCACAGATACAAGCCTCTGTTCCAAAAAAACAGTAAAAATGATTCAGAAGGGCCTCATGGGCCCCACCTGACAATTACTAACCAGAGCATCGCTAGGAAGGAAATTATCCCGTGGATTGTGTTTTATAGGAGAGAGTGTTCAGCATAAAACAATTTTTTTTCTTCTGATGTGAACACATCAACACACTAAGATTCCTGCAGGCTATTGGTATATAATTATTTACCCCTGTCCCTTTAGGCACCCAAATGAACATTTTCATAGGAGCACTTTGTATATAATTAGTTAACCCAATTTGGAAACCAACTTCAACATGTCACTTCCCTTACACCTGTGGTTTGTTTTATAACATAGATGTGGCATTTGATTATTCTTTAGCTTCATTGCTATGACTTGTGTACGGGGTGACAGGGGTGTATTTTTCATCATTCCACTTGAGGATTTTGATGGAGCCAGCACTGACAACACTTGATTTCTACCTTTGCCATCTCAACAGTGTTTTTACAGACTTGTGCTCAAAAGCCCTGAGGGACCAACCAGGCAACGTGAAGGAGTGAAGCAAGCCAGGGCTACAGGAGAGAACGGGAGGATTGTGGTGAGGGGGGCCTCCAGCCCCAGAAGCACTGAGCATCGCATATACAACACACACCTGGGGGCAGAGTTTTCAGTCTTTAAAGAGGAGCTCAAGATATGAACTTATTTGTGAAATGTTCTGATATTTTAAGGACCCAACAAAAGATGTCTCCTTACCACAGCTGACTCACAATCTATCTGTTTTGAACCTCTGACTGACTTTATGTTCCAATTAAGACATTTAATCACTGGATCTCTTACTTTTTCTGTGTATAGTCTATTTCCATTCTTTGGGAAAATTCCTTTTATCCTCCATAAAAAGATCACTGAAGAAAGCAGTAATCCTTGAGCCGTTTTCCTTTGAACCCTACATCCTGTACCCCCGTAAGTGTATTTTAGGAAACATTTTCATATGCAAAGCATTTAATCTGCACAGCCCTGGGAGACACAGGACTTTATTTTCCTCCTGGTGAAGCCACTGGAGCTCAGTTAAATTAGTTTCCGAGGAACCGAGTTAGCAAAGCACGTATCTGGGGTTCTAATTACGTGATCACGGCCACAGCTCGGGTATTTGACAGTGTGTTTCAAGAACAGGTTGTTGGAGTCAGACCTTACTGAAGATCCTGATTTCACCCGAGAAAGTGAACAAACTAGCTTGAACTCTGTAAGCTACAGTACACTCGCCGGTAAGAAGGGGATGATATATTAACACTTACAGCATATCCTATTTATGAAAGGGCTGGCACAGCACCTGGAATATTTTTATTGCTAAACAGTCAACATAGATCAAAAACCACTGGATAAACAGTAGCTATGATTCGATTCACTCATTCGTTTATTGTACACTCAAGCATGAAGTGTGTACAGGTCTATGGGCCGTGCTATGTCAAGTCAGTCGTGTCCGACTCTTCGCAAACCTACGGACGGCAGCCCGCCAGGCTCCTCCGTCCATGGGATTCTCCAGGCAAGAATCCTGGAGCGGGGTGCCATGTCCTCCTCCAGGAGATCTTCCTGCCTCAGGAGCGGAACCCGTGTCTATTATGTCTACTGCATGGGCAGGCGGGTACATTCTACTTTTAATCCATCACTGGAATTTGAATATCCGGTCTTGCCCCCTGCTTGGCTGTGTTCTTCCCTGGGCCTTATCTCTGCATCCCAACAGTTCCTAAGTACTCTGTGAAGAGGGCTGACACTCAATAAAATTTCACTCTATTCAACTTAATTTTCTTAAACCTATTTCTTCATCTATAAAGCAGGAAGAAAGAAGCCATGTTTATTTAATCACTAGCATAAAACCACCCATTGATATTCTAGAATAGGATAAAATATACAAAATATTTTATATAGAGTTAATGGAATAACTGTCTTGACATTATTTGAACTATTTATTGATTTTTAATGGTTCCTTGAAACATTCTCAGTCACATGACAACTATGTTTATAACTGCAGTGGTTATGAGTGTTTCTACATCATAATTGGAGGAGCTGAGATTCAAACCAGGTTCTAACTCCGATGCAGCTATTCTTAACTAGCATGATGTACTGATTTTGCATTACATAACTGAGAAGTATAAACTTACATAGTCTGTTGTTTTTTTTAAGTTCCTAATGTTTAACTAGAACAATATAAAGATGGTTCTAGCTAAAATACCATTAAGATACAGCAAGACACAAAGAAAACAAAATCAGAAAGCCGCTAGATTTTGCTACCCCACAACAAATGTAAAGGGCTCCTAGGTTATATAACGAGAATCATAAGCAAAGTTTAAAAGCTCGATGGTTTTGCAGGCAGTTCCTTCAGAATAAGACTGCTGAGTCATTCTTTGTCATGGGGGAGGGGTGCCCTTTCTACCTTGTTGCTGTTGTCATTCACACAAGTCATGTCAGGCTCTTCATGACCCTGTGGACTGTAGCCCTCCAGGCGTCTCTGGCCACACTGGAGTGGGTTGCCATGTCCTCCTCCAGGGAATCTTCCCAACCCAGGGATTGAACCTGTGTCTCCCGTGCCTCTTGCATTGGCGGGCAGGGTCTGTACCATTAGCGCCACCTGGGGAGCTCTTTCTACCTTGAAAGTGAAAGTGAAGAAAGTGAAGTTGCTCAGTCGTGCCCAGCTCTTTGTGAACCCATGGACTGTAGCCTACCACGATCCTCCAACCACGGGATTTCCCAGGCAAGAGCACTGGAGTGGGTTGCCATTTCCTTCTCCAGAGAGGCAGACACGAATGACATTCTCCTAAGTGTTGCAGGGACTGCCCTCTACAAGCACTCGTGTTCCTCACAAGAAGGCTCCAGCCCCCTGCAAGAGAATATATTCCAAACTTCTCAGCCTCTCCTCTGCTAGAGGGAGAAATACCTAACATCTCAAACTACTGTTAAATTGGACGAAGAAACTGCCTCTGAGTTTTGACTTAACCACTTTTCAGTAACATCTACATAGATAACATGTGAAATTATAATTTCTCTATCATGATCAAAAGATAGCCTCAGGTATTCTAAAATCGCATTCTCACTTTCCTAAAACAAATATTTTATACCTGTGTGTATATGCTGAGCTGGAGGCAGAAAATACAGACCGGTCTAGGGAAGTGAATGATTTGCTTTTGTAATGCATGCTTGATTGAAAGCTCTTGTGTGGACTTCCGCAGTGACTGTTGGTCACTGAATTTTAAGATGCTAAATTCATTAGGGGTAAACATCATTTAATCTGCTACACTCAGAATGTTTTATATAAATTAAAGTCATCCAATTTCCAAACTCCTGACAGCATAGCAGCCACTAATGTCTGGGAGGTGTACCTACTCAGTGACATATACAACATATGCCAAAAATGCTTTGAGATAAGCTTGAATAATAAAAATCTAAAAATATACAAGTTTGACTACATTGTCTAATTCAGATGACAGGAGATTCTGATTAAGGACCCATGAAAGCCTGTGACATTCTTTTAATAAAGACAATTCCAATAACACTCCATTAGGATTTCCCCCTGTTAAATTAACTTCACAGACTTCTAATGGATTTCTTAATTAGACTTGTTATTAATAAGAATATTAAATAAATTAAAAACAGCCCTGACAGCCACTTGTAATAAACAAACAAAAAAAAATGAAAAGCAAGATTTATGTTCCTTCTTTTTCTCCACCCAATTCAAAGCTTTTAATAATCTTACAAATTCATTGCAATTAATTATTCAACTGTCAAAGAATAAAAAGCTAGGATAGCATGTGCCTGTTTGAAGGAGATCTTCTTGATGTTTCAGAGACAGGCTGGTCCTTGGAGCTGCTGTTCTGGCCTTTCAGCTTGGACGGCCCTTTGTCCTGTAACTGGGTTATGGCTTCAGGATATTAATTTAGTACGTCTGCATCTGCAGAAGGAGCCTTCCTTCCCCTCTATTTTCCAGAGCAAAAGAAGCATTTAGGCAGAAGAAAGAAGAGCTTTAATTCCAAACTCAAGACATCTGAATGACCAATCTCTTGGCAAAGAGAAAGGGTGGGGGCGGACAGAGAGAGATGGAAAGAGAGAGAAGAAGATTTATCTTCCCTGCAGACAACAACAGAACCCTGAATTTTCATTATATATAGCTTGAAAACCATACTAGGCACTGTGCATCTTTATTTCAGGGGTATGTACATGGAATTTGCAGCAATAGATGCGAATGTTAGAGAAACATTAGGGGATCTCACTAAAGTGAATGCCCTGATGGTGACGAGTTCTTTACACAGCGTCTTCAAATTCTAGCCCACAGCCTTTAACAGTAACATGATAGCCTTCAAGTACAAACGTGGAACAAAGGGAGGGAAGGTGTTAAGTGTCTTCCCGGGATGAACAAAAGAAGCAGACTCTGCCGTCTGGTTCACAGGCCCTGAGCCCCGCGTGGCTCCCCGCCTCAGTGGGGTTTTACGCAGCGCAGGGCCAAGAACTAAGGGTGCACCCGGCTTGCAGTGTTCCTTCTCCCTCAGCAAGAACTCAGAAGGAACCTTTGACAGCTAAGAATAAGGACACTCCAGAAAAGCGACTGTAAAGTACATTTCTATATATCAAGTGCTCTTTTATCCTTGGCAACTATACATGCTTGAATGAAGAAGGAATAAAAAAAAGTCCAACGAATGTGAAGGCAGAGATGGCCTTGAGTCGCCAAGCCAGCGTCATTTACCAAACTTTTGAGACCAGGTAGCATAAATGACCTCACTCTCTCCTCCCATGAGCATGAGAAGGAAGTCTTGGCTGTCATCTTTCTGGTTGCAGTGTATGGAATTTTGCCACCACCTTGGAGACAAATTAGGAACCACACTACATTAGCAGCTAGTATATTATTCAAAACCCAAGGATCCTGGTGATTTTTTTTTTAAGGAAATACTTTATACTGGTTTATTAATTCTATATAGCTAAACTGAAAATATCCACTTGAGTGAATTACAGACATTAGCTCTGCCATGCTATGCCATATACATAGCTATGCCTATTTAATTCATCCAACTAACATGCGTGTGAGACATACTACAAGTCCAGAGCTTACTCCTCCTTGTAGCATCTGCTCCCAAGGAGTTAACGGTGAGAGTAGACACAACAAGAGTTAAACTATGTTGCGTGGACTTGTGTGGATTAGAGAAGATTCCAGTTTTCCTCCACACTCCAAAGGGCATGTGGTCTGGATTTGGAGGGCTGACCTCCAGAGGCGGTGATGTCTGATCAGTATTCTGAAGGATGAACAAGGGTGAGCTGAGCAAAGACAGTGAGGGGTGGAGGGGCCTCTGCAGTCTTGGGGGGAGCGGCATGACGGCCCCTGTTCTGTGACAGGGCTCAGGAGTACCCACTGGGGACGGAGCCCTGGTGCCCACCCTCCCGAGTGTCCAGCGCCCGGGTTACATTACGCTGCTCACTGTAAGTGTGGCAGAAACCTCTGGTGTGTGCACGGCGGCATCTGTTACTAGGAATGCCAAGCAGCCCCTTGCTACCACTGGGAAAGGTGGCGTTGAATGGAACTCTAAATCTTGCTAGGCTTCAAAAGAATGCCGACTCTGTTTAGAACTTGTCTTCATTATTTGCTTCCCTGATGTCTCAGACGGTAAAGAATCTGCCTTCAATGCGGGAGACCTGGGTTTGATCCCTGGATTGGAAAATCCCCTGGAGAAGGGAATGGCCACCCACTCCAGTATTCTGGCCTGGAGAATCCCACGGACAGAGGAACCTGACGGGCTACAGTCCATGGGGTGGCAAAGAGTCAGACAGGACTGAGTGACTTTCATTCTCTCACTCACTCACAAGAATTACAGACCACCAAAAGGAGCGGGATGAACCAGTGTAGAAGAGGCTGGGCTCTGGGGTCAGATATTAGGGCTTGAGTCCTGGATCGCTCACTGACAGATGTGAGTTCCTGGGCAGGTCCCCCAGCTGTATTGGGGTGAAAAACGAAGTGCAGGCCTAGCATCTGGAGACAGATCTGACCTGCGGCGGTGACTGCTTGACTGCTCCATCCTTTAAAGACAAACACAAGCTTCCCTCGGAGCAGAGGACAGGACCACCCACCCTCGTCTAGCGCAATCAGGGCAAGCTTCCCTGTGGAGGTGATGTATGGGCTGAGACCGGAGGCTGTGAACAGGAGGGTGCGCGTGGAGGCTGGGAGAGAAAGGAGAGCACAGGCGGGAAGGTAACAGGAAGGGCAGTTTGCTTTGGTTCTTTTTTTTTTTTTTTTTTTTGCTTGGAAAAGTCTTGCGATTAGGATCTGAAGTATGGGCAAGACTGAAAATCATCAAAGTTAAAAATAAGATGAATTAGTAACAATTAATAATTATGCAAAGAAGCTGAATAGATACTTCTCCAAGAAATGTATACAAATGAACAGTCACCAAGCTGATTAAAAATAAAAAAGATGCTTGCCATTGTATTATCAGAGAACTGCCGGTCGAACCCAGAGTGAGACAGCGTCTCATGCTCCCTGGTGAGGCTGCAGAGAAGTCCTTGCTGACTGCTGCTGGGACAAAAGCTGGCACAGCCCCCTGGGGACCCAGCCCTGCAGCCCCTCACTTGTTTAAACAGAGTTACCGTATCAGCCAGAAGTTTTTCTCCTGGGCACACATGTTAGGGGACGTGTAATAGTTGTGCAGACGAGAAACTGTACACAAACATTCATAGAACTGTTTACAACAGCTAAATGATAGAAACTACTCAAATATCTGTCAAAGGATGAATGGTGAAACAAACTATCCTTTATCCACATGAAGGAATATTATCCAGCAGTGAAAAGAGATGTACTGATCCAAACAATAATACAGGTAACCTTGAAAACACCGTGCTAAGTAAAAGAAGCCAGTCAGAGACCACAAGTTGTATGACTCTATTTATACAAAATGTCTGGCGTAGACAAACCTGTAGACAGAGGATGTGACTTAGTGGCTTCTTGGGGCTGAGTGGAGTAGGCTGAGATATCAGGACAAAGGGGTAATAACGAGAGGATGTGGGTTTCCCTTTGTGGCGATGAAAATGTGCTTAAATTAACTGTGATTATGACTGCCCATATATGAACCTACGCTAAAGCCCATTGAACTGTATGCTTTAAGTGGGTGTATTGTATGGTATGTGAATTATGTATCTATAAAGTTGGTTTCTTAAAAAAAAAAATTAACTGAATTAGATTTGGTGAAAAAGTGTTTTCACTTTGGAAAAGAAGCAAACTTCATTGTTATTACTTCCTCTCAGCCAAATACATTTGCTTATTTTACATGCGGTTTAGTATGACACCCAAAGCCATAGCTTTTCATCAATATATGATATTAACTGAAAATAAAATTAAAGCAACATATAAGTTATTCTTTACATATAGTTGTTAGATAATTCCAAAAAGCTTTTCACAAAAATTAAAAATAAAAGTCAAATTGTTAGCTTAGTTTTTTTTTGAAAATGTGCTAAATATTACACTTTTGGATTATTAAAATGATGCTATCATTTATCATTTTAACTCATATTTAGAAAACACTAGAAGCCATGGCATTTAGAGAGCTTATACTCTGTGATAATTTATATAAACTCTCTTCATCTCCTCATCTGTCATGATCCCCTTTCTCCTCACAATTTTTAGTACTCTCTGCTCTAACCTATCATCTTGGTTAAACCTTGTTAAGTCTCTCACCTCTGTTTTCTAAAGAGCCATGTTGACTCACCCAGTTAAAGACATCAGTTGAAGTCATCCCACATACATGCAGATCAAAACTCTTTAATGGACTTCATGAATATTAAAAGTCAAATTGTTGTCTTTTGTTAGAGTGAACTGCGCACTAGAAGTATATGCAATTATTGTACCGTTACAGCATTCACATTAAACAGGATTATCACTAAGTTTGTGTACTTTGAAACATGAAACAAACATTGTTATTTCTCAGAGTAAATTCTGTTCCTAAATTCAGAACAAACAGTTCCTATAACAGATACCAAATTGAATCAAGGAAACTCAAGGTGCATTGTGCACTAAAACCTGATACTAAAAGCTACATTATATGTTATGATTCCATTCCAGCAAGAACCACAAAATAAAAACCACATGTTGCAGATTCAAGTGTATTTACTAAGACCTACTCATGAGAAAAATGACCCAGATATGCCCTCTAGCTTTTATATGAAAAGGCAAGTATAATTCAGTCAACTGTCAGAGACCTTTGCTTACTAGATATCTCCCTAAAGAAACAAAAATCTGCCATACACACAGAAACACACACACACACACAGACACACACACACACACACACACACAGACACACACACACACACACACACACGTGTATATATATAACAAGTTTACATATACTGTTTATATGTAACAAGTTTTAGAGTTCTCAACTTGAGTTAAAAATGAAATGGTGGATATATAGTGGCAATTTAAAGTGCTAAATATCTATAGAGGACAAAATATTTTTATTGTCAATACATATGGCCAAAAGTGTTGTTGTTTTTTTTTTTAAACCTAACAGTGGGTGGTGTTTCTAGTCAGGGAATAAAGTCAAAATATAAACAAAGCATGTTGATACTCAAACATATCAGACTGCATCCTTCTGCTGGAATTAGTCAGACAATAAGAATGTGCAAAGATGATAATAGCAAGCTATATGTAGAGCAAATCTAAGTGAACCGTCTAAAATAAGGCCACTAACATAATAGAGGTGAGGTGACACCTGGTTTTAGGGAAGGGCCCTCAAATCTGCAAATGCAGTTTCCGAGACAGTCAAAGGATGTGATTTTACCCAATCCTTCAGTTAGAAAGGATTTGGCATTTGTGATGTCATTTTAATATGCTCTGTATTCCCAGTTCACAGACTTCTTTACTTCAAATGAGTCTAGCTGTAAATGAGAATAGATGTCTTAACCATCCAAAATGAAGAAAAACAGCAATTTTCCTCACAATTTCCCACTATAACAAACAAAAATATCTCAAAGGCAAAATAGAAGCATGAGCAATTTCCAGAGCCAGAATTCCAGTTTCTTCTAAGCCATTTTGCCACTACACTGAGACAAATCAGGTCTAACAACACATACTTCTGTCAAACTGGCCAGAACGCCATCGCGGGCCCCACCTGCAGTGACCACTGCAGGAAACCCGCTGCTCCAGTGGCCTCTGCGTAAAGCTCTGGCCCCCTCCCCTCCACAGAGGAGCCTGCTGCGACCCCCGCCCCAGGGGCGAGACCGGAGCACTGCGCGCGGGAGCGGAGGGGCAGAAGAGACATGCCCTCATAGGAATTCTGGAGCATTCACTGCATGCCAGTCGCTTCCTGTGGAGCCAGACGGAGCCAGAGGTGAACAAACGGAGGTCTGGTCGGCTCCAGGGGACGGACGTGCAGCACAGAGTGAGCCACACGGGCAGCGTGCCCTGGCAGACGGGGCCAGGTTGCTCTGGGCTCTGGGTCAAATCGTGACCCTCCCTGGAGACCTGGAGAGACTCTATCTGGAAGATAAGCGAGCTCTTATTTGGAAATGGGGCTTTTGCAGATGGAGTCAGGTTAAGAGGAGGTCCTTCCCGTCCAATCCTACTAAACCCTCATCCAGGGACACTGGTCTCCTTATGAGAAGGGAGAGATACAGAGACAGATTTGCATGGAGGTAAGATGCTGCAAGATGCAGGGAGAACACTCTGAGATGCCGGATAACGAGAAGGGAGCGATGCTTCTCTCAGCCAAGGGGCACCAAGCATTACCCACTCCGGAAGCCAGGGGAGGGGCAGGGCCCAGACTCTCCCCTGCGGAGAACATAGTCCTGCCAACACTGGTTTCACACGACCAGGTTCCGGAGAGGAAGGCGGACGCCTCTGATGTTGCAGGCGGCACAGTCAGAGGTACTTTGTGACCGCGGTCCCAGGAGACCCTAGGCTGTGGGAGAGCCTGGTAGGGACCAGAGCTGATCTCAGGGGAGGGAGCGGGGAAGTCAGGAAAGACTCCCTGAAAACGTGATGTGGGAGTCTGAGGCCTGAAGGAAGAGTGTGGGGGAGCAGATAACGGAGTCGGGGGTCAGTCGTGTTTCCAGACACGAACCAGCCTGCTGCGAAGGCTGTGGAAGCCCAGGCGTCTGATGCGCTCCAGCCGGGAGGAGGTGGGTGAGGATGATACCCGGACAGTAGAGCCTGCCTGGAGAAGGAGGCAGGCAGGCCGGCAAGGATGTAAAGGCCTCAAGGGCTGAGGAACAAAAGCATTCAGCACGACTCTCCTCCTGCAGGTTCCATCACCCCGGAACGTACTAGCATTGGCACCTACAAGGAGGCAAGTGTTGCTCACTCAGTCACAGCTGACTCTTTGTGACCCCACGGACTGCAGTCCGCCAGGCTCCCCTGTCCATGGGATTCTCCAGGCAAGAATACTGAATGGGTGGCCATTTCCTCCTCCAGGGGATCTTCCCCACCCAGGGATCGAACCCGGGTCGCGGCTTTGGAGGCAGATTCCTTACTGTCTGAGCCACCAGGGAAGCCCCTTGGCACCTAAGGCTACCCTTAGTAACTAGTGTGCCCAACAGCAGGGCTTCCTTCCGACAGCAGAGACCATTCCGGAAAGGACCACACGGCATTTCTGCAGGCCTCTGTTCGCCAAATAGAAGCAGGCATGTCCTGGACACCGAGGCGTCAGTGCATCTGAGAACAACTCCCGGCTTGCTCCTGGAGCCCTCACAGGGGCTGGAAGCTGGTGGGCCTCCCTTCCTCCTGGGGAGTGACAGCCAACCACCCAGCATCACTTTTAAACTCTCACTAGCCTCTGGGGCCACGGGGCCACTGCGTGCACGAAGGCCACTGTGAGTCAAGGCCGTGGTGATCTGTCCGTCTTCCTCCTCTGCAGGCTGGTATTATGGGAGGCTGCCACTTGAACTCCGGGCTCTTAGTAAACAGCCTGCCCTGTTCGTCCACCAGCAAGAGCAGTCAATAGCAAGCACAAATCTCCCTTGTTATGGTCTCACAGCCTTCCCTAACACAGGTTTGCCCAGAAACATCGCTCACACACTTCTTTTTAATTGACCTCACGGGGGTTACATGTCCAGATTCTAATAGCCTGAATTATTTCATTTTAAACTAGGATCAGCCGTCCTAAAACTACATTCATCTGTGCATTCATGTTCTATATTGACCTTTTTATTTGAACTTCCAGGGGGCAAAAAACCTGTGGCTGCAACCCTGCAAATACAAATCAATAATGCTTCGCTAGGAGTTAAGTTTAATTATTTTGTTATCGCTTCTGTTTCCCATTCTCTTGGCTGTCTTCAACCTAACCATCCAGGCTTGCTATGCCTTAAAAAAAATCCTCTAAAGACCAATATTGAACTAAAAAGAAAAAGAAAGCTAGATAAACAAAGTCCCACTGACACAGTATATAAAGCTACCTACCACAAAAAAAATAAGAATTCTGTCAAATATATCAATACAAGTGTAAGAAAAAAATAGAAATGTTGTCATAGATGATATCCAGGAAATATATAATGCATAAAATATATGTATTAAGATTGACATGTCTCTTTTCCCACTCCCCCCTTCCAAGTAGCACTTCCCTTGCTACCTAATATCATATTTGTTACTTTATTACATAGGAAGGAAATATGACAGAGTGATTTGCAGAAAAAATGTTCACAGGCCTGATTCTCTAAATCCAACTCAAATATTAGCCGTGTGACCATCACTAAGCATTCCATCTTTCTCTTCATCTTGAAGTGAAGTGGAGGAAAGTCACTCAGTCATGTCCGACTCTTTGTGACCCCATGCACTGTAGCCCACCAGGCTCCTCCATCCATGGGATTTTCCAGGCGAGAATACTGGAGCGGGTAGCCTTTCCCTTCTCCAGGGGATCTTGCTCCTTGGGGCCTCACACTTGGAGAATGTCCCATAAATGGAGGTCATTAGTAATACTCAGGGCTGCCCTCATAGCTCAGTTGGTAAAGAATCTGCCTACAATGCAGGAGGCCCTGGTTCGATTTCTGGGTCGGGAAAACCCCCTGCAGAAGGGATAGGCTACCCACTCCAGTATTCTTGGGCTTCCCTCATAGCTCAGCTGGTAAAGAATCCGCCTGCAATGTGGGAGAGCTAGGTTCGATCCCTGGGTTGGGAAGATCCCCTGGAGACAGGAAAGGCTACCTACTCCAGTGTTCTGGCCTGGAGAATTCCACGGACTGTATGGTTCATGGGGTCGCAAAGAGTCGGACACGACTGAGGAACTTTCACTTTCAATAACACTCATAATTTATAAACAGAATGTAGTCTGTAAATGGCACTTTTATGACATCAGAAGAGAACACACATATATAATAATTTGGTTTACCATAGTTATGTGACTTAAAAGAGCAGAGGTGGTGAAGGAGTTGTTATTACTGTTTTCCTTATAGAGAAATGCTGTACTGAAACAGAAATCTAGGACAGGGGAATTCTATTATGAAATTCCATATTTTTCCATTTTCTAATATGTATTTGAATAACATGGTTCAATAATTTTGTAATTAAAGAGTCTATAATAGGTACCATCTGTGGGTTAGCGATTTTTTAAAATCTGTTGTTGAACAATAATATAGCTATGATTATTTTGTGTTTACCATTAGTCAGGTCATATGAAAAGCATTTTACACAAGTTCATTTAACTAATCCTCACTGCAGCGAGGTTGGCAGCTGTTGTTATCCCCATTTTACAGATGAGGTAACTGAGGTGCGACTTGTCAGTGAAACACAGGTTGCAAAGGGCAGTCCCAGGCTTAAACTGCAGGTTGGTGGCCGCAGGGCCCATGTTCCTGACCCCCCCACACTGCCCCTCCCTATAGCTCACCCTCGGCCTTCAACACGGGGGGCCACAGGGGAGCGAGTCCACCTAGGGTGTGATACAGACTTTAACAGCAGTAAAGACATGCTTGTGTTAATGTTAAACTGAAGTTACTGGTCAAGTCTAAATACAGCAAGGCCATCAGTGACACAAAATGGTATTTCAGAAAGCCTAGGTAGAGCAGCTGTGTCTGCAAGACCACGGGCGGTAGGACAAAGGATCACAGAAGAAAAGGCTATTAACCCTGAAGAAACAGTGGAGGAACCGTCCTGATTGTTAGCACTGTCTACAAATCCCTCCTCCATCCTGATGCCCATCTCTGCCATCCATCTAAGGGAGGCCCCACACGCCCTTAAAGGTGTCTCCAGCACCCTGGAGGAGAGGGGGACGACAGAGGATGAGATGGGTGGACGGCATCACTGACTCAATGGACATGAGTTTGAGCAAACTCCGGGAGTTGGTGATGGACAGGGAAGCCTGGCGTGCTTCAGTCCATGGGGTTGCAAAGAGTCAGACACAACTGAATGATTGAACTGAACTGAACTGATATGCTATCTCCATATATCCATTTATACATATAACCATATACTATGTAAATATATTTATACATTGTATATTGCTATTTATAATGTATGTATATATGTGTGCATGCTATAAATACAGGTTATGATACACAATACGTACTAGGCACATTTTATGCTTGTTTTCAAGACTCAAAATATGACTATATAGATATTTAACTAAATCCAAATATTTGTGTTAGCAAACATATCAGGAAAACATACAGATCATTTAATAGAATCTCCTCCTTCACAGAAGAGATTTTAGTGATTTTAAATGTGTCTCCAAAAGATATGCGCTACGGACACAAACTGGGCTCATCTGTGGGAATTGCCTTCTTGTAAACAGAAGATATTGGGAACATCACTTAAAGATACAGCAAAATATTCCCAACTTCAGCCCTGCTCCATTATACAAATTTCAGGGAACTATAATATATATATATATTCATAATGAATGTAGGAGTCCTACAAAAAGAAAGAACATGTGAAAAAGACGGAAAATTATGTTACAGTCTGCCAGTTTTCAGACTGTACTTTAATCTTAAGGGTATTTAGAATATGTTTATAGCATTGTATCATTTTTAGAAAGTAAAAGATTCATGTTTTACCAATGGTCTGTGTGTGTGTTAAGTCACTTCAGTCATGTCCGACTCTTTGTGACCCTATGGACTGTAGCCCGCCAGGCTCCTCTGTCCATGGGGATTCTTCAGGCAAGAATACTGGAGTGGTCTGCCATGCCCTCCTCCAGGGGATCTTCCCGACCCAGGATCGGACCTGCGTTTCTTGCCTCCTGCGTTGACAAGCAGGTTCTTTTACCACTAGCGCCACCTGGGAAACCGGAATGAGTTAAATAGGCCTTTAATGACTCATGTCATTCACTTACAGACACCTTACTGATACACTTGGAGCAGACAGTAAGTCAGCAAAGTTATCCCACATGGAGGCCTTCTCAACTCTGCTTCATTTATAAGGAAGAAGCCTCACCCTGTGGCTCTGACAGCCCGATTCTAAACCGACCCTGCCCCATTCTCACCGCCCGGGGGGTCCACGCCTGCTTAAAGGGCAAGTTCACGCCCTGACCGAGCCAGGAAGTGGAGGCCTCTGACCTCAGCACCCCGACCCCTCCCTGGTCACCCGCCACACACCTGTGTGTCCTTGTCCGTAACTGGAGGTGCTCCTACGACCTCACAGAGGTGGGGAGGGGTGGGGGACCTTACAGATGGCACCGCAGGGCCTCCTGATGTATGGGGTCCGAGCTGAGCCCGGAGGAGTCAGAATTCAGGGCAGCTCCGGGCTGCATTAGAAGGAAGCTGAGTTCCCGGCTTTCTGTAGATTGCTTGTGAGGACAGAACTGTGTCTTGTCTTCTGTCCCAGGGAAAAGGCCACAAGGGAAAACTAAAAATACTTCAGGGGGGAGGATCTGGTGAGTCCCCGAGGCTTTGCAGATTCAGACAGGGAGTGGGGAAGGTCAGGGCCGAGCTCAGCAGTACCCCCAGCACAGACCAGTGAGTGCCCGCAGCCCAGGGAGGGCTGAGGGAAGGCAGGGCGGTTGGAGCCTCTGCAGCCTGGCGACCCTGGGGCCTCCCCGTTGGCCCCCATCAAAGGGGATGCTTCACTGACACACTCACTGCTTTTCTGACCCCTCCTCTCTAACAGCCACTGCTCCTGGCTCCCCAGCCCCGCTCGTTTATATCGTGTCTCTGTGACTCCCTCTCCAGCCGCCCCCCAGGCATCGTGATAGGTATGCCATTGCTTCGGTGGAGGGAAGGTCTTCCCCAGGCAGAATGCACCGTCAGGCTGGTCCACAGGGCTGACTGCCGCGTGCCAGGCGCCATGGGGAGGATGCTAAGAAGGGAGGAACGGAAACTGCAGAAGAGAAAAGCCAAGCACCCACCCGGCCCTGCAGGCAGGCCGGGCCCAGTGGGGCACAGAGAGCACCCAGCTACCCAGGGGGTGCTGCCCAGAGAGGTTCTCCTCCTCCTACACGTGACAGGTAAGACAGACCACGTCGAGCTGTGAACCCCGAGTGATTATCACAGCTCTCTCATGATTCTAGTTGGCAGCAACCGACAGAGCCCAATCCATCATTTGGCGGGCTGCTTAATTATCCTGGGATCCACCCCCCATCCCCAACCATCAGAATAGGCGCTGGAACAGGATCATACAGACATCTTCATGCAAATTATCCCTCAACGTTTATTTTGTGAGAGGAGGAGAAAAATGTTTGATTATAGTAAAACAGATTTGGGAAGCTCTCGGGAAACCCAAATCCACTTTGGATAACAATCATTCCGCTTTTCCCCACGTGCTCTCCTTGCCTCGTTGTTAACCAGCGCGTGACTCATCAGGTACGCCCCCTAAGAATAATGAAAATAATTGTGAATAACGGGGGGACACCTATTTGAGTTAGGAAAACAGTAGGCTTTAAGAGTAAATTTAGAAGAACTTCAGTTTTACTGCCTGCAACAGTATAAGGTTATATAAAGATCATTGCTGTTGTTCAGTGGCTAAGTCATGTCTGACTCAGTAGCTAGCAAAACATATGGTCCATTAGCAACAATGTAGATCTCTTTCTGTGTGTTTGCTTTATTGTAGCAAAAGGCGCATAACATGGAGCTGTCCTCTTAACAAGTTTTTCATTGTACAGGCCAGTATTGTTAACGACAGCCGCAGTCTGGTACTCCAGAGCTGTTTCCTTTTACAGAACTGAAACCCACGTTCCCCACCCCGCAACCCTGGCAAGCACCTCTCTACTTTCTGCTTCAGTGAGTCCGACTACTTTAGATAGAGCATGTAAGGAGTAAAATCATGCGGTGTTTGTCTTCTAATGACTGGCTTATTTCCCTTTACTATGTCCTCAAAGTTCATCCACACTGTAGCGTGTAGCAGGACAGCCTTCTTTTTAAAGCTGAACAATGTTCTGTTATATGTATGTACCAGTTTCCTTTCTGTCAAGGGACACTTAGGTTGTTCCCACATCTTGGCTATTGTGAGCAATGCTGCAGTGAACATGGGGTGCAGACATCCCTTAGAGATCCTGGTTTTAACCTCTTTGAATATGCATTATACACTGTGAAGTAGGACTGCTGGATCACACAGTAGGTCTAGTGTAAATTTTTTTGAAGAATTTCTATTTTGTTTTCCATAGTGTCTGTACAAGTATACACTCCCACCAACAGTTAAGCAGGTCCATTTTTTTTCCCATTTATTTTTATTAGTTGGAGGCTAATTACTTTACAATATTGTAGTGGTTTTTGCCATACATTGACATGAATCAGCCATGGATTTACATGTGTTCCCCATCCCGATCCCCCCTCCCACCTCCCTCTCCATTCCGATCCCCTGGATCTTCCCAGTGCACCAGCCCGAGCACTTGTCTCATGCATCCAACCTGGGCTGGTGATCTGTTTCACCATAGATAAATATACATGTTTCACGTCTGTTCTCTCGAAACATCCCACCCTCGCCTTCTCCACCAAGAAAAAAAAAAAGGTTTTTCCCCCCCCCCCCAAGTCTTGGGTTTTCTGTTACATCTGTGTCTCTTTTTCCTGTTTGCATATAGGGTTATCATTATTCTTTCCTAATTCCTATATATGTCGTTAGTATACTGTAATTGGTCTTTATCTTTCTGGCTTACTTGACTCTGTATAATGGACTCCAGTTTCATCCATCTCATTAGAACTGATTCAAATGAATTCTTTTTAACAGCTGAGTAATATTCCATGGTGTATATGTACCACAGCTTCCTTATCCATTCGTCTGGTGATGGGCATCTAGGTTGCTTCCATGTCCTGGCTATTATAAACAGTGCTGCGATGAACATTGGGGTGCACGTGTCTCTTTCAGATCTGGTTTCCTCAGTGTGTATGCCCAGAAGTGGGATTGCTGGGTCATATGGCAGTTCTATTTCCAGTTTTTTTAAGAAATCTCCACACTGTTCTCCATAGTGGCTGTACTAGTTTGCATTCCCACCAACAGTGTAAGAGGGTTCCCTTTTCTCCACACCCTCTCCAGCATTTATTGCTTGTAGACTTTTGGATAGCAGCCATCCTGACTGGCGTGTAATGGTACCTCATTGTGGTTTTGATTTGCATTTCTCTGATAATGAGTGATGTTGAGCATCTTTTCATGTGTTTGTTAGCCATCTGTATGTCTTCTTTGGAGAAATGTCTGTTTAGTTCTTTGGCCCATTTTTTGATTGGGTCATTTATTTTTCTGGAATTGAGCTGCAGGAGTTGCTTGTATATTTTTGAGATTAATCCTTTGTCTGTTGCTTCGTTTGCTATTATTTTCCCCCAATCTGAGGGCTGTCTTTTCACCTTGCTTATAGTTTCCTTTGTTGTGCAAAAGCTTTTAAGTTTCATTAGGTCCCATTTGTTTATTTTTGCTTTTATTTCCAATATTCTGGGAGGTGGGTCATAGAGGATCCTGCTGTGATTCATGTCAGAGAGTGTTTTGCCTATGTTCTCCCCTAGGAGTTTTATAGTTTCTGGTCTTACATTTAGATCTTTAATCCATTTTGAGTTTATTTTTGTGTATGGTGTTAGAAAGTGTTCTAGTTTCATTCTTCTACAAGTGGTTGACCAGTTTTCCCAGCACCACTTATTAAAGAGGTTGTCTTTTTTCCATTGTATATTCTTGCCTCTTTTGTCGAAGATAAGGTGTCCATAGGCTCGTGCATTTATCTCTGGGCTTTCTATTCTGTTCCATTGATCTATATTTCTGTCTTTGTGCCAGTACCATACTGTCTTCATGACTGTGGCTTTGTAGTAGAGTCTGAAGTCAGGCAGGTTGATTCCTCCAGTTCCATTCTTCTTTCTCAAGATTACTTTGGCTATTCGACGTTTTCTGTATTTCCATACAAATTGTGAAATTATTTGTTCTAGTTCTGTGAAAAATACCATTGGTAGCTTGATAGGGATTTAAGCAGGTCCATTTTTAATGACTGGATAAGAATGATGCATGTTTAGAATGTTGCTGAAATTAAAACAAATGTCCCAAGTTTACTTAAAAGAGCTCAGGAATATATTTAAATAATTTTTTTGGCACAAATTACTATTGAATCTTCTCAAATTCTAAATCAGTAAAATTTAAGTTTAGTCCAAGAATGTATTCTATCTTGGTATACATTCTTGTCTTGAAGGTTATTCTGGCTTTATATCTAAGCTAAAGTTGTTTGGACACAAGAGGATTCAACCAAATTCTTATAGGTCTGTTGGAGACATACCAATTGATTAATAAAAAACGACAGGGAGAGATAGAGGGGGGAGAAAAGGTTATATTGGCCACAGACGTGAGACTGGTAATAGCTCTGGTTGCTTATCTTCAAAAATGTGCTGCCTTTTTTGTTTTTGCAGATATGTGGGAAAGCCTTGGGAAATAATAATTGGATTAGAACTTTTTTGATCTTTAACATTAAAACTCAAGAGACCGTATAGAAAATGCTGGATTTCTGTCTGTTTCACCGTTCAACATTTCCTTTGGATTAGGTGCGCTGTGTGTCAGCAGCAGATAGAAGAAGGAAGAGGAGGGGGAGGATGGAGGAGAGGAGGGGGGGGATGGGGGAGAGGAGGGGGAGGGCGGGGGAGAGGAGGGGGAGGAGGACTTCCCCGACACAGGAAGAGAAGCAGGCGCCTTCAGTGCAAACCGCTGCTTAGTGCAAACACCGGCCGCCCATCGAGCCGAGCACTGGGTATCCCTTTGGTGCACAGACGTCTGCTGTCCCCAAGAACTGAAAAGCTGAATCAGATTTTCAAACATTGCCAAAAATGTAGTATCTATTCTTTAATATTCTGATGGCCGGAGGCTTGCTTCTTAACATGAATTTTGTTTTGGTAAGTAAGTAAGTAAGTGTAGTCGCTCAGTCGTGTCCGACTCTTTGCGACCCTGTGGACTGTAGCCCGCCAGGCTCCTCTGTCCATGGGATTCTCCAGGCAAGAACACTGGAGTGGGCTGCAGTATTTTTTAAAGAACTTTTTCATTTGTCATTCAGTCATTCGCCTAAATGGAGTGCTGACTGTAGCTTGGAACCCTTCTCAGCCCGCCACTGCCGTCCACAGTGCGTGCACAGAGTTCTTCCTAAACTCTTCTAGAGGCGTACTGGGGGGTGCAGCCCAGTCCAGCTCAGGAAAAGAAGAAAACCTCGGGGAGGGTGTTGGGGTTTCTGGGCTGCTGGTGGAAGAGGAAAGCCTGCTCTTTACAGACTATTTCTCATCCTAACTGCCCCGCTCTGGGGTGTGCAATAAAAACACCTCCCCACTTTAAGCTTCATTGGGTTATTTTAGTTTTCTTTGGCCTTACCTGAGTGACACCTTTTGCTATTCTACAATTCAGACAAAGGACCTTGATAGGTTGATAGGGTTTCCTTTACCAAAATCTTTATCTGACACGTTTCTTGGAGTACCTTTAATTACTCATCACTATTTATTAACTTTAAAACTCTTATTTAAAGTAAGCTGTTATCTATTCTTTTCAATATCAAAGAGAACTTACTGAAATCAGGCTAGATGGCCAGCTACCCTCTCTGTACCAAAAATCAACCATGGTTGCCCTTCTCCCCAGTGGGTAAATCCACAAAGATCACGCTGGTGGCCATGACTGAGCTTCTGCTCCTGATCAGCACGGTTCCTTGCAGCTCAACATCAACCCACTGGTAGCTTCACGAGCAAATTAATTAGGACTGGAAAAGGGAAGGATTGGCCAAGCAGAGAGCTCACCACCAAGTCAAGGCTAATTCCAGGAGACGTTGAAGTTATTTCTACCATCAATAGGTATTCAAACTCTGTTTTTATGAAGGTGAAGGAGACTTACTGAAGGTTGGGATTATCACCGGTAGCATCAACAGGACTGGGGACACTTCAAACAGTAATATATAGACTAAACCCCAACTGTAAGACTCCTCACTTCACAGCTCGTCGTCATCATCATCAACCACTAAACTGCAGACTATATCTTTCCAATTAGCTCACTTTCACCAGATTCGAAATCCTATATCTTTGATGAATTGTAGGGGATAATGCATAAAAGGCTTGTTAACTCAATTCCTAATGTATAATAAGTTCTCCATAAAGATATTTGATCAGCAGGAGTAATACCATTATCCATGAACCCCAAGATCCGCTGCAGCCTCCAGTGTTAGAAGACCAATCGTCCTTGGCTTCAGTTTCTCCTCAGGCTTCACTGTGGGTTGCTGGCCACAGGAACCGGCTGTGGCCAGCAGAGTTCTAACTCTCACAAGCAACAGAAGCGGGTCTTGGCTGATGGGAGCCGAAAATAAATGTTCAGGGATATCCTAAAATCCTGGAGAACCAGACTCGGGGGATGGGGTGCCGTATGGCCCAAAAGAGGCTGCAGGACTGAGGTCACGGCCGCCCCCACAGGAGCCTCCGGGGGCTTTTTCTGGGCTCCCGACACAGGCGGGGCCCCTCGCGGCTCCCCTCTCCCTGAGAAAGGAACAAAGTGAAGCCGCTCAGGCCTGTCGGACTCCTTGCGTCCCCACGGACTATAGCCCACCAGGCTCCTCTGTCCATGGGATTCTCCAGGCAAGAGTGCTGGAGTGGGCTGCCATTCCCTTCTCTAGGGGACCTTCCCGACCCAGGGATCGACCGGGCTCCTCTGTCCATGGGGTTTTCCAGGCAAGAGTGCTGGAGCGGGCTGCCATTCCCTTCTCCAGGGGACCTTCCCGACCCAGGGATCGACCCCAGGTCTCCTGCATTGCAGGCAGATGCTCTCCCATCTGAGCCACCAGGAAGCCACTCTCCCTGCTTCCTTGGAAAATGAAGGGCAGTTATCCCTCCCTCCATTATTTCGGTTTCCCAGAAGCATGGCCTTTTTTTGTGAAAGAAAACACATTCTGTAGAACAGAACACTCAGACACAGAAAATTTAAGTCGTCTTCCTAAGGCACAAAATCTGTGGTTCCCAAGTCCCATTTTGACACGCTTTCTACCATACGCACTGTGAAAGAAAATAGACGGAAAACAAACAACTGATGTTTGATGAATAGAAAAGAGGCTCCACAGTGACTCTGATTTTCTTTAAAAGAAAAAAAACACTTAAAGCATCACGAGAAGCGCCTGCTGCCCGTGTCGCGTCTACGCACCACGGCCGTGGTCGGCGTCACTGTCACAGCGGTCATTCACAGGCGAGAAGCGGAGGCGTTTAGGAAGACTGAGGAGACAAAACAGAAGCCAAACCCAAGCCGCGTCCCTGTGGATACTGTACACTCAGGCCACCGGCCCAGTGACTCAGAGCCTCCCCTGTGACTCTTCCATGAAACACAAAAAAGGAGGAAGATGCGTTCAGGAGGAAGAAACGAACTGCTCCCAAACAGTGCAGAAGATGAGCGGTGAATCAGAACCAAACGCGGGTCTCTCCTTGTCTGTAAGCACTCCAGTCGGGCTAACTTTAACTCTAAATGTATTAATAGGCCTGTACATTTCTTGAAAGGACATACTAACACGATCACCTACATAAACTACTAAGAACAATGGTGGTTACTTACGATAATTTTCACAGGAAGAGTGAATCATCATTTTCACAGGAAGAGTGAATCATTCCCTACTCTTGCCGCTGGGTTAAGGAATGGCATGAACTGGACCCTGGTTTGGAGAGGCGGGGTGGTGGAAGATACCCCATGGGGGAAACTGCAGGAGCAAACGCAGAGAAGCAGAGAGAAGCAGGCCATGCCATCGAGGAAAGGGTGGCAGAGAAGGCGGAGGGGAGTGACCCCCGAACCCCGCAGAGCACGACCGGGGCTGGACAGACAGCCATCCAGGTAAGAAATAATCCTTAAATTGCTTACAAACTGCCTCATAAAAACCCAACGAGCTAAGGCAGTTGACAAAGACACAAGGAGTAAGGTAAAATATAACAATAATTGGAGAAGTATTGAAGAAAATACATGTGGGAGAAATAAAGGAAATAAATACCTAATAACATGTTGCTCTGACCTGAGCTTCCTGTTCCAAAGTAAAGAAGGAAACGTTATCAGACCTGGGGGTCATGGTGACTGGGCGGGGGGACACACACTGCCTTTCTGTGCTAGTACGTTGTTAAGGGGAGGATCAACTACTCAGGACGCAGGGTCTCCACAAATCAAGGTCAAATGAAGGTCGTGCAGTGAAGCACAGGCTCAGCATTAGATCTATGTAAAACGGAGCAACAAAATCTCTAGGCCTGCTGTTTGTATCCTTCTTCAGTGTTCACTAATGGTGAAACTTTAAACTAAAAACTAACGCTGACATAAATCTTTCATACAAGGGGAAGGGGATAATGATGCTCTGCGAAGGGTCAGTATGAAGAGAGAAAAGGAGAGGAAAAGGGGAGAGACTCCATGACCCTGGAACCCGTGGGGATGAACATGGAATTGGCTGAGGAACATGGAATCTCGCTGAGGAACCCGAGAAGGCATATGACCCCAAGGTTTCCCTCTGTAGCCACAAATCATGAGATCTCACTAAGGAGGTAGGGAGCCTTGGGGAATGGACACCTCACGTGAGATTCAGAGCAAGTGGGCAACGGAGAAGCAGAGTGGTCTGGACATGCTGAGTGTGCGAAGCCAGTAGGACTTTCCAGCAGAGGGACTCAAACCTGCAGGCTTCCAGGAACAGCATTTGGAGTCGGCAAAGGAATGAGCTTGCTACGCTAAGGACAAGTGAACTCCAAGATTCAGACATAAAGAAGCATGAAAATCTGCCATTCAGGACAACAGGGATTGGCCCAGAAGGCATTTTCTAAGTGAAATAAGTCAGAGAACGACAAAGATCTCCCTTATGTGAAATCTAGAACACAAACATTTAAAACAGCTCATTATAGACGAGACAGCAGGCTGGTGACTGCTGGTATGGGGAAAGTGGGCAAAATGGGTGGGAGGGGCGGGGTAAAAAAAAAAAAGAAAGCTGACAAAAGACAAGAAAGGTAGAGGGGGTAGGGATCAGATCTGGGACTGAGAGAGAAGAAAAACAAATTTCTGACGAGAACTAATTCTCAAGGATTTGTCTAATGATTTTCTTTCAAGGACACTGAAAATAAAAAAGCAAACATACTGACCTTATGTCCAATATTACTTAGAAGCGCCCTTTTCACTCCAAGATTAAATATGTTTTATGTTTTCTTGTAGTAATAAAAAAAAACCTCTTTAAATTTAATCTTTTAAAAGGTTTGAAGTAAATTTTTAATATGACTTGAAGTAGGATTAGATTTTAAGTGGAGGGCAGTATCCCCAAACTACGTGTTTACTGGCATGTCGTCACTAATAACGTCTTCATAATACAGTCAGTTCATACTCACACGCTCACTAACACACACTCAGGCACACTCGTGCACAGAGGTGTTCACACTCTGTGCTCTCTCTGTGATCTGTTGGTGCTCCGCCAAGACCAGTCTTTTTAAAATACTCATATCCTTGTATTAGCTAAGGCAGAGGAAAAACCTTCTCAAAAACAGAACCTGAAAGTCTTCATCACGAGCATCATGTAAACACGATAAACTCCTCACATGGCTAAGAAGTTAATTACTTGTTCTCAACACACTTTTTCCAGTCTTATTTCCTAACTCCACCCACCACTAAGGCCACATTTGTTTTTCAAATGTCCTTTAATTATTTTTATAATATATCACAATTATTCTGTGTCACCATGTGTGTCTTCTAAGTGTTGAATGACCTTGTCAGTATTTTTTCCTGAACCATTTGAAAAAGGGTGTGTGTGTATATATATATATATATATACACATATACATGTACATATGTACATATATACATACATAAGAGGATTCCCAGGAGCCTCAGTGGTAAAGAATCTGCCTGCAATACCGGAGACTTGCAGAAGACACAGGTTTGATGCCTGAGTTGCAAAGATCCCCTGGAGAAGGAAATGGCAACCCACTCCAGTATTCTTGTCTGGAGAATCCCATGGACAGAGGAGCCTGGCGGGCTACAGTCCACGGGGTCTCAGAGTCAGACACAACTGAGTGACTGAGCACACATATGCATATATATATACATATATATATAACCTTTTATATAATATTAGTCCTTAACACTCATCTAAGTCTTAAATCCAAAGAAGAAGGGTGTTGTCTTACATTGTAGCAGTACATAACACAGCCATCAAGTCAGTAAATGTAACGTCAACACCATGGTTTCACGTCACACACATTCCATAAAGCCAATAATGTCTACTAATGTCCTTTATAACATTCCCCAGTTCTGAAGCAGAATTCAGCCCACGAATACGAAGTACTTGGTTGTCCCATCTCTTGAGTCTCCTTCTAATCCGGAACAATCCATGACACTGACATTGTGAAGGCCGACGGTAAGTTACTTTATAGAACATTCGTTCCTCTCTTGGTTTGTCTGATGCATCCGACCAGAATAACACAGAACAGTGATTCTCAGGGCGCCATATTTAAAAACATACACTGTCTACTCCCAGGGGTGATATGTACTTTGAATTCTTGGTTAAGGTATTGTTTAACATTTCCACTGCAAAAATTATTACCAATACATTCCCCTTTAACTCTTGCCATGTGTAGGGAGAAACTGTGAGAACATGCAAAGACTCTTGTGAGATTTTAGTTTGTAAATCCCTACCCATTATTACTTAAGACTATTGTTAAGCTTCTAAGTGAAAGCGAAAGTGGCTCAGTCGCGTCCAGCTCTTTGCAACCCCATGTGTAGTCCATGGAATTCTCCAGGCCAGAGTATTGGAGCGGGTGGCCTTTCCCTTCTCCAGGGGATCTTCCCAACCCAGGGATCAAACCCAGGTCTCCCTCATTGCAGGCAGATTCTTACCAGCTGAGCCACCAGGGAAGCCTAAACCCATACGCTTCTAAGACGACCCATTATTTTTTGTCTTTTTGGTATGAAATGTTCATCAGCCCCAGAGCATAGAAATCTTCCCCCTCCCGCCCCCATGCCAGCCTCTGCTACAGAATGCTTCTAAGTGTTGATGTCATTGTCTCCTTCCTTTGTTGACCCTAAAAGGACAGGGACCACATGTTGCCAGCATTTAACATTCTTCACTCCTGTGAATTAGTTACATTGTTACTCAGGGACTTTTATTGAAAGAAATTCTCCAAAGTTTGTCATTTAAGATTTAAAAAATGAGATGCAAAACGGAGCCAATTTGTAATCCCTTGAATATAAACATATTCAATAAAATCACATTCACAGAACCTAACAAGGACTGCCTAACAGACTTCTATGAGAGAACAAGGAAGAGATTTTGCTAGTCTGACTTTGCCTTGAGATCTCGGGAACAAAAAACGTCTCTTGCTCCAGGGTCCACTGCACTGTCTGGACACCTTCTGGGGACGGTGTACGGCCCATGGAATCACTGTATCTGGGCATGGCTTTAACCGTAATTGCCATTCTGCCGCACGTGCTATTTTGAACGCATCCTGGGCTAGCATCTGTGCAGTTTTATCTAAGAGAAATGACTGTCAGGGGCGTATTTGTAATTTGCGTGTTCTGTCCTTGTCTGCCACTCCGTTTCTGACCACGGGACTGTTGGAGAAGACAGTAGCCTGTGAAACTCTCAGGCCTTGGATCTGCGCAGACTCACCCTTGCTGAGTCTCTTCTGCTTTGCATGCGACCCACGGCAGCTGCAGCACCGGGCGTTGTGAGGGTATCTGATGTAAACACAAAAGTTTCCATTTTATCTAGCTCTGAAAAAAATCGGTTGATAAGCGCTCTGGATCCAGTGGATCTTGGAAACCATGACTTCCTGTGTAGCTTCTCCAGGTGCCGCCCTCGAAGGTGGACCTCAGAATCCTGATGCTATTTGTTTCCAAGACCACATGGCTTTGTCCTCGGACGTTCCTGGACCATCCACTGTGCTCTAGGCTGGAGGTAAATTGGCCCCGGGCCTGAAGGCCTGTGCAAAATCAGCTAGAAGAGGGGCGGGTGCTCTGAGTCCTCTTTCATTGAAGACAGGTTTAGCTCTCAGCCAAGCAGAGCCTTCACGGCTCCCACGCCTCCTTTCCCTTCTGTTCCACCTCAGAACTGCCAATGCCGGCTTCTGAAATCAGCTGGCCCTACTGAGAATTCAGATGGGTTTCTTCAAACAAATAGACAAATGTAAGTGAATGAGTTTAACGAGTTTCAACAACTGTTTATTCAAATCTGAGTTAAAAAAAATTTACTGAGCACAAAGTCAGTGGAAGGCACATTATTTGGTACGTGAGGGGTGAAAACATGGAACGCGATCACATCCTTGCTTCAAGGTGACCCTGGGACACTGAAGAGGATGAACTCAGATCCCAAGCCTCCACCTCAAAAGCCAGAACCCCTCCAGAAGCGCCTAGATCTGCAGACTCAAGGACAGGCACGACCTCACGGGTCAGTTCTGACAAATCCCCGCGGGGCTGGAGACGTCCGCTCCCGGGAGAGCAGGGCAGGCTCCAGCAGCATCACTGAATCTGCCCAGATCTGCGTTTTAACGTGTCTCATAGATGACCCGGCTGCACAGTGATATTTGAGAAGCGTGGTTGAGCGGTGTTGCTCGTTTTATTCCATTTAAAACAGTGACATAACTTTGCAGAGTTGAACCCAGATGAGGAGAGCATGCTTTATGCTGCAACATATTTATAAATAAGTAACCTATTATTTATTTATCCCTATCAAGCCCTAACGTCCCTTAACTCTGCCTCATGTTGCCGAAAGTCTTTGAAGAACGCGCAGCTAAACAGCCCTGTGAGGTTGCAAGGGAATCAAAAGAAAACATTACCATTCCGGTCACTGGAGGCAGCACCAGCTGTTACGTAATTCTGTTATAAAGCTATTTCCTGCTACTGGAGGGTTTGAAATAACATTTACTTGTATAATTCTAATTCCATTTAGTTTATCCATCCGGGGCCAAATAAAAAGCATAAATTAATCCACTGTGAATATGTCAGGCAGATAACCATTTTAGAATAGGAGAGAATTAAACGTCATTTACAAATTCTTTATAACCTTATCAAAATACCTTTCCTGAAGATCTCTAAGCATCTATTGTATGTCTCATACCTGACCCATTACTGTCTACCATACCTGACCCATTACTGTCTACCAGAATAGTATCTTCCGAACTTTCACAGTTCTTAGCAAGTTCTGGGAGATATGGGGTATATTGGCACAGATGGCCCGCAAAGAAGCAGCTTTTGAGAGAATGGAGATCATATCCGGTCCTCGTGGAGGGTGGGGGAATGAAACGTCCTCTCTTTCTGCAATCCAGAGGTTCATCTCTTAAACACGAATATGCAACTCATCAATTGGAAGGCTTTACTGGTCTAAAGTCTAATGGTTCTAAATTTATTTTCTGATTTCAAAGGTTTTAGAGATGCATATTGTAACATAAAGCAGCTGTGAATATATGAATATGTATGTCTCTGAGAGAGAGAGAGAATCATCAAAATAATCTTACTTCCTCAAACTGGGAATCTTCATGAAAAGAAGCATTGCCAGTCACCTTTTCAGTCCCCTCTGCCTTCTGACCAAGTTCTGGAGTAAATATCAAACCGCGTCCTTCCAACATGAGGCTGTTTCATTCAGCAGGCCTTCCTGGGTTCACCCTGATCACTGGTTCTCACCCTTAGGGGATTACGAACTAAGCTTATTCCTGAAGGCCAGACCCTACTCCTCTTCAGAGTAGCTCACGTGAACACCCACATTTGAAACTATCTCAACACTGCAGATTGCCACTCTCTCTAGAGGGGCATAGATAGAGTATGCCCCTCTCCACTAATTCGGATAGAGTTTATTCAATAGATGGGCTCAGCCTATCTATTCAGCCTACAGCTTATTCTGTTCCACGGCTGGAGGGGTATCAAGGGCGAGGGGACTGGGCTTCTCTTCTGATCAGTCTTCCTAATCCACAGTCCAGCTAGAGGCAGCAGGCCATCTTCATCCTCCGCATCTACGACAGGGTCGTTAGACTTCTGAGCCCGAGGCCGGCGTGCAGCTCAGGCTGCGACAAGGCTCAGAAGGCAGGGAGCTGATGCCGTCCTAGGGAGCCCATGCGTGCCCACTCCCAAGAACTGCCACAAGAACTGTGTCTGAGTCTAAAGGAACACGTCAGACGCGTTTTGGGAGCACGGTTATGTATGAAATCACCAAGATGGTTTTCAGTTTTACATTGACCCATATGGTTAAATAGGAATGTGAATGCCTACAAACAGGACAGTTTCCTTGCTTTTCATTTTACATGGAGAGTCCTGTCTAAATCAGGAAAGAACAAGAAGATGAGACTGGTTATATTGAGAGGAAAAAAAAAAATAGGGAACTGTGTCTTTGGATGAAGTGTGAGAACAAATGGAAGAGGCGGAGATGGAACAAATGAAGGAGAATCAAAGGGAAAATACAGACAGATCACAGCAACGTGAAATATGGATGGGTGGAGGGAGGCCAGAGCGGGGACAGAGGATGGGGCTCAATTACAGAAACAGGGAAACGTGTGGAGGAAGCAGCAGCCCCGAGAGGGAAAGGAAAAGCGCAAAATCAAAGTCAAGCGGCCACAACAAGGGAAACAAGCAGTGTAACAGACGAAATAGAAACAGATACCAGAGGGGAACAGGCACCCGGCCCAGAGTCAGCGAGCACTGCCGTGAAGAGACCTCACACAACAGGAGCTCTGCTGCTGCCGCCAAGTCGCTCAGTCGTGTCCGACTCTGCGACCCCATAGACGGCAGCCCACCAGGCTCCCCCGTCCCCGGGATTCTCCAGGCAAGAACACTGGAGTGGGCTGCCATTTCCTTCTCCAATGCATGAAAGTGAAAAGTGAAAGTGAAGTGGCTCAGTCGTGTCTGCCTCTTAGTGACCCCATGGACTGCAGCCCACCAGGCTCCTCTGCCCGTGGGATTTTCCAGGCGAGAGTACTGGGGTGGGGTGCCATTGCCTTCTCCGAATAGGGACTCTAGGAATGTGGTAAAGAACATATGCCAACAAGGAGGAGATGGCCAAGTAAAAACAAAGCAAGAAGGGATCCCTGCATAAAAGGGACTAGAGAAGAGACACAGAGAGATTCTGTAAAGAAAAACACTTCTGGGGGTTGGAAAGCCTCCTCTCTACGCCTAAATCTGCCAAAAAATTCCCTCTTAAACTGTTCTCAGTGGGCCTCATTTTCTCACCTGTGAAACAAGACCGCTATCATGATGATAAGGAATGCACACGTGTTCAAGCATCAGTGTCAGGATGTGGTCTGTTTTGTCTCTCCCCCTGTAACTTATTACTTCTCAAGGCTTCTATTTCTTCCAGTAGGAGAATAATTGGATTTTTCTCCTTAATGTAATTGTTCCTGAAATTGATAAGCTCAAAATACTTTGCCCAGGCAAAAACTTTTTGAATTTCCCTGTGAAACTTCACAATTGATTTCACTAGTGACCTCTAGCAGCCTCTTACAGGAATAGACTTCAAACATTTACATTTTTAAAGGGCAAAGAAATGCTTCTCAAGCTCAAAAATCACCAACGAATCACTAGAGCCTAGCTTTTCAGGTAAAAGATAATTCTGTTTTTCCAGATAGAGTAAAAGATGTGCTTGTATCCTCACATACATGAACTGCAATTTACTTGGATAGAGGCCAATATACTCTTTCCCTTCAACGGGCAGTAGTTATTAACACTAGGAGATCTTCTAAGGGGTAGGCACATTTTTGTCAGCGACATTAAGCTGAGAAGATACTCTTTTCTCATCTAAAGTCAAGAACTGCTATAAAAACGTTCACCCTACTCATGGTGATAGGTAGGATTTTATGAGAGGGCATTCACAAAAGATACCCACAATTTTACAGGCAAGGAGGGATTTCACCGAAGGCTTGAGCAGAGCACATTCTACTGGAAACGAGGAACACTTTCAGCATTTCCAACACTCTGCGATAATAATACGAACACAAATAGCCTCCCTCCGAAATAGAGGTGAGCAAGTCTCTGGAGTCACAGTCGAGTCTCTCTGAACCTTAACGACTCTACTGGGAGCGATCGCAGAGGTGCAAGGCCTCTGGAGTTTGAGCAGAGACAGTCTTAAAGGCTGGAGGAGTCGCTCAGATGCTCTTCAGCCTGGCGTGATCAGAGGTGGAGGGAGGAACACAGCACCCTCCACAGCTCGCCGCCTCGCTCAGAGCTGGGGGGCACCAAGGCCAGCCAGCGCTGGCGAGGGGGGGGTCTGGAGGTCTCCAGGGCTTGCTTCCCACATAAGTCGTTTCTTTTTTTTTTTGTACACATTTGTATAATTTAAGATAATTGTATTTAACTCCATGAGTGCTGTTGGTCCTAACAAAATACTTCTTATATGCATATATATTTACAGGGTTTTCCTGGTAGCTCAGTTGGTAAAGGATCTGCCCGCAGTGCAGGAGACCTGGGTTCGTTCGATCCCTGGGTCGGGAAGATCCCTCGGAGAAGGGAATGGCAACCCACTCCAGTGTTCTTGCCTGGAGAATCCCATGGACGGAGGAGCCTGGCGGGCTACAATCCAGGAGGTTGCAAGAGTCAGACACAACTTAGCGACTAAAGATATATATACACACATATATATATAGCTCAGTTGGTAAAGAATCCACCTGCAATGCAGGAGACACCGGTTTGATTCCCGAGTAAGGAAGATCTGCTGGAGAAGGGATAGGCTACCCACTCCATTATTCTTGGGCTTCCCTTGTGGCTCAGCTGGTAAAGAATCTGCCTGCAATGTGGGAGACCTGGGTTCGATCCCTGGGTTGAGAAAATCCCCTGGAGAAGGGAAAGGCTACCCACTCCAGTATTCTGGCCTGGAGAATCCCATGGACTGTATAGTCCATGGGGTCACAGAGAGTCAGACACGACTGAGTGACTTTCACTTTCATATGTGTGTGTATATATATATGTATATATATATACACATATATATATTTTACCATTTCCGATTCAACAGGTCACCTCTAGGTGTGAGACCAGAAGGAATCTGACACTTGCAGAAAAGACGCACTTCCAAAGGCTTGGAGCCCTTGGAGGCAGAGCCCCTGGGCCCTGGCTGGCTGGGCCGGCTGACCGCAGCATGAGTATATGAGCATATTTTGAATTTTCCAAAAAGGGGGACAGAATCAACAGAGCCAAGCTCTTTAACCTGTTGCACTATAACCTACTTCTGAGTCTAGCCCTTTTGAGTCTCCTGCTTAGCACTTATTACATAAGCATCAGTCTGTTATCCTACACTACTTTCTTCCACCACTTCTCATCTAAAGATAAAGACCCAATTACTGTCTCTATCATTTATTGTCTGTTTTTGTTTGTTTCTTTCTTCCCTTCTCACCCCAACTAGAAAAATAAGATCCATGAGAACAGTCTCTTATTCTTGACAACAGACCAAATTCTAGCACCAAAGCTACAAGCGATCAATAAAAATTTGTTAAGTAAGTGAATCCATGAGTCAGTGATTGAATTTTTACAATTGATCTTGTGCTACATACTCCTGCATTAGAATCACTTACTGGAGATCAAGCTCTGCTTTTTCGTGTTAAGTGAAGCTTGTAGATAAAACTTAGTGACCTGTTAGCAGCAGATCAAAGTCTCACAGTGTAAAAGGCTTCCTGGTCCTGTTGTTCTGAAGGCCTGTGGTTGGTTCCATAGCTTGAAAACTGCTAAAGGACACCTGGGTTCTTCAATCTGCGTATCAAGGAGCAGCCCTTCTTTAGCAAAGATGTTATCTTTAAATTTCAAATGGAAACCTACACTCTGAGTAGAACAGAGGTTGGGAATGAAAGTCAGTTACCATGGAGGGCTGGAAGGACTAAGGCTGAAGCTCCAATATTTGGCTACCTGATACAAACAGCCAACTCATTGGAAAATACCCTGATACTGGGAAAGATTGAAGGCAGGAGAACAGGGCGACAGAGGATGAGATGGTTGGATGGCACCACCGATTCAACGGGGATGAGTTTGAGCAAACTCTGGGAGACGATGAAGGACAGGAAAGCCTAATGTCCTGCAGTTCATGGAGTTGCAAAGACCGGGACATGACTTAGCCACTGAACAACGACAACAGTCGTGGAAGGCAAGCACAGGAAAGTCCTTGAGAACTCCAGGACAGGGAAGCAGTCAATAGCTGTTATTATACTGTAAGGATCATGCACTTATATCGTAGGAATACCTCCTCAGCTAATAAAACTCTTGGATGCATGCAATAAAGTTTTTCCTGAGATTTAGAAAGGGGTACACCTGTCCCACCTTTTTTTTTTTTTTTTCTTTTCTGCTGTGTCAGGGGTAAGGGAAAATTTGAGACCTAAAGTGCATGCTACCCAGTGTGAAATTCTATTTTCCACTAACACTAGAAAGTTACTTAGATATAGTATACAAAATTATTTATAGTATAATGAAGTCACAGAACTTTGGTGAATTTCTGAGATTAACAAAATTAGTAGAATCGCGGGGGTAAAAAAAAAAAAAGGTCTTATACTCAAAGGGACTTCAAGGTGAAATGTGTTTATTGTGCACTTGAGAAGACTGAAGTGCAAAGAGAGAGCCACCGGGTCAGGGAGAGACCAAGGCCAGCCCCCGGTCCAGGCCACCATCCTGCGAGCTTCAGTCTCCAGGGTACGCTCTGCACAGACCCCCTGACTCTCCTACACAGCCAGGAGAGCAGAGTCATCTCAAAGCATGAAGGCTACAACAGACTCAACGAGCATGTCGATGGCGCTGAACGATGGTAAGCAGAGGTTTGCATTTTTTGATTGGATTGACTGGTTTGCTCCCATCATCCACGCTGTGCCATTTTCCCATGGGCCCGGCCCACTTCCTCCACCGCCACTGCAAGCCTCAGCCTGCCTTCTCTCTCCTTCCTTCGGTTAAAGACAGACACCTGACTCTCACTTTCTGCCATCTGACTGTGGTTGGAAGGCTTTGTGAAAATATCAGACTGCTATAAAAATTGCTGCATTTAGGTGAGCATTTTTTTCCATCCGTAAGACAAGTCAAACATACTGAATTCCAGTTTGATACTGGGCACAGTCTGAGTATAAAACAGAGTTCATGAAGGTATGTTTGGGAAGAGGTGGGTGGGGTGTGTGTGGGTGTGTGTGTGTGTGAACACAGGCACACGCACACAGGTTTGACACATTTAGTGTTTGGCTTCTGTTCCAGAGCAAGAGGGCAAATAAAACGGTGACAAGATCAGACCTGATTAACTTCTCTGTCCTACTTGAATCAGGAAATGAGGGTGCAGTCTCCCATCTTCGTCACCTTTTGTATTTAATGATGAAAGGCAACCTCTCCAACAGTTCTTATCATGGTAGATAATGATCCAGCTCTAGCTGGAACAGTTTTAAGTGCACTAGAAAGTTCCATTTCAGAGAATAACCACTGGATTAGGAACTTGTACATATTCACTGACATTGTTCCTTCCTGGGTCTAAAATTCCTACCAGTGAAACAATAATTACCCCAAAGGGAAGAGCATTTTTCTTTCTCTATTCCACTAAGAATTCTTTGTTCAGATTAAATTTAAAGACTTCCATGTGTCAGAAACCCTAAAGGATGAGGGCTGGAAAATGGAGATAAATCAATCATGTTCTCCACTGAACCAGGAATTCAAATTCCCTACCCAACCAGCCTAGGGGAGGAGCCTAACACAAGAAGCCAAACACCACACCACGTGATACGCTGTAGTAAGACTATGCACACAGTCTTGCATACGGGTCACCTACACTCAGGTCAGAGAAGGGAATGATTAAGTTAGGGAAGCTTTTTTGATTTGGATCTTACAGAACTGGGTGGAGTAAGCCAGAAAGAAAATGAGAAAACCGGTTTACAAAAAGAGGGCAGTCTTTATAATGGCAGGGAGGATGAAATGGTATGATGTGTATTAAAAATGACAAGTTTTGACAGGACAGTTTGGCAGGACAGAAATGTAAACAATAAATATTTCCTAGTCTCAACTGGCGACTAACTTCCTAACTGTTCATACTTGTTGAACTCTTCCATAGATGCGTGTCCTCGTGAGAGTAAGGATACAGAAGCCAGCCCTACATGGTCAGGAGTTACATACATTAGAGGGTAGGCAAAACACTCACAACAAAAAATATCTACTATTCTATGACCTAAGTGACAGGAAAGTTTGTTTCTGTCTCATGTAAGAGGCTGAGATTAGGCAAACCAGGCTGGCAAACCACATGGCCACACATAGCTAACTGTAAGGAGAGAGAGTAATGTCCATTCTGACTGAGCAGCTATAGACCCAGGAAGAAAGGAGAGATGGATTCCAGGAGAAACTAACCATTTGTAACACTCCAACCTATTAAAGTCACAACACCTCCAAACCAGGTCATCTGTCATCTGGGAAACATGTATTCATGATCCTCTGGCAAAGTCAAGCAATGTACCACACCATTCCTCACTCAACGTATTAGCTCTGTGATGTAAACAATTCACTTAAATCTTCTTGCCTCTATTGTGAAAATCTCCTTATTAGTTGAATGGGTGGATTTGTTTTTTTGTCACAGTTTGTCTCCCTCAAATTTTCTGTGGTCTCTGATGTTGTAAAAACTACCATGTTCTTGAAACTCGCCCACCCCAACCCCGTGAACTCCTTGAGTGCTGGATTAACTCCCTTCAAGTTCAGCCCCTACCTCTCTGAGTCCTGTCTGATTCCTCCTCTTTCCAACCTTGAGTGTTTGGCTTTTGCCCCTGACCCATCTTGCTAGAAGACATTTGTCTTTTCTTTAGTACTATCCCTCTACTTCATCACCAACTATCAGCTCTGATGCTGTGTCTTCAGATGCATAACCCCAACCTCCTGCAGATGTCACTAAGACCGGAAACTCCAGGAAGGCAGCAATGAGTTGATGTTATCCCCTCCCCAAATTCTTTCTCCTCCTTTTCCTCATTGGGCATCTATTCTGCAGTCATTGGAACTTAAAATCTGAATCCCTGACTCCCTCTACTTATTTGTTCTCATCACCCAACCTTTTTTTTTTACAAGTTCCACCACCTTTTCTTATCAAATAAGTCCTAAGTCAATCAACCTGAATCTCCTCTGGTTGTTTCTCCTCTTGCCCAATACCCTGTTCCCCATCATATCCAGTCTCCAAACTGATTTTTTTTTTTTACATCAATTAGGACTTCTCTAGTTAAACTCACTAATTTCAGACTCCTCTCTTTAATTCCCACTATTCCCCTCAATCCATTCCATTTAACATTCTAATAGAGTAATTTTTCATCCTTCCTTGCAATTCTTTTGTCCGGGGGATGCAGCCATATGTACAGATATTCAAATATATACTGTCTATTAATAGCCTTATTTTTGTCTTAGCTGATTTTTATTTTTAATTAGTCTGTTTCGATTGTATACTCTTAAGGCCTCATGTCACTAACTGGCCCCACCACTGATTTTTCCCTTTCTCCCATCTTCTAGGTCTAATCCATCAGCTGCTGCTGCTTAGTCGCTTCAGTCGTGTCCGCCTCTGTGTGACCCCGTAGACGGCAGCCCACTAGGCTCCCCCGTACCTGGGAGTCTCCAGGCAAGAATACTGGAGTGGGTTGCCACTGCCTTCTCCAATGCATCAAAGTGAAAGTGAAAGTGAAGTCGCTCAGTCGTGTCTGACTCTTCGCGACCCCATGGACTGCAGCCTGCCAGGCTCCTCCGTCCATGAGGTTTCCAGGCAAGAGCACTGGGGTGGGTGCCATCGCCTTCTCCTATCCATCAACTAGTCCTGCCATTTCTACTGCCCTCCTCAACTACTGCTGCTCTAACCCAAGCCATCTTCACATTGTGTTTAAATGACTACGATAACCTACTGACTGGCTTGCCACGCCAAGACAGCTACAGTCTACATCCTCTCACATTTCTATTTCAATATCCATTTCCCTGTTAAACATCCACCCGGCGTTTACTTCTGGACGCCCACGCCCCAGTGTGTCTGTCTTCACTGCCCCACACTTCTGCCCGGTGCCCACTCAAGCCTGGGCACCCGTCTCTGCATCGCCCGGAGCGCCCTCCTCCGTCCCGGGTGCGCCGGCTCCTTTCTGTCCCGTCAGTCTGTGCTGCGATGGCGCTTCGCCCGGAGGTCGGCCCGGGACTCCTCCAGAGCAGCACTTCCCGTCCAGGGCACTCTTCACCACATGACCTCCTTCTTTCTCTTCAGAGTCCTGTTCACACTCTCAAACTGTACTGTTGTCTACATTGTCAGCTTTTATGGGCCTTCCCTTAAGAATGTGTTCCTGACGAGGGGCCTCACTCTCGCTCATGGCTCTCTTTCGTGGGCCTGAGACTATGTCAGGCAGATGGCAAATGAGACCAGTTCAGTTCCGTTCAGTCGCTTAGTCATGTCTGACTCTTTGCGACCCCATGGACCGCAGCACGCCAGGCCTCCCTGTCCATCACAAACTCCCGGAGTTTACCCAAACTCATGTCCATCGAGTCGGTAATGCCATCCAGCCATCTCATCCTCTGTCGTCCCCTTCTCCTCCTGCCCCCAATCCCTCCCAGCATCAGGGTCTTTTCCAATGAGTCAACTCTTCTCATGAGGTGGCCAAAGTATTGGAGTTTCAGCCTCAGCATCAGTCCTTCCAATGAACACCCAGGACTGGTGTCCTTTAGGATGGACTGGCTGGATCTCCTTGCAGGGACTCTCAAGTCTTCTCCAACACCACAGTTCAAAAGCATCAATTCTTCAGCACTCAGCTTTCTTTATAGTCCAACTCTCACATCCATACATGACTCCTGGAAAAATCATAGCTTTGACTAGATGGACCTTTGTTGGCAAAGTAATGTCTCTGCTTTATAATATGCGTCTAGGTTGGTCATAACTTTTCATTCAAGAAGCAAGCATCTTTTAATTTCTTGGCTGCAGTCACCATCTGCAGTGATTTTGGAGCCCCCCAAAATAAAGTCTGTCACTGTTTCCACTGTTTCCCCATCTATTTGCCATGAAGTGATGGGGCCAGGTGCCATGACCTTAGTTTTCTGAATGTTGAGTGTTAAGCCAACTTTTGCACTCTGCTCTTTCACTTTCATCAAGAGGCTCTTTAGTACTTCTTCACTTGCTGCCACAAGGGTGGTGTCATCTGCATATCTGAGGTTAGTGATATTTCTCTGGGCAATCTTGATTCCAGTTTGTGCTTCCTCCAGCCTAATAAATAAATGTGCCTAATAAATAAAGCTATAAGCACAACCCCTTCCTGAGTTTGAAGGCGGTAGCTGAAACCTCTGGGGGATCATGTTTAACGCCCAGATTTTCTCCTCTTTCTGAATTATAACTACGCGTTTCAACAGCAGTAGGGAGGGCCGCCAGATCAGACCAGAGACGACTAGGGGATTTGTTGGCGATTCAGGGATGAAAGGAAAAGCAGCTGAGGAACGGAAGCAAAGACAGCGTCGCTGTAACAGGAGAAGAAGCCCTGCCCTTCATTGTGCCCAACTGGACTGCAGCCAGAGAAGCATTAAACGAGCTGGCGACCAGAGAAGACGGCCAAAACGCGGTACACCCAGATAAGAGTCAGTGAAAGGCTCTGGCAGTGAAAACCAAGACTTGGAAATTTTTTTTTTTTCCAAGAAAAAATAAGAGTTACCTCTGTTTTGTTTGCAATGTTTGCTCCTCGGAGGCATTTCCATTAGGCTAAGGCGCTGATTCAGGACAGCGTCTGTCAAAGGCCAGGCGAAAGTGAAGTTGCTCAGTCGTGTCCGACTCTTTGTGACCCCATGGATTGTGGCCTACCAGGCTCCTCCGTCCATGGAATTTTCCAGACAAGAATACTGGAGTGGGTTGCCATTTCCTTCTTCAGGGGATCTTCCCAACCCAGGGATCAAACCCAGGTCTCCCGCATTGCAGGCAGACACTTTATCATCTGAGCCACCAGGGAAGCCCAGGTAACTACTGTATTATTGTTTCTTCTTGGCATTTGCAAATATGTGGTATTTTTCATCTAAAAATGTGACCCCGTTAAGGGCCCAAAGTAGGGAGCAGAATCAACAGAGCAAAGCCCTTTAACTTGCTGCACTTTAACTTGTTTCTGATTAAAGCCTTTTGAGTCTCTTACTTAGCCCTTACCTTAATTATTATATATGCCTCTTAAGTTCAATTTAGTATCTTTTTTGTTGAAAGCGAAGCTATCATAGGGTATCAGTGAGCCTTAAAAACAATAGTCTTGCTAATTTCACTAAAATCTCATAGGGCAAGAAAATTATGTAATGAGAGAAGTAAGAGGCCTATGAACAACAACAAAAAAATCGTTCCAATTCTCCTTGAAAAAGCTTTCATTAGACAAAAAGGAAAACATATTGCAATAAATGTCTAGTTAATAGATGGAATCTTTTTCTTCTTCATAAATGGAATCTTGTACATAAGTGCTATTGACTTTTCTTTCACAAGCAAATTGCATCTTTTTACTCAGACACAGTCCTGACCCTCATCAGTTCAGTTCACTCACTCAGTTGTGTCTGACTCTTTTCGACTCCATGGACTGTAGCTTGCCAGGCTTCCCTGTCCATCACCAACTCCTGGAGCTTACTTAAATTCACGACTTGATGCCATCCAACCATCTCATCCTCTACCGTCCCCTTCTCCTCCTGCTCTCAATCTTTCCCAGCATCAGGGTCTTTTCCAATGAGTCAGTTCTTCACATCAGGTGGCCAAAGTATTGGAGTTTCAGCTTCAGCATCAGTCCCTCCAATGAACACCCAGGACTGATCTCCTTCAGGATGGACTGGTGGGATCTCCTTGCAGTCCAAGGGACTCTCAAGAGGCTTCTCCAACGCCACAGTTCAAAAGCATCAATTCTTCGGTGCTCAGCTTTCTTTATGGTCCAACTCTCACATCTATACGTGACTACTGGAAAAACCATAGCCTTGACAAGTGGGACCTTTGTTGGCAAAGTAATGTCTCTGCTTTTTAATATGCTGTCTAGGTTGGTCACAGCTTTTCTTCCAAGGAGCAAGAATCTTTTAATTTCATGGCTGCAGTCACCATCTGCAGTGATTTTGGAGTCCCCCCAAAAATATGCACATCAAACAGTTTCCTACTTCTGTGACCCCGTTCTCACCCATCATCACACATCAATTCATGCTAGTGGTAACTGTTCTTATTCCTAAACAATTCCATCTCATGGTGATCATCCCCTCATCAGATTTCTTTGGGCACTTACTTCTCATACGACTAATCTGCTATAGATTTATAGGCTTTCTTCCAGCTATTTTTTAATTTCCTTCTACATTGTCACTGAAGTCTCCTGTGCTACAGGTTACTTAGCACAAAACCCAGGACATGGTATAAAAACACAAAATTGTAAGCACATGATGGGAAAGATAATCTTGTTGGCTGGATATTGTCTAGAAATTAATATTAATGTAACGACACGAAAGCCTAAGAAACAGATTGTTTTTTTTTTAACAGTCATAAGTCATAAGTAAGTACTAACAAAGAAACCAGGGATCCCAGCCCAGAGGAGACATGGATTCTTCTCTGAGGACACATTGACTAAAGGGGAACCACCCACGTTCTGTAGAACCAAAACAACTGACATGACGTTGGAAATCCAAGTGTCACAGAGCGCTGACGAACAAGCCCCTCCCTTTTCAGAGAAGCACGGAAGGGTCCACAGACAGGTAGCAACCGGAAACCACCACAGGCCCGAGAGAGAAGGGTTACCAAGCTGTTCTGGACCAATAGAAAAGTAAGTGAAGTCAAAGGCCCAGCGTGAAGTTTGAGTTGAATTTGGAGCAGGAAGCATAACCGGTTGTTGGGTCAGAATTTATAGAAGATTCTTTCAGCTTTAACCCCTAATTATAAATTGTTGCTTTCCTTAAATTTTCATTTAGGGAAAGATTTAAAGTAAATTTGAAGTTAGGCACGCACACATACATATCTATATATATTTTTTTTCTTTTACATATAAGCAAGTGTGTGTATGCCAAACATGGAAAGTGTTCGTATTTAAGATCAAAGAATTCTAAGAACAATAATTTTATGATGATTTCCTTCCCTAAAAAGGAAAAAAAAAAGCGCATGTACAATCTAGACAGATTCAAATTTTTTCATCTGTAATCACGTAATCAAGACTGTACATTCAGGCACTGTTTCCTCACTTTGGTTTTGCTCTTGAGAAATCCAAAGCCTTTCCGATTCCTGATTCTTTGAATGTCATTTCCCCCCTGTGTCTGGAAGATTTTCTAATCTTCCTCTCATCGTTAATGATTTGAAATTTCCCAATAAGACACCTAGGGTTAAGGTTATTTTCATCATTTCCAGGAAAATTTCTTCAATTATTTCATGGTTATTTCTTCCCTCTTTCGTCTGCCTCTTTTTCTGAGTCATCCAGTCTTTTCATATAGAAGGAAATAAAGACTCTGAATTTGACAGACTAAACATTTATACATATACTAATATAATATTGACAAAATGCAATATAAACCTATATAATTTATAAATGTCATATTTATAATGTATATATTTACAAGAATCACTTTTGTGACATACTTAAATCTTTTGAATTTATATATATATATTTTACAAGGTGAGTATATTTTCAAATAATATTAGAATTTTTTATATCCTCAAATAAGTAAAATGTTTTTCCTATGACATTTTACTTCAGATCAGTTACAAATTGCTAAGTCACTGCAGTTGTGTCCAACTCTTTGAGAGCCCATGGACTGTGTAACAGCTGGCCTGACAGGCCCCTCTGTCCTTGGGCTTCTCAGGCAAGAATGCTGGAGTGGGTTGCCATTTCCTCTTCCCGAGGAGCTTCCCCACCCGGGGAGCAAACCTGGGTTTTCTGTGTCTCCTGCACGGCAGGTGGATTCTTTACCCACCGAGCCAAGGGCGATACCCCTCAACTGTAAATTATGAAGCATAGTTTTGTTGAGCAAACGTGAACTCCGTCCCCATGTAATAAATATTTTCTATCGGTTGTGTGGCCAGTGGTAAAATACCACAAAAGCCATCCATTAAAATAACCACTGGGACTTTAAGTCTAATTTTAAGACATGCACACTTGGGAACAAATTGTTTCAGCCTTCTGTTTAAAAAGCACAAGTTAGTATGTATAAGTTCGGACATTCTCTCACCTGAAGAGCCTCAGGGTTTTTAATCTGACATTAATGATGAACACCTCAGGAAGTACTCAAACTTCTGGAAATCGTACACACAATCTGGTGCATATATACACTTAACAGGGCTTCAGGGACCTGGCTTTCATCGGATTTCAAAGCGCTGTGTCCCAAAGCCTTACTGTCCACTGACATGCACTGTGGCCCTTCCCAGCACCTGCTTGCTAATGAGGCCCTTCCTTGCCCCTGTTGTGTCTTTCTTCCCCTCATTTTCTCCTCCACTGACTCCCACTGAAGAAGTGAGGTTTACTCGACTCCAAGCCTAACCACCAAAACGTTCCTTTAATTTTCCATTACCTGTCACGCAAATTTAGACCAATGTGGCCTAATGACCATACAGGACAAAGGCCCTGGTACCTGAACAGATGGAACCTATTTGGTTTTAATTTACCCCCCAAAATTGTTTCAAGATATGCAATAACCTCTGGGATCTCCAATGAACAACTTTTCTTCTCCTGCTTCTAAAAGGAATACATGTATTTTCTTGAATGCATGACACAGGGATGAGGGAGTCAGTGACATAAACACAAGGTAAGTATAAGTCCATACATAAGAAAATTAGACACACACCAGAGTTATTTCTGGAGACCAAACCAGTCCATCCTAAAGGAAATCAGCCCTGAATATTCATTGGAAGGACTGATGCTGAAGCTGAGGCTCCAATACTTTGGCCATCTGATGAGAAGAGCCAACTCACTGGAAAACACCCTGATGCCGGGGAAGATTGTGGGCAGGAGGAGAAGGGGGAGACAGGATGAAATGGTTGGATGGCATCACCGACTCAATGGACATGTGTTTGCACAAACTCCAGGAGATAGTGAAGGACAGCGAGGTCATGTTGTGCTGCAGTCCATGGGGTCACAAAGACTGAGCAACTGAACAGCAGAGTTATTTCAGAAATGTAATAGGAGCTGTGATTTGGAATGTCAGAGGGTCAAAAGCTACCACTTTTGAGTACGGTACTCAGCAAGTAGAATCACAGAGAGTGTTTTAATGCATGACTATTTAAGAAGACTAGCTACTTTCTTCTGAATCTTGAATTTGAAGAACTCATTTTTTATGCATTCATTTATCAGTTCATACCTGCAGTTTAGCATCATAAATTAAACCTCAAAGAAGCAGTGATCAATGTGTCAACTAAGAACAGCAGTCAGAAGAGGCTTTTAAATTATTTCTTCTTGAGGGAATGTCAAGCATCAAAATGGTTCTCATTCTTTATCACTGAGGTAAATAACATTAAACCAAACAGAGGCATTAAAGGAGCTGCCATGTGTTTTCAGGCTGCACTTTTCCCCTGTGACTGATGGAGGGGGTGGTTTCTGGCAGCAGGGAGGTCTCCCCGGGCTTCCCGGAGCTGCTCAGATGGAAGGTCTCTGGGTCCTCCACGGCTCCATCTGACGTCCTCAGGCGGGGCGCTTCTCTCGGGGCTCCTGGTCCCCTGCTTTTTTCTTCCATCATATGTATTATCACTACTAGTATATTATCGCTACAGCTATCACCGCTACTAATACCAGCTTCTGTTTCTTCAATGCCTACTGGGGGCCTGCCCTGGTGATACAGTGGATAGGAATCCGAGCGCCAAAGCAGAGGAAACAGGTTTGATCCCTGGCCCGGGAAGATTCCACACGTCACGACTGCTGACCCTGTGGGCCACACCTACTGAAGTCCGAGTCCTAGAGCTGCTGCTCCTCAACAAGAGACGCCACTGCAACCAGAAGGCCCTGCAGAGGGACCCCCGTTCACCGCAACCAGAGAAAGCCCACGCGTGGCAGCCAAGACCCAGTGCAGCCATAAATCAATCAATACACTGGACACGACTTAGTGACTGAAAAACAACAAATAAGTGAATAGATAATTTTCGAAATGCCTATTAGCTCTGATACAGTGCCAGCTTCCTTACGTAATTAAAAATAATTAATTCTCACAGTAGCTTTGGGAGTGAGTCTACTTTGCAGAGTCCCATGATTCACAGAGTCCCATGAAGGTAAAGATACTGACTACAGACACACAGACAGAAGGTGATAAAACTGCAGCTCAGATTTATTACGATTTTAGAGAGTTGACTTTTCTATTATACGAGGCATGAGTCTCCTTTCAAAATGGGCTTTTTATAGTCAGTTGCCTAAACAAATCAGCTAAGGAATCTCTTCCATTCCTTCACCTGGAGATCGATACAAATAAACCTGGGACAATCCACTCCCAGCTGGCGTGCTGATGGTGGACAAACAAGAACTACTCGATAAACCCAATTGCTTATAGAGGAAAAGGAAAAAGCCGACTCATCTTGCAAGAAATATGAGGTTTCATCTTTTAGATACAGCTGATAATTCTCTTTCAGGAGTAAACAAATTATTGAGCTTTCTGAAGATCTCACAAAGGCAAAGAACAAGACCTCTGTGTTTTCTTTCCTTAAAGAAAAAAAAAAAAATGAAGTATTGGACAAGATTCCACAGATGAGGTTTCAGACTAGCATCTATTCTTTCCGGCAGAGCTTGCAGTAGGGTTGCTCCGCTAAGGGAAATTACCAACCGTTTATCATCACCTACTTCCTGCTTGCCGAGGCTCACAACCCAGCTGACAGCCTCCGCCATCTGTTCTCAGATCATAGTCAGGGACAATAAATTCCTCGGAACAACAAAGCAACGCTCTTTGTGTTTATTGTTTCTGCCATTACCACATACCAACCTCGTAAACACACTGTATGGTGTTTCATTAATTTAATCACTCATTCCACAGAATCCTTTCTGTTGGGGAAAAATGATCAGTTCTCGGAAATCTCACACAAAGTACGTATTTAATGACTTCTGACCGTATGTTTAGCTCTGGAACGTTTGCATACGATGGAGACAGGATTCAGAGGGAACACGAGCTCTGGAAGAATGCCTGTCGCCTCTGCAGGTGACAAAATGTAGTCAAGCCGCGACATCTGTTCTACGCTGAGTCGGGAAGGCTGTGTGTGAAGGAAGCAAGAAGGGACACAGAAGGAACGTCCAGGCACCTGAGAATGGAACTGCCCTGCCCGGAGCAAGTACTGCAAGGGAAGAGCCGGCCTGAATCTGCAGCCACGTGGAATCTTCATTTCGCTTTACTCGTTTGTAATGTGGGCCCGACCACCATCCTACGAGCTTCATAGCGTGGCTATTCAGAGAGTAAAGCTCTAAGAGATGTGGTCTTACCTCTCCTCTAGCAGTGAGCATCCCAGTGGTTCGCCTGGTGACAGACACAAGCATATGAAGTTTGAGGGTCACTGCTGCTGCTAAGCCGCTTCAGTCACGTCCGACTCCGTGTGACCCCACAGACGGCAGCCCCCCAGGCTCCCCCATCCCTGGGATCCTCCAGGCAAGAACACTGGAGTGGGCTGCCATTTCCTTCTCCAGCACATACAAGTGAAAAGTGAAAGTGAAGTCGCTCAGTCGTGTCCGACTCTTAGCGACCTCATGGACTGCAGCCTACCAGGCTCCTCCGTCCATGGGATTTTCCAGGCGAGAGTACTGGAGTGGGGTGCCATTGCCACAGGGGTCTTCAATTTCCGTGACTCCAAGCACAGAATGCAATGGCTCCAGTATGCTCCAAGAATACCAGTATGTTATGGATTTACTTTCAGATATTTTGTTGGTTACTCAGTCAAACAATTGAATGTGCCTAGTTATGAGAGGTAGGTACTTTAACTTCTATTTTAAGACCATCCTTTCAGAAAGGAATCACTGGGAGATCATGCCTTTATCCAGGGTTCTCCTAAATATATTTTCTGCCAGAATTGAGTTCATAAAATGCATTAGTTCAAACAGCATAAACCACAGGGGGATATGTGAAGTCTATATTCCTCTCTTCTGTATATCCAGGGCCTGCACAATAAGATGCGTTGAGTAAATGATTACATGAAAGACTAAATGGTTTATAAAGAGTTCTCTTGCTTGCTCGAATTAGAGACTTTATCCCCAGAGGCTTGTTGAGTTAAGCCACCATACTCCACCCATCAGGGGCTGTTCTCACCGTGCCCACGGAAAGTGGGTGTGCCATAAACACTCGCCTTTCCTCTCTCATAGTGACACTACCAAAGAGCTTCTAAAAGCTGAGTGTGAGTGGTCGGCCACTACCAACAGACACACATTTCAGCTGGTAGATTTAAAGAGCCTTAATAAAATTATTCTATGTCTAGTAAGTTAGTGGCCCTGATCACTGAAGGCAAGCTTGCGTCTCTTACTAGATTCAACGTGACATGGGATAACAGAAATACAGAATTTGAAAGAGCTGAGAAAGATGACCATGACAGCCTTAGACTCTGGAACCATAAGGAGAGTCCTGCATAAATGAACCAATGGAGTATGCTCAGAAAAGGCAGACAGGCTCCAAATAACTGGGCATGGAAAAGGGTCCTGGGATAGGATGGTCTGGACACAAGTGGGAGAGAAAGGCATCATCAAAGAACAACTTTGCCCATTATACTGTTTTGATGAAGACCGTTTTGGTATTTGGGCTTCCCAGGTGGCATTAGCGGAAAAGAACCCACCTACCAATGCAGGAGATGCAAGAAATGTGGGTTTAATCCCTGAGTCTGGAAGATCCCTTGGAGTAGGAAATGGCAACCCACACCAGCATTCTTGCCTGGAAAATCTCATGGACAATGGAGCCTGGCAGGTCACAGTCCGTGGGGTTGCAAAGAGCTGGACAAAATTAAACATGCATGCACTTTTTGGTATTTATAAATCTGTTATTTGTGAGTGGGAAAGGGAAAACAACATAAGTATATTTTCCCCGAACAATTTCTGGCAAGTAGTCTCAGGATTTTTAATTTCTACATCTGCATAATTTTGGCTGCTGCGTAAAAAGAAACGTCCTTTTGAGTTTTGTTTTTTCCTGAATGGGGCATACTTGGCACCATGTCCATGGCATTCTGCATGTGCATAAAACTGAATCAATCCTATTTTCCAGGAGTAATGAAAAAAGAGAAACGCGAGCCAAATCTTTAAATGCACTGAGCGCATGTGACCCTCCATAAATGGCAGCGGCACAACTTGATGTCATTTTAAGAAATAGATTAAGCATTTTAAAATGTTGAAATGATCAACTTAATCAAAGGCTAAGGCACATTTCTGCCCCAAATAATTTAATTACAATCTATTTTAATTGAAAATTTGCCTAAAATCTTCAGGACAGAAAATAGCAAACAGGTTACTGCCAAGATATTTTGGACCATGATTTTTGTTCCTGGTTTTTCTCATTTTTAAAAAATTTTTTGTGGTAGTATATATGGCGAATTCTCAAGAAGTCAAGAATCAAATGTCAATTTGTGAATTATTCTCATTGTTGTTCATCTCTTGTTCATGTCTTTCCTTTTTCTGCTTTTTAACATTTTCATGACTATTGGCTCACTAGGAGTGTTTAGAAAAATCAAGATGAAGATGAATTTACATGCACTATTTTTATCACCACTAAAATTCTGGTTACATGTTAAGGTTATAAGAGAAGTTGAACACAAATTCCAGCTGTCTGAATTTTGGTAGCTTTTTACTAAATAGCAACTAAAATACTTTGTACTATAATCTATTTATTTAGGGAAATAATTTCTTAAACATTTTGTGATTTTTACAAGTGCAGTTGAATCAATGACATATTTAGTTAAGTTTTGGGAAGCTTTAAACTTTATTTTATGAGTTTGCTTTAATATTGAAATAATTATGAATGGCTCTTGAGGGTAAGTGATCTCTCCAAGATTCCCTGGTAAAGAATCTGCCTGCTAATGCAGAAGATGTGGATTCGAGCTCTGGGTCAGGAAGATCCCCTGGAGAAGGAAATGGTAACCCACTCCAGTACTTTTGCCTAGAGAATTGCATGGACAGAGGATACTGGTGGGCTACAGTCCCCGACCTTGCAAGCAAGCCTGACACGACCTAGCGACTAAACAACAACAGCAAGATAGAAAATAACTGGTATTTGCCCCCTAAACATTAAATTAATTTTATTAGAGTACATTTACCACTGCTTCGTCCACAATATTTAATATAAGCTTATCCGAATTCTGTGTAATTAGACTGCAATTCTGAAATGAAACGTTAAAGTATAATATTTCCAAAACACAATTCATGTATAATTAGATACTGATTAAGGGAGTAGATATCTGGTAAACTAGTTTTTTCTCTGATTGCCTGATTTTTGAAATTCCCGAGGCAGTGATTATACGCCGTGATTGGGCTTTCAATACTTGCTAAAACTTGTAACATCAGGCAGGATGACCAAACAGATTACATATTTAGACTAGCTGCAGCGTTCGCATCTCAGCTGACGGAGGTAACTGGAGGCTCTGTGTTACTGCTACTGTGTCTCTTAGTTAACAGGCTAATATTCCTTAGTTTTTACTTGAATGAAGTTAAATTTCCTCTTTAGTTCTGTTCTCTGCTGGCAAAGATGACACGGGAGATGCACCAAGACTGTAATTATAATAGTTGCAGGCACTGTTTTGACAAATATTCTTATTATGAAAAATACTAACCGTTGGATAGTTTGAAAATGTTTAATCTTGGTCATGAAAAGATAAATGAGATGATTCAAAAATCTGAACTGAATTGGTAGCAATTCCACAAAATTAGTATCAGTCAAGTTCTGACTTTTAAGGTCAGAACTTTATTTGTATCATTTCTTCTAAGAAACAGAACTGTGAGTTCATTAACCTTTCAATTTCCAAAATATTTCAGAGTTGCTTAGGATAAAACAGTGTGATGCATGACATTCAGGATAATTCTTATACTGTGTGGGCATAACATTGCCATAAATATCATGTACTGAGTAAGTCTGTTCATTGGTTGAAAGAAAATAAAGTTGCTTGAATTACAGATTATTAATCCTACAATGTGGCTCAGATAGTAAAGAATCTGTCTGTAGAGCAGGAGACCTGGGTTTGAGTCCTGGGTTGGGAAGATCCCCTGGAGGAGGGCACGGCAACCCAGCCCAGTATTCTTGCCTGGAGAATCCCATGGACAGAGGAGCCTGGCGGGCTGCAATGCCTGGGGTTGCAAAGAATTGGATACGACTGAGTGACTAATCACAGCACAATTATATAATGAATACAACCATCTTCATTTCTTTAATCATAAAAACAAAAAAAAAAAGTCTTTCTGGTTTACAACTGAATATTTTGTATATTTGGTGACATTAAAAAAAAAGATGTTGAAAGAAAAATACCGTTTAAAATAGGTGGAGTCTTTCTCAGAGGTTAGGAGCAAACCTCAACCATCCCTCACTCCATTCTCTATCCATTCACACACCCATCTCTTGTGAGTTTCTCTGAGCTGTCTTTTGGTTGGAGTGAACGGGCATCACCTTGAAGCGGGATATGAGTAGGAACAGACTGTCTGTGACTGTCACGGTGAGTACTGAGATGAGCCAAGTACCTTCTTGTGCAGCTTTGATAAGTCCCCTGCTAAAATTCCAGTCCCCAGCTTCCTCCGCCTTCGTCTGTAACCTGCAAGGTCCTTCCATTAGCTGTGGTTGACAGACAGACTAGATAGGGTTTGGGTGACTATTTCCTAAGTACAGTATGATAAAACTGTTATCAACTCAACTGTAAAATTTACAAAGACTATTTAATATGAAGCTTATTGACAGAAAAAACTTGTAAACGTGAAGCTGAGAAGCCACAGAGAGGAGAGGTGGCGTGAGTGGAAAAGAACCCGCCTTCCAGCGAGATGTATACTTGGGTCCGATCCCTCCGTCAGGAAAATCACTTGGAGAAGGAAATGCCAGCCCAATCCCGCGTTCTTGCCTGGGAAATCCCAGGGACAGAGGAGCCTGGCGGGCGCCAGACCACAGAGTCGCAAGGAGTTGGATATGGCTTAGCGTCTGAGTGCAAAAAGGAGAGGGCCGATCATCAGTGGGTCAAATGTCTAACGGGATGAACAAGAATAACACTGGATTCCCAAGAGGAGGATAGCCCACTATTTCAGTGGTTCCCAAGTATTTTTTTTAATAACCAGACTGTACAATATTTACTAAGACTTCTTGGTTAAAGTCATGCTTGGTGCTGAACAAGAAAAGGAAACTTTCGAGCGAGTCTAAGACGGACGCGAATGAGGCGGACAACGGGTGGGAATATTCAGAGAGCTCTCCCTGCAAAAGCTCGACTAAACGAACGACAGGAGAAAGAATTCTCACCTGAGTGACCAAGCTTCCTCTCTACATGTGACATAACAGGCTGAGAGCAATCCGCATGGCTTCTGACTTCTGCAGGCTGATGGGTGTACCTGAAAACGCCTCAGAACTTACCTTCTAGATGCGTGACAGGAAGCAACTGTAAATGTTGATTGGAGCATTTTTACTGACTATATCACACATTCAATTAAATGCCAGATGCAATGTAAGTTCATTTAGTCTTAACATATCAGGGTGTATACCAAATGAGTAAAAGTGTAACTGGATTTAGGTTTCTTGATTCTATATCTCTATTAGTTTAATGGAAACAAGAAAGCCATTTTTTTTCTTTTCTACAGCCTTTTAGAACTGTAGTAGATACCACTTGCTTCATTCTGAGAGAAACCAAGTACAAAAAAAGCCTTCTTGAATGTCTCTTGGTATTTTTTTATTCTCCAAATATATAGGTAAACTTAAATTAAAACTTTTGACAAAATAGTTTCCAAAAATTAAACTTAGTCTGAACATTTTTTCCCCAATAGTAAATCTATATTCCTGATACTTCCAAAGATGGATGGAGATTCTGTAGTTCTTGGAACACCAAAGTACAGATAATTTACAAGATTTGCCCTACAATTTCAAGTACTGACTAAATCAAATGCAAATATTTCTGTTTCTAAATTTCACTTTTATTCAATTTTTTTTCAAATCTGCTATACTATGATCCCACTTCTTTCTGCCCGCCCCCCCCCCCCGACAAAAAAGAGAAAACTTTGTTTGTGTGTGGGTGTGTACAGTAACTAAAATATTGTTTTTGGAAAAAGCCAAAACAGAGTGCCTTAACTGTTTCCAAGTTCTCACTTGCTCTCTCTCTCTCAAATATTTTCCCATTACTTTTATGATCACTTTTTAGTCTCAATTTATTATAATACATGACATGTAGCATGTATTGAAAAAAATGTTTACTGAATTCGGTTTAAGATAGAATCAGGTCATTATCCTGTCATTACTGCAACATTCCACAGAAATAGAACATTTTTTTTAATAAATGTAATTAGTAGATGATAACCCTAAATGAGAAGCTATAAACACATAGAATTTCAGAACTAGGAGAGGTCTAAAACCACTTCCCACCACTTTGTTCTGTATACCATTCGGTAAATGCCAACACTGAAGTCCAGTGATGCATCTGGGGATATATCTGGGGATGCATCCCGTGATTTATCTGGGGAACACACATCATTAGCTTGACATCACACACACCGTGAAACCTTGAATAACAGTAAAATGGCTATTCAATGTCAACACTACAAACCAAGAAAAAAAGTCCGTTATGATCAAAGACCAAATTCAGATTGTCTCTGGTATGTCTCTACCAAGAAAAAAAAGAATTAGGAAATTGCATTTGTTTTGAGACTATCGTGGCCAGGTTCTATATATGATGTTTTTAAACATTTAATTTTTATAACTATATTTTAAGACTATATGATAGGCAATAGAACCTCAAGAATACTGAATTTCAGGTCGTCAGACAACAGGACCAATTTACATTTAAGTAAAACTTTCTCATTTCAAAAAATGACTGCTTTGGCCTGAGTGTTTGTGTATTCCCAAAATTCTTAAGTTGAAATTCTAAGCCCTAAGGTGACGGTGTAGGAGGCAGAACTTTTGGGAGGTGACTGGGTCATGAGGGTGGACCCCTTCTAAATGGGATTAGTGCCATTATGAAAAAAACCCTAGAGAGCTCCCTCTGGTCTTCTGTCTCATGAGTCTGCAACCTGGAAGAGACTCTCTTCCAACACAATGGCACCTTGATCTTGGATTTCCAGCCTCCAGAAATGAGAAATGAATTTCTATTGCAGGAAAGATGTTCAGTCTGTGGAATATTGTGGCCAGCTGCCTGAAAAGTCTAAGTAAGGCAGGAATTCACCTCAACCTTCTAGAGAGCGATCCATTCATCCATCTCAGTCTTCATTTCCAGATTTCTCAAAACTGTCAATCTGAGTCCTCCCCTTTCCTTGAAATTGGACTGAAAGGGATCTCTTGGGCCTCCTCCCCTGAAACAGATACTGCAGTTTTGATTTTATTCAATAAGTTTTGAAATTTATGTTTGATACTGCCAGTCTTCCTGAAACATGCTACCTGCTTGGCTTCCGTGACAACTCATGGTCTTCTGCTTTTATTTCCCTCCACAGTTGACTCTTCCACCATGCCCCCCCAAATGTAAGTTCCCTTTTCTAATCCTTCCCAGTGGAACGAACCGGAGGCAATGCCAGTCTGTCCTCTGGCCAGTCCTGATTTGTCCCTCTGGATTCGTAGTGCTGACTCTTCCTCCGCACGCTCCCTAAACTGCTGGCTTCTGTAAAAAGTCTATTCTTGCACAGTTCTGCTTCCTCTGCGTCTCCCCTGAAGGACCCGTGTACTCTCTTGATTTCAGCTCTCACTTGCAAGTTGACATCCCCACACCACAGTTTTCAGACCAGCCCTCTGAGGTTCTGATGTCACCTCTAAATACCAAGTGCACGCCTCGTGCACAAAATGGCAATTGAAAACTGAACACTTGTCCTCTGGAACTTTCTCTCCGTCATGACATTACAAAGTCAATTAATCTAGAAGTGTGAGTCAACCTGGACCCCTTTCCTACCCGCCTTCAGCACCCAATCAATTGCTTCCTTCTCCTAGCCGCCCCTTCCCTTTGACTCCCCATGTGATTCCCATGCGCCCTCCACATCTCTCGTCGCGTCTGAGCGGTGTCCACATTCTGGTTCTGTGCTGTCTTCCACACGGCTGTTGGCAAGACAGAGCAACAGTGCCAAACCTCACAACCTCACTTCTCCTCTGAACACTCTAACCTGTTCTTTATTGCTGGGGAAATCAGACATTTGATAAACATTCGATGACTTAATTCACGAATAATGGATTGTTTGCATGAATCTGAGCGGTGAAATATACAGTCAGTCACTTTGTGGCATTAATGACACCAATCCCTTCCCTCTCCTTCCCGCCTCCTTCTTTCTTTTTTTCCTTCTGTGTGTGTGTCTGCACGTTTTCTGCTAAACTGATCAGTTTGGCATACTAGCAAAGCATCCTATGTTTGCTGCCTTTAAAATAATTCCAAAAACTTCTGATTAGAATTTAATTTATGAGAGCAGAAAATGACCAAAAAAAAAAAAAGTGAGCCAAAATTCAACTATGACAATTATCCCTATAAATTGAAAAGTAAGAGTCAATTAATATTATTGCTTTTCCCTTTAAAGAATATGTTGAAATGGTGCTTTCTCAATAACAACTCCGTTAAAAGTTTGAAAATCTTGGCAGAAAAATAATACGCACTGAATTGTCCATACACTCTCCATATTGCTACCAGCAGTGGCAGCACACTCTCAGGCCAGGATTTCATTATGTTTTACGATTATTTCACATCAAATGTTAGATGTTCCAGAAACTAATTAGCCTTTCATCCTCTTAAACACACACACACACACACACACATCCCACACACGCGAGATATTCCAGGAGCACGGGCGCCACCAAGGCCCTGAGCCACATGTCCCTGGAGTACTGTCCTTCATAGTTTAAGGAACAGAAACTCTCCAGCCTTTTAAATCAAAACTACATAGTAACAGCTCTTAAATAGTCTCGTTGTTCATAACCAGGGAAATTTTTTTTCCCTTTTAATTGGAATACATCAAATCTAGGACATTATGAGAACACACTGTAGCTCTAAGAAAAATCACTCTTGCACAGAACGTTCTGAGCCATGAGAACAAATTCAAGGCATTTCTTTCCTCTTGCCTCAAAGTTTAGCATATTAAAGGTGTGTGAAGGAGGTTTCTCATATTTTCTATTGATTGAACAGAAAAAAAAACAGCCATTGTATAGATCACTGAGGGAAGTTTTTCTCTTATTGCCTGGATTTTTAAGCTTTCCATGGCCCACCATCTCCACTGCCTCCATTTTGTGACATTCCAACATAGCTGGTACTAAATACATGCAGAGTTTTATTTTCATATAAGAAAGAACAGACACATTCCTAATGCATGCTTTCTAATTGCCATATTTCCAGATAATCACTATTTAAGAAGTTAAATGCAAAATTCTGATTAATATGTCCAGTCTGAGACAGCTACCACATGCATCACTCGTGACCGTGAGTGGTGTATGAGAGAAAACTCAGAATAGCTCTGACGAACTGGGAAATTAAGGCTTAAAGAACTAGACCTATTTTAACACAATGAGTAGGAAGTACAGGCAGTCACGTGACCTGTCTGCCACCAGTGTCTGAAGTTCTCTCTGTATTGGCCCAGTGCACCATCTGGCTTTCCTGCTCATCTTCTAGATGTTGCTGAGACTTCAATTTAGATATTTAGCCAACAACTGCTAAGATAATAAACAAAAAGAGTAATTTTCAAGGCAGTGGGGTGGAAATCGCTAATACTGAGCCTGTGGGTGTAAGTGCATGTGTGTATGTGTGTAGGGGTGTGTGAGCATGTGTGCACATGTATGTATAGGGGGTCAGGCTCTGAAGGCAATAAGAGAAGAAATCTTCAGAGGAGGAGGTATCTAAGGGAAAAAGTGAAGTGAAAGTGTTAGTCACTCAGTCGTGTCCCATTCTTTGTGACTCCACAGACTGTAGTCTTCCAGGCTCCTCTGTTCATGGGATTCTCCAGGCAAGAATACTGGAGTGGGTTGCTGTTCCCTTCTCCAGGGGATCTTCCGAACCCAGGGATAGAACCCAGTCTCTTCGGAGGATAAGCATGCTACGTCAAAGTCTCTAAAGAAATTTAGGTGCCTCTCATAGGAAAAGGCAATTTTCTTTCCTGTTCATTTTTTCCCCTAAATTGGCAGTGTGCTCAATGTTATACTTATCTCTGTAAAAAACATTGTGCCTCTTCTTTCAAGCAGCTGGACTTCTTTTAAAAATTGAAGAATAGTTGATTTACAATGCTTTGTTAGTTTCAGGACATTGAATCTAGTTCGCTGTACTAGACAGTAGATCCTTGTTTATCTAGTTTATATTTAGCGGTGTGTATCTGTTAATCCCAAACTGCTAACTTACTCTTTCCCTCCCCTCCCCTTTGGTAGCCATAAATTTGTTTTCTGTCTGTATGTTTCTGTTTTGTAAATAAGTTCACTTGTGTCATTTTTTTTCTTAGATTCCACATACAAGATATCATATATTTGCCTTTGATTTATTTCTCTTGGTATGATAATCTCTAGGTCCATCCACATTCTGCAAGTGGCATTTTCATTCTTATTACAGCCCAGTGATATTCCATATGTTCTTCATCCATTCACCTGTCGTTGGACATTTATGTTGGTTCCATGTCTCGGCTGTTGTCACTAGTGAGCAGCTGTACTTTTTGAAGTCAACTCAAGTCACTTAACAATCAAAACAGAGGCTTGCTTCTCTAGGGATGTGTCTCTGTCCTTCTTCTGTTTGGGGTTTGCCTGAGACGTTCTGATCTATATTTAAATGAAAATGAACATTAAATGATACTTTGCATAAATTGAGGGGGCTATTTTTCATACCTGCTCTCTGAGAATATCAGAAGTCTCTTGTAGAGAATATGAACAGATTCTTCAGGTAAGTCCTTGGAACAGTCTACTCAATTTTCAGAGACACTAGCGTCAAGCAGCACATTAGTGCCTTAATGCCTGGAGACTTGTATAACGAATGCACACACATGCACACACACTCACACATTCATACACACTCATGGCACTCCTCACATGTAGAAAAGGTGAAGGCAAAGATGATTTTAACTATGCTTTCAGTTCAAGATCTGGGAAACTTGTACAGTATATTCTCCTGTCTAGCATCTCATCTCCCACATCATTCATTCCAAACCTTTCTTTGTATAATAAAGACAGTGAAAATGCATGAGTCTCAGGGTGTACATTAAGGTCCAGCTGAGACTATCAATATCACACTCATGAAAATTCTTTCTTTCCAGGGCTTTTGTTCTTATAAATAATGGAGGTAACATGAAGGGTACTGAACTGTGGATATGGCTCACTTCTAGAGAAAAAAATACAAAAGCTTACAAAAGAAAAATAGTCAAGGTTAGGTGATTCAATACATTGAGAAACAAAGAGTACAAAGTATCTCAGGACTGAGTCTTGACAAGCCTGTCTGATGTTTTCAATGAAAGGAGCTTTTGCACTAATTATACAAATAATGCAGAACTATTTTTTAACATCAATCATATGGTAATGAATAAAACATAAAGTAAAAATGTGTCCCAAACTCTACATTCTATTACCTACATGGTGATAGCTACTGTGAACCTTTTGTTCTTTCCACATTGCTTTATGAGAACACACAAACACACAATCCCAAGTTTTCATAGATGTATGATTTCCATTTCATCTACATTCACATTATAGACACTAATCATTCTTGTTTTTTTGCCTTCATCATTGCAACAATTTAATACTTTCTTTAGCTGAATACTCTTATCTTCCAATGTCCAAATATTTAGGTGTATGCATCCTAAGTCACTTCACTTGTGTCTGACTCTTAGAGACCCCATGGACTATAGCCCACCAAGCTCCTCTGTCCATGGGATTCTCCAGGCAAGAATACTGGAGTCGGTTGCCATGACCTCCTCCAGGGGATCTTCCTCACCCAGGGACCGAACCCGTGTCTTCTGTGGTTCCTGCACTGCAGGCGGATTCCTTACCACTGAGCCACCAGAAAGTGAAAGTGAAAGTTGCTTAGTCGTGTCCGACTCTTTGTGACCCCATGGACTATACAGTCCATGGAGTTCTCCAGGCCAGAAGACTGGAGTGGGTAGCCTTTCCCTTCTCCAGGGGATCTTCCCAACCCAGGGATCAAACCCAGATCTCCCACATTGCAGGTGGATTCTTTACCAGCTGAGCCACAAGGGAAGCCCAAGAATCCTGGAGTGGGTAGCCTATCCCTTCTCCAGCAGATCTTCCTGACTCAGCAATTGAACCGGGGTCTCCTGCATGGCAGGCGATTCTTTACCAACTGAGCTCTGAGAGAAGCCACCAGGGAAGACCCTAAATATTTAGGTAACCCAAAGCTTAGTCCTTAAGTGTCTATACTGACATTATGGATAATGACATTCAGCCTCATTGTTTTAAATGAATGTATAGATTAAAGTTTCCCAAATATATGCCTCTAGTTCTGAACTTTGCTCTTGAACACCATCTACACATATCTGGTTGCCAAAACAATGTTGTTTATTGAGTGCCTAACGTCTAGATCGAGCGACTGAACTGAACTGAACTGAACTGAACTGACTGAATGTCTAGGCCACATTTAACCTGTCACTCCCTCCCCAGAATGCACAGGCACCCTCTCAAGCTCGGCCCCTTCCACTTCCTCAAGAATGAGAGGATCCAGAGGCGCTTTCCATGCTCTTCCAGGCTGGAGGTAAGGACAGCTGAGCTGGGAAGGTGCCTAGCAGACAGGACGGGTTCTCGGGCACGAATTCCCTCTATAACACAGAAATACAAATTCGGGAACCGGAAATAATCTTCTAAATTACTTTAACCTCTTTTTTTCATTTTCAGTTGAGGAAATGAGGCCTAGAGAGATTAAATGACTTTGTAAATTTATACATCCAGTCTCCTTTCCAACACTGTTTCTGTCTCCTTCCAGAAAGAATAATTTCTGCTAGCCTCTATAGCGATTTCCTAAATTACCTCCGATGCACTCACATTTTCACTAGGAAGCTACAATGATCTATAATGCAGGTATTTATAGCATGATGGCATGGCTTACTAATACTTTCCTATTTTCCTTAAATGTTACACAACGTACTTCCAACTGCACTCTAATTTTATCTTTAAATATTTGGGGAATGCTTAAAAGATTTCACTTAATATTTAGTTTGATTCTATAAAAGGTGTGATTCATTAAGTTACATAAGTTTTGCAGTTCAGGCACTTATAGCTGCAGGTTTTCTCAGGGATCCATGCATCTAACTTATGTTCCTGATGACCTCACAGGACTGGAACACCGAAACACACGGGGGCACGTGATTCTCTAGGCTCATGTCTCGTGCGACATGTCAGAACAGACATGCTCCGTAACTCATCTTCTCTAGTAATCATGTGGCAACCTCATTCTGAAGTGATGACTTCGCCAAGGTATCTATTAAGAGAATGAAGGGACAGGATAGTTTTAGCACCTCTCCTAACAGAGATTTTTGGTCCAAGTTCTGTCTGTGAAGAGACATTTCAGCAAGGTCAAAATTATTCCTTAATGAGATTTCTTAAAAAGAAAAAACTAAATCTTCTTAACTGTTTGATGCAGCAATGATAACATTAATCCTAGATATCATTTTCCTTTATTCTTGGACATGCTTGCAACTTAATACTTGGTTGTGAAATTTAAATGCTACTGAAATGGCGCTGCCAAAGCATTGCTAATTAGAGTGTACTTTCTGTTCACATTTTCTAGGTGACTTATGGGCCCATGACCCCATTCTCTTGTTACTCAAAACTCGACAGAGGCACCAGCTCATTTCTGAAGAAGAAAGACTGCCATGCTCTATCTGAACCTATTCAAATATAATCACTTACTTTCAGGTGGATCAGAAAAGCTGGCAAAAATGAGGTTCCTTTTTATCATTCTGAAGCAGCAATAAGTTGTTGGTTGTCTAGTTGCTAAGCCGTGTCTGACTCTGAGTCCATGGACTGTAGCCCTCCTGGCTCCTCCATCCATGGGGTTCTCCAGGCAAGAACACTGGAGTGGGTTGCCGTTTCCTTCTCCAGGGGACCTTCCCGACCCAGGGACTGAACCAGCGTCTCCTGCATTGGATGCATAGGCGGGCAGACTCCTTACCGCTGAGCCACCAGGGAAGCCCGGCAAACGAAACACTCTTGTGGATTTAAGACTAAAGTCACAACCGTGCCAATGTCACAGTCTGAAATCAATGATACAAGGGTTATTTTTAAATATGCCAATGTGTATCAAAAGTTAAAAAACAGATGAAACAATATCATATAAAAATTAAGCTCCCTCTCCTTTTAATAACAGATCAGTAACGGACACATTAACAAGGAGCCAGTTTAAAATCTGACGCTGATAACTAAACTGAAGAAGAAAACAAGGATTAAGACGGGAATCCTTTGGCCGCGGTGTGGCTGACCAGTGAACCGCACTATCTGCACACTGGCTCCATTTTCTCCGTTTCCATCTGTTACTCCAAACGCCAACAGCATTCTAAGGACTAGCTATCTTTTTTGAAAATGTCTTGCTTTTTGCCCGTTTGGACACCCTGATGACGTACATTTGTCAGCGGAGCACTGGAAGAGTGTTCTATCACACTGCCCTGGAGACGGGGGGCGGCGGGTGGGGAGCCAAAGGCGCCACAGGGCCAAACACAGGAGGCTGTGTTTTCACCCAAAGATTTTTTAGTTTTATCTGAGGAATAAGTCACCCTCAATTTCAAATCTTTCAGAACTAATTTGTCCTCTAACTATATTTGAAGACAAAAAAAAAAAAAATGAATCATGTAAAGTGTCTAAGCCATCAAAACAACATCCAAGCAGACAGACGTTGAAATACTAATAACCACTCCACACTCAAGATCTTAAAGGTGACTTCGAGACCAGAAATGATGGTCCTCCAGATAATTACCATCTTTCCAGTGCTCCTCCTCCTCCTTTTCCTCTGAACTGAGCACATTAAAATTGCTTTTTGCTCTTTAGGAGAACTGAGAGGTTACATGTTAAATTTTTGTTTCTTAATCTGTAACTAATTGCTCATCTTTTCTGTCCACATTTAGATTTCAGCAGTTTGGTTTTCCTTTTTTTTCTAAGGAATTAAAAAAAAATTTTCTGATTTGTATGATTAGACATTTTAGAAGACTCAGAATCAAAATTAAAATACTCAAAGCAATGCAGTTCCAACCTGAATTAGTGGAGGTTTCATTTCTTGGGAAACATATCTGAACAATGCATTGCTGATGTCAGAAAAGTCCAGGGTGCGGGCTAGTTTACATGGTTGATGTTCTTTTGAAGATTTCATTAAAAACACAATAGGAAAATTATTCTCTCTAATTAAGACCAGTAGTAAAACATAAGATGAGAAAAGTGGCAGAACATGGCAAATTGCCTCATTAATATCCCATCATAATATTTTGATTAAAAAAAATCAAGTCTCAGCCTGAAATTTACCTAAGAAAACGGCTGCGCTACCTCCCGGTTACCTGGTGAGGATAAACTATGTATGATCATCTTGAAGCTGCTGTGTCCCTGAAACTGTGGCCGATATCTGCTACGGAGCAGACAGTTAGCCATGAGACAATAACAACGCTACACGTAATAACGATGACAGCTTGCTCTTTCTGGGTGCTTTCTTACATCCCCCACTCCCTGTTAACAGATTTGGACTTGGCTGTACAGATTTATAAGAGGTTCAAAGATAATTCATGAGTCCTATTTGCTTAACTGCATAACATTATAATAGTTTTAACACTTTTGATAATACTTTTGTGTTTAACATTTTTTTTCTACCAGCTTTTGCTATGGATATTATTTATGGGTTTTATGGAAAAAAAAAAAAAAAACAGATTTGTTAAAGGAAATAAGGCTCTATTCCTAAGAAGGGAAGACTCCCAACTTGGTCTTTCCTAGAAATCTCCATCTCTGTGCATAGGACCCTGGAATGTTCTCCGGGTTGAAAGTGTGGCCTGTGTTCCCATCTGGTGTGTTTCTAGAGAGCCTGACAGGGGCGCTTCCAATGAGGCAGAGCGGAGTGGAGTCACTTGCCGCTGGAGACGCCCCCTCCACATAGTGAAACACGTTAGCGGAGCAAACACGTGTTGAAACACTATTTAGCAGACAACCTGTTCCCGCACTGAGAAGCTGATGCTACTCCTACGCATCAGTTAATTCCTTCCCAAAACACATGTCCTCCCAGCTAGGCCGGATCACTGAAACCAGAGGACATCACGGGGCACCAGCCTGGGAGGTCTGAATTTTACTGTTGGAGAGTCTGACCTCTGATAGATTCCCTGATGTACCCGAAAGAACATAGTTCTTCATTCACATATATGCTGCATGCAAAAGGCACAACTTGAGGGGGGGGAAATGTGTTTTCTACTACTTAAACTCACATGTACAATAAAAAGCCCCCAGATGAGTACTTTGTAATCCTTGCTCCTGCTGTAACTCTGACGGTGGCACTAATGTTTGCAATGACCAAATCGAGCAGTAGACGTGGATCTTCTATTCCCCAAGAAAATATTCTCTATCTTCCTACCCATTTTCTATTTCTTAGCATCTTTTGAGAAGAATCATTTTAAAAGTATATTTGGTGATAAGTTAAAAAACAAAATCCAAGTTAAAACTGTTTACATCTTGAATTTCATTTGCAAGTTGAAGAGTCAATTGATTTATTTTCTTTGTTACAATGTTTCTCTAAGATACTAGTGATTTGGATTTCTTTTTTTAAAAAAAGCTTGTCTAGTGCTCGAGCCTGGTGCACTGGGAAGACCCAGAGGAATCGGGTGGAGAGGGAGGTGGGAGAGGGGATCGGGATGGGGAATACGTGTAAATCTATTGCTGGTTCGTTCCATGTATGACAAACCCACTGAAAAAATAAATAAATTATAAATTAAAAAAAAAAAAAAAAGCAGAGACATTATTTTGCAACAAGGTTTCTAGTCAAAGCCATTGGTTTTTCCAGTAGTAATGGTATGGGTGTAAGAGTTGGACTATAAAGATAAAGCTGAGCACTGCAGGAAAATAAAAAATTGAAGCTTTTGAACTGTGGTGTTGGAGAAGACCCTTGAGAGTCCCCTTGGACCTGCAAAGGAAGATCCAACCAGTCCATCCTAAATGAATCAGTCCTGAATATCAGCTGGAAAGACTCATGCTGAAGCGAATACTCCACTACTGAGCCACATGATTCCAAAGAACTGACTCAGCAGAAAAGACCCTGATGCTCGGAAGGGAGGGGGAGAAGGGGAGCGACAGAGGATGAGATGGTTTGGATGGCATCACCGTTCAATGAACATGGGTTTGGGTGACTCCGGAGTTGGTGATAACAGGGATGCCTGGTGTGCTGCATTCCATGGGGTTGCAAAGAGTCAGCTGACTGAAAGTGACTGAACTGAAGTCTTTCTTTTAAAAATTATTTCAATTTGTGAAAAATTTTCAAAGTTGCAGCAAATTAAGTTGCCAAAAATATAGGTTGTTTGATCATGTTAATAGAGTGAAACTGGGAAAAAAATTGATACCCCTTTCCTCATATTTCAAGACTTAAGGCATTGTATGATGAAATTGGCCCACAAGTTTTCTGAATGTCTGCTGTGGAGAAGTGACGAATAATATTGCCTCCCCTTGAATATGGGCAGGTTCTGTATCTGCTTTGACCAATAATAATGGTGGAAATGATGAATAAGTTTCTATCCCAAGTCTTAAGAGACTTGAGTCTCAAAAAAAAAAAAAAAAAAAAAGCTTGTCTATCCTGAAAGTGAATAACTTAATAGGCTTGATTTATCATAATTTCATGGCAATCTAACTTTGCTGAATTAACAAAGGGACTATTTGAATTTTGCTCTTGTTGTTGTTCAGTCGCTCAGCCGTGCCTGACTCTGCGACCCATGGACTGCAGCGTGCCAAGCTTCCCTGTCCTTCACCATCTCCTGGAGTTTACTCAAACTCATGTCCATCGAGTCAGTGATGCCATCCAACCTTTGCTCTGTCCCAGGCCATTTGTAACCAGAGGCAACTCCCTTTTTTACTCTGGAGCCTAATTCTTATCATATTTAGTCTGTTGGAGGTGGGGAGTTTCTCCAGGGCTTATAATGTAGAGGCTTTTGAGGCATATCAGCAAAAATAATAAAAGAAAAAAATTGCCAAGAGAAAACCAGAATGTACTTATGAACCATTTAGATGTGAACAATAGCAAGAAGACTGCATATTAAAACATCAGAAATTCAACCACACTGGTCTTAGAAATTTGTAAGCTTGAATGGATTCGTGAAATATAAGAAAGGTTATAAAATAAATAAAGTAGGCATTTGCTTCCAAATGCTGGAAAATAATCATATGGATAGCCCAAAGGAAAAAGCAAAAATGAATACTGAAAAGAAGGTAATTAGATGTAATGAATCAGATAGCAAAAGTAGAAGAGATTTGCAATGAAACCAGAACTAGTAATAAAATGGAAAAACTTCAGACCAATTCTAGTAAAGAGAAAGAAGTCCAAACTAAAAAAAAAAAAATCAGCAGAGATTGTTTATTTGATCCCAGGGGCTCTCTAAGGACAACGACACAGCCCCCCGCCCCGACCCCTTCTCAGACCTGGGTTGTCTCTATGGCAGAGGCAAAATAGTGATGCTCCTAAAACCTAGAATCTGGAGTCAGACTTTATAGGTGTGAGTCCCGGTTCTCTCACTTACTCACTGTGTAATGCTGGACAATTCCCTTAACTACCCTTACCTCACTTTTCCTATCTTTTAAATGGGGATAATCACAGGACCTAACTCAAGGTTTACTGAGCAAAATCTGTAAAGCACTTAGAACCATGCCTGTAAACAGGCTGAAGATAAAAATGTGGAAGTTAATGCCCGCAGCAGTAAGACAGAAACTTCCTAGAAGATAAAAATCCGAAAAATGAAAATTTATAAGGGCAGAAAATTTAAATGTAAAGATTAAAGTCCCAGAAACTCACACACATAGACACCACACACACACACACACACACACACACACACACTGCTGAGGTTTCAAGTGGGCACCAGATCTCTAGGAGTCAACTTCTGCCCCTCTGCCTGGCGATCTGCATGCTCTTCGAAAGCAGGCCCCCATCACTTCCCTGCTATCACACTTGGTATTAATCCAGGAATGCTGGCCATTTTTAGTTTACTGAGGGCTAAGCATTTTGGTGCCATATATGCTGCAACCACATTTTTTATTAATAAGTATATCTTGCAAAGCCACTGATCTTCTCTTTTTTGATGGTGAAATGTTCAAACTGAAAGCAAAATACAAATCTGGCTTTGAAACAGAATTCATGGAAACCTTCTGAAAACTTCCCTGCTACCCAGAACACTGGATGCTTATTCGTCCCTCCTTTAGTCCAGAGCAAATGTCAGTAGCTGCTAATTCATCCATCCTCTGTAGAGCAAATGCCAGACAGGCGGACTCGTGAGAAGATGAGTGCTCTGGGGTCATCGGGAATAGTGACAGAGTGGAAGGACCAGCTGGTCCCCAGGCTGCCAGGAGCCCTCCCACTGCAGAGGTCGAAGGAAGCACCCCCAAAGCAATTCTGAACGCTCTCTGCCGTGCCCACCTCTTCCCGGAAGGCTAAAAGCACCTGGATCTGCAGACAGATGGACCCCGAGGACAGAAATACAGAAATGAAACCCAGGTATGCGAGAGCAAAAGGCTCATAGGAAGCATAGTTATTCTGAAAAAAAAAAATATTCTAACATAAAAATGCCAGAGTATGTACAAAATGGGATTTCTCCAGCACATTTAGCAAGGTGAATTCATGATAGAGACACATTCCATTTGTCACGAGACTTAATAATTCAAAGAAAAGAAACTAGGTGTTTTACACTTAAAATTTTGCTTCCTTAAATTTGAATGTATTCATGTCCCTCTAAATTTAACTGTGAAACGTTGAAAAGACTTGGCCTCCATTTGAGGAAATGACCCAGGGATACTCTAGGATATGAAGCCCTTTTTCAACCCTTAATGAAAGGAATCACTTAACTTCCAATCCAGTGGCTGCATTTAACTGTCCTGTCAGAGGACCATTAGTGATAACCATTCTGTGAAAGAATTCTATTGTTTACCTTTTCACACCAAGGAGGAAGAACATAACACTTTGGATAACAAGTTCTGTGAAGAGCAACTTTTCAGAAACTGAGTAAACATTTCAGCTCTAGCTACCTGAAAGTGAAAGTGAAAGTGAAAGTGAAGTCACTCAGTCGTGTCCAATGCTTTGTGACCCCATGGACTGCAGCCCACCAGGCTCCTCCATCCATGGGATTTTCTAGGCAAGAGGATTGGAGTGGGGTGCCACTGCCTTCTCCAGGGGATCTTCTGGAGCCAGGGATCAAACCCAGGCCTCCCACATTGTAGGCAGACTTTACCGTCTGAGACACTGCTACCTGAATGTGAGGTGTTTTTTTTTAATCAATTCTCACAAATGAACAATGGTCTGACCATCACCACAGGGCACAATGAACAACCCTGTTCCGTCAGGAGTCACAAAGGCTCCAGTAAAGAGGGCGCATGCAGAGGTCCTTCCCTGGGTCAGGGAAGGCAGAAACAGAGCAAGAAAAGGGCCACAAATCAAAAGAAAAAGATAAGTTGAGGCAGGAAGACTAGAGCGGGCCAAGAGGGACAGATGGAAGGAAGGTCGCTGGAGAAGCAGACACAGGCAGGAAGCTGGGGGCATTCCCACCCTTCTCCTCCTCCTTCTCCCGAGCTTCCCTGCCACGGCCTGGGAGCCCGTGTTTCCAGGCTGCCCACCCCCCTTCCCTCCATTGTCCATAATCTGCCGCTCGGAACGACCTAGCCGCCCCGGTGTGGGTGTGACCACCTTTTCCTAGTGAAATTTTGCTGCGCCTCACTCTTCAAAGCGCTTGGGGCAGGTAACGGAACGGATAAGTGCATTTTGTTCATCTAATTATTCATTCACTCACCACATATTTATTAGGCTATTCCACGACGAGTCACACAAGCACTGTGTCTGCTTTCGGGCAGCACAAGAATAAAAATGAAACACAAATTCAGTAAAGCAACTCACAGGCTGCGGTAAAGTGCTACGGAGCGCGGAAGCCGGAGCCGAGACAGAAAATAGAGAAGGCCCTCAAGCAAGCTCAAGAAAAGCCTCTTTGCAGAAAGGCGACTTCGGCCGAGATTGAATGAGGCCAGAGGAATGCAGCCCTTCGTGGGCAGAGCGCGCCGGAGGAGGGGCGGGCGGAGCGCGGAGTGCTGAGTGCTGCGGGCCAGGGTCAGGGGGCCATGTGGGCCAGGGTCACCGGGTCATGTGGGCCAGGGTCACAGGGTCATGTGGGCCAGGGTCACGGGGCCATGTGGGCGCGGCCTGTCAGCGCACAGGGAAAACCCGTGGGTTTCCGATGAAAGCGTGACATATTCTGACGCTTTTAAAAAGATCATCCTGCCGTTGTGCGGGAAGTAAACGAGCATCGGGATGAGCAAGAAAACGAAGAGGGCGCTTGGAAGACTTCTGCAGCGGTGGAGGTGGGCGCGGCCATGGTGGCTCGCCGGGGCTCCTCCTGGCCGTGGGCGCCGAGGAGGGGCTGCGAGGCGATCCGCAGGACTGGCGAGTGGACTTCCCCTGTGTCAGGGTCGTGGGGGAGAAATTTGAGGACTAGAACGTACCGGGAGAGAAGGAAGTGAGATGGACAGTGTGGACATGGCCTCAGATATGGCTGATCTGTTGTTGTCCAGTCATCCAGTTGTGTCCGACTCTTTGCGATCTCGTGGACTGCAGCATGCCAAGGCTTTCCTGTCCTTCACCATCTCCTGGAGTTTGCACAAACTCATGTTCATTAAGTTGGTGATGCCATCCAACCATCTCACCCTCTGTCGCCCCCTTCTCCTCCTGCCCTCAATCTTTCCCAGCATCAGGGTCTCTTCCAATGAGTCGGGTCTTCGCATCAGGTGGCCAAAGTATTGGAGCTTTAGCATCAGTCCTTCCAATGAATATTCAGGGTTGATTTCCTCTAGGATGGGCTGGTTGGATCTCCTTGCAGTCCAAAGGACTCTCCAGAGCCTTCTCCAGTTTGAAAGCACCAATTCTTCGGTGCTAAGCCTTCTTTACGGTTTAACTCTCACATCCATACATGACTACTGGAAACACTGGCTGATTTATTTCTAAATATTTCTCATACCATCTCCTCCTCTTTATTCTGACCACTGCTGCCCTAGAAGAGCCTCCTCACCTGGTATCTGAACTGACATGAGGCACGTACTCCATCAGAAAGGATCTCTAGCTCCGGGACCCCAGTCATCAGCAGTATTGGAAGGAATACAGCTCTACGATCGGAAATTCAGACAGGATTGCCTCAGAGTAGAATGCTAACCTTTTACATATTGCACTTTTCTTTATTAGATCAGAGCCAATTACCCGATCTTTTACTAAAGTCAGATTTCTAAACCTAAGAAAATGTATGAAGCATCTAATGAATTCCAGCTTTTGTGAAAACCACAGGCTATTTGAACTGGAAGTTTCCCAGACACCATGCAGTTCTGCCACCTGACATACGAATGAACTAGCTGCTTCCAGGAACGCAGGAGCTGCCGCAGACCCGAGACGGGAGTCCGGGCCTCCTGACTGTTAGTGTGCGTCAGTCACACTCAGTGTAACCACATCATATGATGATTTAACCAAAACAACAGGGGTCAAAGTCATTTCTTTTTCCCCCAGAGGTGGCCAATGTGGAAATTTCAGAGGCTCTACAGCCTGGACATTCTGTTTTCTTGTCAAATTTCCCAAATCATAAATAGATTAGGAGGTTGGAAAGAAACAGGTGTCCTTCTTTTTGTGTGTTCATTATTAAATAATCTGGCATGCGTCAATGGAACATTTTTTTTTTCCTCTGGCATTTTCCAATTGGCTTTCACAGGGCCTTTAAAACGGAATAATTCTTAATTGTGATGTTTGAAACCTGTTCCAAAAAAGAAAAAAAAAAAGCCTCTTCTAGGACAGGGGAAAATAAAAAGAAAGGCTTCCAGTCCTTAGCCAGGAAGCTTATCACTGAAGACCAAAGTACACATTGGAACTATGGTTTGACGGTGAGCCAGACGGTCAGAGGAGGGATTTCAAAGGAACGGTGATGATTTGGTCAAGCAGGAAATACTCCTGATATTTAAAGCTATCAATACCTGAGCCACAGAGAGCCATCGTACACTAACAGGGATCATCTAGTGGGGAACAATGTGCTATTGCTGGAACAAAGCGGAATCATCTCTAACTGTATGTGGCCTTTTGGAGATTCTAAGAGGGACGGGAAAATCTCTGTGATTCTATAATTGAATGTTCAAGACCCTTTAACAGGATCTGTTACCAGCAAGCCTCTTTATCTGCATCATTTTTCTAACCTTTATCCACCAAGGGACGCCCTCCTCACCCATGGGTTCCCTGTGGATGAGCAATACTTGCTGATACCTTTGCACCAAGGGATGTGCTCACAGCAGTGAGAACCCTGCTTTCTTGTCCACCACCTACTCTTTGGACAAGAGTATAAGATGACAATTGATATATACATATTTATATATATGCTATATATATATATATATATGCAAAACGACACCCAACCAACAAATCATACCAGATGCAGCCTCCTAAATATTGAGTGTATTTCCAAGTCAATCCTGTTCTTCTTTTGATATTCTGTTCCCATGGGACCATGTAGCAGAGGAATCCAGAACTGTCCGTGAGGGAGGGCATACATCAACTAACGCCAAGCTCCCCCTCATCCCAGCTGATCACCATCCTTGTGTGCTTCTAAGTTTTCTAACATGTCTGACTTGAACAGAAACGTCAGTTCCCAGTATTAGAAGTAATCCTTTCTGTCTCCTTCAAACTCTTCCCGCTCTATTCCTCTCTCCCTCCTTTTCATCCTCTGTTTTAAGTTTGGTAGGAAAGACGTTCCCTGATAGCTCAGTTAGTAAAGAATCCGCCTGCAATGCAGGAGACCCTGGTTCGATCCCTGGGTCAGGAAGATCTGCTGGAGAAGGGATAGGCTACCCACCCCAGTATTCTTGGGCTTCCCTTGTGGCTCAGCTGGTAAAGAATCCACCTGCAATGTGGGAGATCTGGGTTCGATCCCTGGGTTGGGAAGATCCCCTGGAAGAGGGCATGGCTATCCACTCTGGTATTCTGGCTTGGGGAATTCCATGGACTGTTAGTCCACAGGGTCGCAAAGAGTCGGACACGACTGAGTGACTTTCACAGGGACAGGAAAGATGCAAGCCATTCACCTCGTCACAGCTTCCAACGCACCAAGCTGACTGGGGGCTCACATACAGGGCACGCTTGACTAGAACCTAAGGGAACATCACTCATGATTAGGATCAGACCCCCGCCTGATCCTGAAAGTTTTGCCGCTGACCCATCCCATCATGGAAAGGGTGTTCCGGTTGATCTTCCAGGAGGTAATTACATCTGAGGGCCTTAGCTTCCCCTGCAATTTCACCCAATTCTCCCGTCCCAAATTACAGGGTTAACAAGGCAGCCCACCAGTAGGCAGTTTGTACATTCTGAGGTCAATTAATAATATTTTCCTATCATATTTTTGGCTTGATAAACACTTTCTGGTATCATTAAGGATCCTTAAGGTTAAAAGACTGGCAAAAACATGAAGGGACTTATGTTTCATTAGTGACCGTATTAATCGTTCTAATCCCTATGAAGAAGCTGTGAACTGTGAGGAACAATCCTGTTTGGTGAACTTTTCAGCTAAATTACTCTGATGGGAAATTTCAGAGGGAGAGCTGTTGAGTCACCGCGAGTCCAGTCTTCGCAAAACTCGTGCTGGGCCCGCCTGCCACCCCCACTCCTGCCAACGGGCTCTCGCTTGCAAGTGGCTGGACTCTCTGCTCCTCTCTCTCGTAGAGTTGCTAGGATACTGCTTTCTGCCTCTAGATATTTCTGTTTCTCCGGGACAATATACATTTCCCCCAGGCCTGTCTGAAAGTAATTCCTGCCTATCTGGCCTGTCACCCCTACTCTAATACTGAACCCTCAAAACCCTCGAGATAAATTAAGCCATGCTACTCCACTGAGGCTATAATGATGGCCCAGATGAGGCAGAAGTCAAGTTGAAGTCCAATCCCTTGGGTTCTGGTCCAAGTACTATCACAAATGATTGACTTTCTTGAGCCTCCCTTTCCCTCTTGGTTCTGGGAATCAGTTCTGGTCCAAGTAAATGGGAAGAAGACCGTCCCTTCCACAGGAGATGTCACTGTGATTCACGGAATGATATCTGAAATATGCTCATGAGAGAGTTTTTTCCAAAAATGATTATTCCACTCATCGTTGGTCTCTGATTAACTCTCCTGCTTACCTTAGAGGTAAAAAAAAAGAAAAATATTCTATACAAAACCCTGGGGTTGCTTTCACCCTGAGGATTTACAAATCCATCTGCCCAGGTAGAATGCCAATGATTACTCAATGAACAGATCACTATTCACCAGCAAAAACTATCCCACTTCAGATATAGCTCAGGTACTTTTATTTTTTATGTTCCTGTTCTTGTACCCTTTAGACAGTGCGCCCTACAGGGAATGGTTTTCAGAAGCTATTACAGAAACTGGTCCTAGCGATGGAATTGGGAATGACTGAGACAACCTACGGTAGTTTTCTGTCAAAGTGAAGAAAAAAAAAATTGATACAAGACCACGTATATCTAGGAAACAGGTTCACAGCACCAGGCAAAATTGTAGAGATCATGGAATGAATCTGATTTGTGAGTGAAATCTACAGTAGGCCTGTATATATCAAAAACAAAGGCTGAATAACATCACTTATCTGTGGAATCTAAAAAAGCTGAACACGGAGAAACGGGGAATAGAATGGTGGTTGCCAGGGCAGCAAAAAAGGAGAGATGTTGGTCAAAAGGCACAAACCCCCAGTTACACGAGGAGTACGTGCTGAGGACTAGGTGTCCAGCACAGAGATTATAGTTATCAGTACTGTATTTGGGAGTGGCTGGGGAATAGATCTTACATGTCCTCACCACAAAAAGAAATGGCAATCACGTGACATGGTGAAGGTGCTAAGACTGTGGTGGTAATTGTTTTGTAATATTCACGTGTATTAAATCGACAACTTGTAAGTTTAAACTTACACAGTGTTACCTGTCACTTATATCTCAATAAATCTGGGAAAAATTTAAAAAAACATGAATTATCATTTTCACATGAAAAAAGAAAGAGCATTTTTGTAATAGGTTCTACTGTTGCCACAGACTGGCTCTGAAGAATGCAGTGGGTTCGGCTCTGCAATGGATCACAAGGGCTTGAGTCCCTGGGCTTGTAGATCCCATGGGAAAGCATGGACAGCATGCATCATAACACACGCACACAGTTACTCTGTCATCTATACTTAGTCTTTCAAGTCCGATTAATACAATTAAGTTAGAGGGTTTATAAATCTACCGTTTTAACATCTCCTACCATGACTTTTCTTCTACTGAATCTGTACTCAAAGAAAAAAAGAAAACCGTAAAGGATTTTTTTCTTTATGTGCCTCTTTTTTTCAGAAAAACATCTGCTATTTAAGCAAGGTCACTTTGTTTACATTGAAGGTCTACATCACTGAAAAGGAAATATTTCTGAAAGGAAACAGGGTAAAGAAATTAGACAATAACTCCTCTTGAGCCGTATCTCTAAAGCTACTCTTGGGAGTGTTTTGAATGCTGAAGAATTAGATGCAAAAACATCAGGTCTTAAGTGAAACAAAGGTACTACCTGAACCACCGTTTGTTTCTGCTATTTGGAGTGTCCAAGTCAACTGCACAAACCTGCGTGGAAACACAGAGGTGGGGCACGCGGGCTGGGGAGTGAGGAGGGGCAGGTGCCCGGGACTGCACACCCCAACGTTCCTGAGCTCCCCAGACTTCGGAAGTGATCATAAATATCTATTCATCAACTGAGCAAGCAAAACGGCCACATTCAGAAGTCAATATGAATTAGAAACAGTTTTGGAGGGGGCTGGATACTATCCAATTAAAGAAGAGAAGAAGAGAAGTCAGTTTGGTCCAAAGAATGAGGAGGTATTTTCTAGATGGAGTGGGAATGACAGGCACGAGCATTTTAAACTATGACAATGGATGAACACGTATAGAGGCAAGTGTTTATTAACAAATAGACTTGACTGACTGAGGCATAAGTGCTATCCAGTCATGCAACAAAACAACCATAATATCCATTTTCATTTGCAGAGGACTTTAAAAAGTTGTAAAAGGTTTCTGAATATTATAGCATTAAGTCTTGATGGAGTGATGGAGGAATAATCATTCTTACTTTACAAACAAAGAAATGGACGCTCAGAAATGTTAGTGAATTACCTAAAGGTACTAGGGAGGTAGATAAGCACATTTCTCCTGATTTACTGTGTAATGCACTTCTACTAAGCCAAGATATAGTTTATACAAATGTAAGTACATATTTCATGTGACCAGTGAGGAGGAAGGATAGGGGAAAAACATAGGCAGCAGTTATTGGAGCACTTAAAATCCAAATTATTTATCAGAACTCTTGCCCTCCACAGTATATTAGTGTTTCTCAGTAAAAACTGTTTAAAAATCAGAGCCTTTTCCATTTGCAGTTCTGGAAAAAACCACAGGGTGTCATCCTGTGTGATACTTCTGCAAAGCTTCTCTTTTTAAAGGTGAATTTCACTATTTTGAAGAGTAATTCATCCCTATGATTTAGAAATCAAAATGATTTAATAAATTATAGGTTAAAAAGTCTTGCTCTGACTCTAACTTCTGTTGTCCTCGATTTTCACACTCACCTCACCCGTCCTCACCTCATTGTGTATACCCATTTTAGACACTCAGATACACACACATACACACACACACAGAACACACACATACACATCTCCCTCTTTCTTACAAAAAAAGGTAGCATAACAGACATAACTTTTCATTGTTTTAAATTTAACCCAGCCTGAGATATTTTATTATCTGAGGTTATTAATAACCTTCAGATATTTTGGTTATTATATATCTGAAATATCTAATATCAATAACCTCAGATATGCAGATGACACCACCCTTATGGCAGAAAGCGAAGAGGAGCTAAAGAGCCTCCTGATGAAAGTGAAAGAGGAGAGTGAACAAGTTGGCTTAAAGCTCAACATTCAGAAAACCAAGATCATGGCACCCAGTCCCATCACTTCATGGCAAACAGATGGGGAAACAGTGGAAACAGTGACAGACTTTATTTTTGAGGGGCTCCAAAATCACTGAGGATGGTGACTGCAGCCATGAAATTAAAAGATGCTCACTTCTTGGAAGAAAAGTTATGACCAACCTAGACAGCATATTAAAAAGCAGAGACATTAGTTTGCCAACAAAGGTCCATCTAGTCAAAGCTATGGTTTTTCCAGTAGTCATGTATGGATGTGAGAGTTGGACAATAAAGAAAGCTGAGCACCACAGAATTGATGCTTCTGAACTGTGATGTTGGAGAAGACTCTTGAGAGTCCCTTGGACTGCAAGGAGATCCAACCAGTCCATCCTGAAGGAGATCAGTCCTGGGTGTTCATTGGAAGGACTGATGCTGAAGCTGAAATTCCAGTACTTTGGCCACCTGATTCGAAGAACTGACTCATCTGAAAAGACCCTAATGCTGGGAAAGACTGAAGGCAGGAGGAAAAGTGGACAACGGAGGATGAGATGGTTGGATGGCATCACCATCTCAATGGACATGAGTTTGAGTAAACTCTGGGGGTTGGTGATGGACAGGGAGGCCTGGCGAGCTGCAGTCCATGGGGTCGCAAAGAGTCGGACATGACTGAGTGACTGAACTGAACTGAACTGAGATATTTTATAATTAGTACAATCTAGTCAATTTTCTGTCCTTTTTTTTTTACAGCTGTAGATACATGAATGTGTGGGCATATCTATGGATATGTCCTTGGGTTCTTTCTAATTTTGGCTGTAAAACCTTCGAATAGTGAACTGTAGAACAGACAAAGTTAAATTGTTAAGTTCCTCCATATCCGTGGCCTTTGACCTTTCTCTCCGAACCCTCCTCCCCCAGTTCCTAGTTGAGAGTCACCTACATTCCCCTCATCTCTTCAATAAACGAGAAGGGAAAAGGAAGGCAAGATGGGGAAAGATGTTCTGGTTCCAAATTTTCTGGGTAAATGCTAGGTTATAGCTTCAGGCCAAAGTTAAAAATAACACATTCAAATGCTAAACCATAGACGTTTACAACTTTTTAACACAGAGTTTTTCCACAGAACACCTGGTTTTTTCCAACATGCAAAGGATTCCTTTTGCTTTTCAGGGCCTCAGTCATTAATGCTGAGGAACTATCAACAACCACAAAGCAGGCACTGAACTCCCCTGCAGAATATCATTTTTGTGTCTTTAAAGATTAAATTTCCACACCCTAACCTATCTTTCCTTGCAGCTTTATGCAGATTTAGCGTTAGGTTCATCTATCCAGGGACAATATAACTTGAAAAAAATGAAAACAAGGAGCAATGTTTTTGATTTAAAAATTAAAAAAAGGCTAGAAGGGGAGCATCCTAGCAATTCAGAAAAGTTACCAACTTCCTGGCATTTAGCAGGAAACAGCACACAGATATGAACTACCTGCTCCAAACCGTTAGCTACCTCTTAAGTGATTAAATAATTTTAACGCACAGATGGTTGTTTAAGTTGCTGCATGTCAGAACATGCTTAAAAGTACCCTTGGATATTGTGGAATGCCACAATCCCCATCTCTCATTTTTACATATCTTACTGCTGCATTTTATGTATGACAATAGCCATCTATACAAAATGTATTTGGAAAATCAAAGTTTATTAATGACATGCTAAAAAAAAATAACCAGGTCTTTTTCAACCCATTTAATCCCAGTGTTCTTCTTCATCATAAGGCTTTCCATCGGTGCTCCAGGCCAGGTGAATGGTACAGTGTTCCAGGAAGAGTAATATTTCTGGAATAATGTTCTTTCTAGTCTTCAGGCAGACCCTTTGCAACCCATAGACTGTAGCCTGCCAGGCTCCTCTGTCCATGGGATCTCCAGGCAAGGATACTGAAGTGGGTAGCCATTCCCTTTCCCAAGGGATCTTCCTGACCCAGGAATTGAACCCAGGTCTTTCTCCTGCATTATAGGCAGATTCTTTACCATCTGCGCCACCAGGGAAGCCAGCCCCCTCCCCTCCAGGGTAAAGTAATTGCAGATTCATTCCCTGTGAATCAAAACTCCAAGACAGGAATAGGAGAACCATTAAGGGAGGAGGCTCAGTCCTGCCGAGACCACTTATCTCTTTTTCTTGAAATGGGGAGACCTCCCTGACCACACATGTGCAGAGAAAGCTCCTTAGAGACCAAAGGGGAGCTATGTCAAGGATGTTCTACCCAGACGCCTTTTCAGTAAAATTCATTTTGGCTAAGAGACACGTGGGCACACATGAAAGGATCCTGAGATATACCAAATACGGGTGGTGAACCAGGTAAACCAAAATGCCTGGCCAAAATAAGCCTGGAAGAAATAACCCATGAAAGGAATTCAAACCACGACGAGGACAGGACTCCGTGACTCTCTCCCTGAGTCTGCCCGTGTGTCTGTCCACATGTACTATACTCTTTTTCCTCTTAATAAACACTTCATTTATTTCACTGCTTTCTGTCTCTGTGAGAATTCTTTCTGCAAAGCCGAAGGGCCAGGGCCCTTGTCACTGACCTCTGGTCTAGTGGCTAGGATCTGGTGCTTTCTCTGATGCAGTCCAGTGTCAGTCTCTGGCTGGGAACCCAAGCCCCGCTCCAAGATGCTGCAGGCCGAGGCCACCCGAGATCAGTCTAAGCTATGTAACACAGATAAAACCTGCTGAAAACAGGAAATTCATTCCTACCTGACACCAAATAACTTGCTGTGAGTGACTATTTTCTCTGCCAGGCTGTTTTGGCAATGTAGACACAGCTTAGCCAATTTAGTGCATGAACTGGTACATGAGGGGTTTCATATTCAAAGCAGAAAAATTTTATAGTTGTACACTCAACATCCAGAGTATTTGTTTAGTTCAATAACACTTATTTTAAAAGATCGACTTTGTAGAGTATAAAGTTTTTCTAACTTGTTAGTCTTACCCACTACATAAAATTGGAAAAAAAATAACAATGGATGTTTCACAGTTTTGTTAATAACTGACGAAGTGACAGGGATGTCAAAATCTTTTTTTTTTAAGTTATGAGCTCCCACTTTTATAAATCTCACAGTCACAGACACTGCAAAAAAGTTATATGTAAAGGTGCTCCTTGAATTAGTATTTATAACTGGAACACAATCAAGAAGATCTACAATAAGAAGGTGGTTCAATAAGCAAAGGCACATTTTACTTCTCATTCTTCTCTGCCACAGAGTGCAAGAATGACTTCCAAAGCTGAATCCATTTCAGAGCAGCTTATGGTTTCTCATTCTCCCCTACAGCATCCTGAAAGTGAAAGTCGCTCAGTCGCGTCTGACTCTTTGCAACCCCATGGACTATACAGTCCATGGAATTCTCCAGGCCAGAACACTGGAGTGGGTAGCCTATCCCTTCTCCGTGGGATCTTCCCAGCCCAGGGATCGAACCCAGGTCTTCCGCATTGTGGACAGATTCTTTACCAGCCGAGCCACCAGGGAAGCCAAAGAATACTGGAGTGGGTAGCCTATCCCTTCTCCTACAGATCTTCCTGACTCAGGATTCAAACCGGGGTCTCCTGCATTGCAGGAGGATTCTTTACCAACTGAGCTATCAGCAAAGCCCCCTACAACATCCTACAAGGAGCAATTCCAGAAGCTGGGTCATTTCAAGACGGCACACACATTGAAAATGGAATCAAAATATAGCAAGGTGATTTCTGTCCCCTGTTGAAATAGTTATAACCCAACTTATTTAGTCCCAGCTCTATGTACCAGTGAACTTGGGAAAGTCTTAATTACCTAGAAAACACATTATCATTTCCTTGGGATATGGGAATTAGAGAGTGATTTTCAAAAAACTTATGAAAAGAAATGAGTGCCTTGTGAGATTAAGCCCTGCACCAGTTTGACTCCATCATACTAACTTACCAGACCCTTGTCGCAAAGAGTTGGACATGACTGAGCGACTGAACTGAACTTATTATTAAAATGAACAGATTTCTGGAGGCTTTATCCACCCTATTATTATTGTTAGAAGAGTCCCTCATGGAGTTCATAATTTCACAGAAAGTCATATTCCTTTCAGTGTTATTTGCCATGAGGGGGAGGCCCTCTTTTCACAAGTGCCAGTGAAACCTTAATGAAGGGGTCCCTTCTGAAACTCTATTTTCTCCACATGAAAGACACTTGAATATCAGCAAGGGGGCACATTCTTTCCTCTATGGAGAGGAGAGAAATTTCCTATAAAACTTGTATTTTAAAGCCTACACATAAGGCTTAAAGAAGAATGCCACTCAGAAAGCAACCTGGAACAAAGGATCAAATGAAACAGCACCATGGAGAAAGCAGGGTAACTATGGACTCTGCGTTTTCATCCCCCTTCTGATTATTATTAATTCTCAGCTTAGTCCAAGCACCCTGCTTTCCAGAGAAAAAGTACAAATTTGCATGCACTTGATGTGAATGCCTTCCATAGGTTTGCTTATTTTGCCTTAAGCTCGAGGACATTTATCGTTTTGGAGCTGTTCTGAAATCCAGCTCATTTAAACAATAGGGAGGCAGGGTTAAAGGCTTTTTTTCCTGCCTTGAAAGTAGGAAGAAAAAAAAAAAAAACAAGGACAGTAATTCTGTTTTCATTGCGAAGTAATGTATATACGGAATCCATAAATGTTACGAAGATGAAACCACTCCCTCACACAATTGAAAATGCATGTGCTACCACACAAATCAGATGAGGCATCTCTGCAGTGGCATGGACACCTTCTTACACACATGATGGATCTTTTATGTTTGCTTGCTTTTTAATAAACCATCGTGAAGATCTGCTACGCTTGGAATAGACATTTGATATCCTTCCAAAGCAAGATGTTTAATTTAAAGAGACAGCCAAGATTCATACTCTGGTCACTTGATAAATAAATCAACAGACTTGCTTCACTCTGCATTCAGCAGTGCAGTTTATCTGACTGAAGGCCAAGTCCAGGGCCCTCTCTATATGGTGGACACTCAGTCGTCTCTGACTCTCTGAGACCGCATGGACTGCAGCACGCAGGCTTCTCTGTCCTTCTCTATCTCCTGGAGGTCGTTCAATCCACGTCCACTGAGTCGGTGATGCCATCCAACCGCCTCCTCCTCTGTCGTCCCCTTCTCCTCCTGCCCTCAGTCTTTCCCAGCATCAGGGTCTTTTCAAATGAGTCAGTTCTTGGCATCAGGTGGCCAGAGTACTGGAGCTTCAGCTTCAGCCTCAGCATCAGTCCTTCCAATAAATATTCAGGACCGATTTCCTATCAGACGAACTGGTTTGATCTCCTTGCAGTCCAAGGGACTCTCGTGAGTCTTCTCCAGCACCACAATTTGAAAGCGTTAATTCTTCGGTGCTCAGCCTTCCTTCTAGTCCAACTCTCACATCCGCACATGACTACTGGGAAAACCATAGCTTTGACTAGACGGACCTAAATTTCACCTCCCGAAACCCCACTTTCCTTCCACTGGGACACCCCTTCTGGTCACTGCTTGTCTCCAGTAGAATGTCAAGTGAGAATACTAATTGGTCTTCTGTTATTTTGTGAGCCTCAATTAGACTCTGAGGCCACCGGCAGAACTGTTGCAGTGAAAGCACGTTTCATTCGAGGCAGCCCACCCTCTACCTCAGCTCCTTTTGTGGCGCCGAAACATCCGAGGAATGCTTTCCCGTTTCTACATTTCATAAAATATGTTTCACATTATTAAAAGGTGTATTGATTCAATGTGCTCACAACTATACAGCAAATGGAAAAGATAATTAGGTGAAATAAGTTTGCTAAAGTATTTTGCATATCAAAGGTAACACGGGTTTTTTAGTTGCTTGCGGTAATTCTCAATGCTCTTTTAAAATGAGAGACTAAACGATTTTTAAGTAATGTCTTGAACATTCTTTCAGTCACACATTTCTTTTTTTCTTATTCAGGAAAGGAACCATTAGATCTGATCCCGTCAATTTGCATTTGATCTGATCCAGTCAATTCGCAAATGCTACTTAAAAAAACTAAACAAACAAACCCTGATTAGCTTTCACATGGAAGGCCAATGAAATTTTTAAAAAAATTATTCCTGATGATAAAATAATTTATCAAAAACTGGGCAGTTTTTAGTAAATCAGAGCACTGAAGCAGTAGATTAAGAAGTGATGCTAATGTGTTCATTCTCTGAATCCTTACCTTAAGGCTCCCCAATTAAAGTTCACGCTGCTTAGCATATCCTTTTAACTTCTGCCTGTCATTGCAATAGGGTACTTATACTCAGTCTTCTGCTTCATAAAACTTTACTTGAGAGGCAGTGTATTTTCCAATTTCTTATCCATCTTTCATCCACCAGCTTGGAAATGAATTAAATCCCTTAAGACTAATGTGCCTAACTTTTTGCAAGGCCATCAGCTGGCCAATATAAGCTGTGAGATAAAACAAATAATACAGTGTACAGAGTCGGGAACACTCACTTTTAATCCTGACATTGACTGAGCAAATAACTTTGGGCCACCATGTCCCTGTTCTAAAGAGAAATTGGATGAATTATACTGTAAAAAGTTCTTTCAAGTCCAAATTTTCAGTTCAGTTCAGTCACTCAGTCGTGTCCGACTCTGTGACCCCATGGACTGCAGCACGCCAGGCCTCCCTGTCCATCACCAACTCCCAGAGCTTACTCAAACTCCTGTCCATTGAGCAGGTGATGCCATCCAACCATCTCATCCTCTGTCGTCCCCTTCTCCTCCAACCTTCGATCTTTCCCAGCATCAGGGTCTTTTCACATGACTCAGTTCTTCGCATCAGGTGGCCAAAGTACTGCAGTTGCAGCTTCAGCATCAGTCCTTCTAATGAATATTCAGGACTGATCTCCTTTAGGATTGACGGGTTGGATCTCCTTGCAGTCCAAGGGACTCTCAAGAGTCTTCTCCAACACCACAGTTCAAAAGCATCAATTCTTCAGTACTCAGCTTTCTCTATGTCTAACTCTCACATCCATACATGACTACTGGAAAATCCATAGCTTTGACTGGATGGACCTTTATTGGCAAAGTAATGTCTCTGATTTTTAATATGCTGTCTAGGTTGGTCATAGCTTTTCTTCCAAGCAGCGAGCATCTTTTAATGTCATGGCCACAGTCACCACAAGCAGTGATTTTGGAGCCCAGAAAAATAAAGTCTGTCATTTTTTCCATTGTTTCCCCATCAATTTGCCATGAAGTGATGGGACCAGATGCCATGATCTTAGTTTTTTGAATGTTGAGATTTAAGCCAACTTATTCATTCTCCTCTTTCACTTTCATCAAGAGGTTCTTTAGTTCTTCTTTGCTTTTTGCCAGTAGGGTGGTATTATCTGCATATCAGAGGTTACTGATACTTCTTTGGGCAATCTTGATTCCAGCTTGTGCTTCATCCAGCCCAGCATTTCGCATGATGTACTCTGTGTATAAGTTAAATAAGCAGGATGACAATATACAGCTTTGACATATTCCTTTCCTGATTTGTAGCCAGTTTGTTGTTCCACGTCCAGTTATGAGTGTTGCTTCTTGACCTGCATACAGATTTCTCAGGAGACAGGTCAGATGGTCTAGTATTCACATCTCTTGAAGAATTTGCCACAGTTTGTTGTGATCCACACAGTCAAAGACTTTGGTGTAGTCAGTAAAGCAGAAGTAGATGTTTTTCTTGAACTCTCTTGCTTTTTCAATGATCCAACACATGTTGGCAATTTGATCTCTGGTTCCTCTGCCTTTTCTAAATACAGCTTGAACATCTGAAGTTCACAGTTCATGTACTATTGAGGCCTGGCTAAGAGTATTTTGAGCATGATTTTGCTAGTGTGTGAGATGAGTGCAACTGTGCAGTAGTTGAACATTCTTCGGCATTGCCTTTCTTTGGGATTGGAATGAAAACTGACCTTTTCTAGTCCTGTGGCCACTGCTCAGTTTTCCAAATTTGCTGGCATATTGAGTGCAGCACTTTCACAGCATCATCTTTTAGGAACTGAAATAGCTCAACTAGAATTCCATCACCTCCACTAGCTTTATTCATAGTGATGCTTCCTAACTTTGCATTCCAGGATGTCTGGCTCTAGGTGACTTATCACACCATCGTGATTATCTGGGTCGTGAAGATCTTTTTTGTATTGTTCTTCTGTGTATTCTTACCACTTCTTCTTAATATCTTCTGCTTCTGTTAGGTCCATGCCATTTCTGTCCTTTTTGTGCCCATCTTTGCATGAAATATTCCCTTGGTATCTTTAATTTTCTTGAAGAGCTCTCTAGTCTTTCCCATTCTATTATTATTTTCTATTTCTTTTCATTGATCACTGAGAAAGGCTTTCTTATCTCTCCTTGCTATTCTTTGGAACTCTGCATTCAAATGGGTATATTTTTCCTTTTCTCCCTTGCCTTTAGCTTCTCTTCTTTTCTCAGCTATTTGTAAGGCCTCCTCAGGCAGCCATTTTGCTTTTTTGCATTTCTTTTTCTTAGGGATGGTCTTGATTCCTGTCTCCTGTGTAATGTCACAAATCTCTGTCCATAGTTCTTCAGGCACTCTGTCTATAAGATCTAATCCCTTGAATCTATATGTCACTTTCACTGTATAATCATAAGATATTTGATCTATGCTATACCTGAATGTCTAGTGGTTTTCCCTAGTTTCTTCAATTTCAGTCTGAATTTGGCAATAAGGAGTTCATGATCTGAGCCACAGTCAGCTCCCGGTCTTGCCTTTGCTGACTGTATAGAGCTTCTCCACCTTTGGCTGCAAAGAATATAATCAATCTGATTTTGGTGTTGACCATCTGGTGATGTGTAGAGTCTTATCTTGTGTTATTGGAAAGGGTGTTTGCTATGACCAGTGCATTCTCTTGGCAAAACTCTGTTAGCCTTTGATCAGCTTCATTTTGTACTCCAAGGCCAAATTTGCCTGTTACTTCAGTATCTTTTGACTTCTTACTTTTGCATTCCAGTCCCCTATAAAGAAATGGATATCTTTTGGGGTGTTAACTCTAGAAGATCTTGTAGATCTTCATAGATTCATTCAACTTCAGCTTCTTCAGCATTACTGGTTGGGGCATAGACTTGGATTACTGTGATATTGAAAGGTTTGCCTTGGAAACGAACAGAGGTCATTCTGTTATTTTTGAGATTGTACCCAAGTACTGCATTTCAGACTCTTTTGTTGACTATGATGGCTACTCCATTTCTTCTAAGGGATTCTTGCCCACAGTAGTAAATATAGTTAAATTCTGGCATATTGAGTGCAGCTGGCATATTAAATTCTGAGTTAAATTCACCCATTCCAGTCCATTTTAGTTCACTGATTCCTAAAATGTCGATGTTCACTCTTGCCATCTCCTGTTTGACCACTTCCAATTTGCCTTGATTCATGGACCTAACATTCCAGGTTCCTATGTTTCTAATATGTAAAGAAAGTCCAAACTACCTCAATGAGCACCTTTGATGTGAAACTAAGTAATCATCCAATTTACGAACAATTTAGTGACACATATGACACCTACAAATAGAGGGAAATGCCACTATTAAGAACCTTTGGAAGGACTGCTGACTATCACATGTATCAATTCTCTTTTACACATTTAAAATTCACTTGTTATCTGGGCACTGAGATACCCCTCTACACAAAATGCAAATCTATTAACATTTTATCAAATTCCACAACAAGAATACTACAAAAATGTTAAAAAAATTAATGCGCAATAAAGAAGAAACATTTCTATACATACAAAGACCAAGTCAACTAAAAATTAATGTGCAATAAAGAAGAAACATTTCTATACATACAAAGACCAAGTCAACTTTATGAAATGCTCATTACTATTTCAATAATTATAATTTTTTTATTTACTTGCTGTTTTTGAAAACAGTAATAATATGTAATCAATATATATTCATTAAAATATTCTACTCTCACCCATTATATATATTCAAAATAAACAAAATCTTTGAAATGCATTTTTACAAAATTATCTGTAAGGAATTTATAATATTGTGCTCTAAGGCTTGAAGTTGTATCACTGGAAACAGTGATTGATATTATGGCAGTTACATAAGTCCAACAAAATACTGTTTTGATTCATATACCCACATGAGGCTTCCAGTACGACCTTTCTTTTCAGCTTCAGATCCATGTATTTTGATTGTCAACTGGAAATCACCTATCTTAATGGACTTGCTTTGTCAGAATCAGTCCAAAATTCAAAATTCCTCTCATTCTCCCAGTTGTTCTATCTTCCCATCTTGGTTAATGATGGCCTCATCTCTGTCCTCACTCATGACTAACTCTGGAGTCTTTCTCAACAACTATTTTTCCCTTACTGCATACATTTTCAATGATCACCAACTCCAGTGAATTCTATTTCAGAGACAGATAGCGACAGAGAGAAGTAACTAGATAGATAGATAGATAGCTGGATAGATAGATGGATAACTTTTAAGAAGCTGTCTTGGCTGGCTGGAATGAGAAGATCTTGGAAGCAAAGATACTACAGGCCTACCCTGCTTTATTGCACTTCGTTTTATGCTTGGCAGATACTACATTTCTTACAGAGGAAAAATCTGGGCAACCCTGGGTGCAGCAAGTCTGTCGGCATCATTTTTCCAGCAGCATTTCTCTCCCTTCGAATCTCTGTGCCACACTTTGGTGATTTTCACAATACTTCAGACGCTTTCTTTGTTGTTATATTTATCATGGTGATCTTTAATCAGTGATCTTCGTCGTTACTATTGTAATTGTCTGGGTCACCGCAAGCCATGCCCACGTAAGAAAGCAAACGTCACTGAACGATGGTGTGTGTACGCGCTCTGACTGCCCCACTGACTGGCGTTCCTTGTCTCTCTCCCTCTCCTCAGGCAGCCCTAGTCCTTGAAACACAACAGTATCGAAATTAGGCCAATTAATAACCCTAAAACGGCCTCTCCATGTTCAAGTGAAAGTCTCGCATCTCTCACTTTAAATCAAAAGCTGGAAATGAGTGAGCTTAAAGAGGAGACAGTTGCTTACAGAGACAGGCCTGAAGCTAGGCCTCTTGCACCAAGCAGTCATATTGTGAATGCAAACGACAATTTTTGAAGGACATTAAAAGTCGACTCTGGTGAACACACAAATGATAAGAAAGCAAAACAGCCTTATTGCTGATGCAGAGAGTGTTTTAGTGGTCTTCTGGATAGAGGATCAAATCGACCATCACATAAGCAAAGCCTAGGCCAGAGCAAGGCCCTCACTCCCTGTAGTTCTGTGGAGGCCGAGAAAGATGAAAGTAAAAAGTGAAAGTGAAGTCACTCAGTCGTGTCCAACTCTTTGCGACCCCATGGACCGTAGCCTACCAGGCTCCTGAGTCCACGGAATTTTCCAGGCAAGAGTACTGGAGTGGGATGCCATTTCCTTCTCCAGGGGATCTTCCCGAATCAGGAGTCAAACCCGGGTCTCCCACATTGCAGGAAGACGCTTTACCATCTGAGCCACAAGGGAAGCAAGAAAGGTGAGGAAGCTGCAAGACAAAAGCTGGAAGCTCAGCGAGGTTGTCTGTTCATGAGGTTGAAGGAAAAACGTGGTCACCAAAATATAAAGTAGAAGTGAAGCAGCTGGTGCTGATACAGGAACTACAACGAGTTATCCAAAAGATCCAGCTAAGAGAATTAATGACGGAGACTGCACTAAAGAACAGATCTTCAGTGTAGATAAGACAGCCTTCTGTTGGGAGAAGATGCCGCTATGACTTTAATAGCTAGAGAGGAGAAGTCAACCCCGGGCTTCAAAGCTGTAAAGGACAGGCTGACTCTCTTATCAGGGGCTAAAGCAGCCGGTGACATAAGTTGAGGACCACATGCATTTACCGTGCTAAAAACCAGAGGGCCCTTAGGAATTATGCTACATCTATTTGGTCTGTGTTCCCTAAATGAAACAATAAAGTCTGGATGACCGCACATGGTTTACTGCATATTTTAAACTTATTGTTGATACCTACTGCTCAGTAAAAAAGATTTCTTTCAAAATGTTACCGCTCCTTGGCAATGTACCTGGTCACCCAAAAGCTCTGATGGAAATGCATGATGAGATTAATACTATTTTCATGCCTGTTAATACAACATCCATTCTACAGCCCATGGGTCAAGAAACAGTATCAACTTTTAAGTATTATTATTTAAGAAATACATTTTGTAAGATTATAGCTCTTACAGATAGTGATCCTCTGAAGGATCTGGGCAAAGTCATTTGAAAACTGTCTGGAAAGGACTCACCTCTTCACTTGTCATTAAGTATATTTGTGACTAATGGGAAGAGGTCAAAATAGCAACATCAATAGGAGTTTGGAAGAAGTTGAATTCAGCCCTCATGGATGACTGTGAGGGGTTCAAGACTTCAGTGGAGGAAGGAGCTGCCAATGTGGTAAAAACAGCAAGAGAACTGGAATTAGAAGTAGAGCCAAAAGATGTGACTGAACTGTTGCACTCTACTGATGAGACTTTTAATGGGTGAGACGTTGCCTGTTCAGATGCAATCTGCTGGTGAGGATATCGCCAAGGCTGTTGAAATCACAACGAAGGGTTCACAGAAATTTGTATAAAGGTAACTAACACAACAGCAGCAGGGTTTGAGAGGATTGGCTCAAATTTTAAAAGGAATTCTATTAATCCTGTGGGTAAAATGCTGTCAAACAGCACTGCATGCTACAGAGAAATCGTTCATTAAAGGAAGAGTCAATTGATGTGGGCAACTTCACTGCTGTCTTATTTTAAGAAACTGTCAGAGCCTTTGCCCTGGGTGACCTTCTGCAACCACCCCGTCCAGTCAGCAGCCGTCAACATGGAGGCAAGACTCTGTATCAGCAAAAAAGGTTATAAGACTCACTGAAAGCTCAGATGATGGTTAGCACTTTTCAGCAATGCAGTACTTTTTAATTAGGGTATGCACATTGTTTTTAGACAGTATGTTATCGCACATTTAACAGACTACAGCCCAATATTAACGTAACTTTTATTCTCACGGGGAACCAGAAAGTTCACGTGGCCTACTTTACTGCAATGTTTGCTTTATAGCAGAGCTCTGGACCTGAAGCCACAATATCTCCAGTATTGCCTGCAGTGAGGAGGCTGTTAGGGCAATCCAGAAAGCAGCCATGTACTTTTCATTGAAGACAGAAAACAATAAGATGGGGGTGAACACACACACTCTAGTAGACCAATCGATCGATCTATGTATCTATGCCTTGCTGAATTCTCTTTGCCTGATCAGATGGAGCCCATGCTCTCACACAAGAGGAACTTTAAAATTTGCCAAGCTGTCTGTCCACTCTATCCATCCTCTCTGAGTTTCACTGCACACTCTAGGCATTCTGGTTCATTCATACCCCGCTATATAACATGAGTTTCTCTAACTTAGGGCCTTTTCTTGAGCTCACGATTCTTCCGGAAATCCTTGAACATCCACATATGAATGAAAAGAACCGCAAATAGCATCCTCTGTCCCCAAAATAGCATTAAACTACAGGCTTGCTCTGAGCACCAGAAAGCCATCACTGCACAGGAGTCCTGCGGTTCTCATCCACTGCAGCCCAAACAGGGCTACGGTTTCTGCCATCCGTCTACCCGTGGCCCCCGCCATAGAGCCGTAGAGTGAGCTCTTGGTATGTGCTTGTTGAATGAATAATTGGGACAAGGTTATATTTTTGTTATAGTTATTAATAGGTGGTTTAGATTTTATTTTGCATATATAGGTCTGATCTAAGTGTGGCATAAAAAAGGCAAATGTTTCAAGACCAAAAGGAATTCTGAGATATGCTTTATATGGTTTATGGCGTATGTTACAACATATTTTTACTATCCTCATCTTTGGGGGTGATTGACACATCAATTATTGAACAGAAGAGATGAGGATTCATGCGAATCCAACAGGCAGCTGAGGCAATTACCTTGGTAACTCAACTCAAACCTCCCAGCTTTCTGAATCTAAAGACCTGAGTGTTTACATGTAACAGTGCTCTGTAAGTATTATCTTATGTTGGCAAAATGGCTTATGTTTTCTTATGCTGTACATTCAAACATTCTTTAATCATTATGTAATAATAAAAGCTGCCAATATATGGTGCCTGCTCTGCATTCCCCTGTGTTGGGGGATTATGCCTGTCCACTCCTATCCCTGCCTTGTGGGTGATGCTCCCACTCTCTTACTAATGAAAACCAGAATCTGGAAATATAATACAAAATTATGAGAAAAGAATGTTAATAGGGAGAGACTGCCTTTTAAGAGAGCAGCTGAATATTAATCCCAATGTTAATTTTAAGGGAGTTGAAATATGAGAAAATCACTTATGAAATTTGGCAAACCTAACAGACACGATGCCCCGAGTTTTACCGAGCACCCAGGATCCGGGCTGGGGGCCGTCTGCAGAGTTCTTCACCCCAGAGCACACGCCGTGAGCAAGCAGAATCCACCGCAGGTCTCACCTGGAACCGCTGGGCTGGGGGCCGCACACAGACTCCCCGGGACCTCAAGTGGCAAGTCATTTCTGTTCTTATCACGAGCCCGCCACATCCTTGCTGACAACAAATTCAAGGACAACATATCTCCTCTGATACAGATGACACAAAGCCAGAAACATGAGAAATATTTCACAGGAGACGCTTCTCGTTTTTCAGAAGCAATCTGGGGAAATATCAGTTCAGCCACACAGCAGTCTCTCGCTTGCTCACCTCTTCAATTTCCCCTTTAAAAGTTCAAAAAAGATGACTCTCAGAGGCCTCAGAAATGGCAATAACCTATGTTTCAGCCTCCAAATTTCATATTCTGGGTATAAAATAATTTTAAATGTATATGTTAATATATAAATAACAATTAGTGACAGCTATTGTTTGCAGGGCGTGCGTAGTTGACATGCAACTGAATTTAACTTACAGTGGGTCCACTGCATCACATCAGGGCATTAGAAATGCCTCTAGTAGGACGTACGTGTTTTCAGTGTTCTGGGGACAAGTGCTCTATCTCTCTGTGACTATGCATCTTTTCTACAAAGCTATGTATCTATATATTCATCCATCTCCTATACACACACACACACACACACACACACACACACATTTAACTGGTCTCTGTCTTTTCCTCCTTGGGTTAACTGCACTGTTGTGCAGCCCTCCCAGACTCTGGTCCCCAGGGAAGGAAGCGTAAAGGAGGTGGGCTGAAAAGGCCTGGCCTTGGCTCACGTCTGCAGAAGACCCCCTTCTGTGTCACCTTCACTCTCCTCCATCCTCTCCTCGCTATCCTTCCTTAGGAACCATCCTTCCAATAACATTTCCAGCCTCTGCTGCTTTTTGCACGTGGGCACACTTGAGGACCATCAACCCTCTCTCTCCCCTCTTCTCCTTGGCATCCCCTGCCTCTCCAGGCAATGACCTGCTCCCCTGCAATAACAGGGTGAAAAAAAATCATTTAGCTACTTACATCCAGGTGTCATAAAGGCTAAATTTGATAGGGGTTTATGCAAACAGATATATATAAGGTCAATGACTTTAAGACAAAATGAGCATAAATATCATATTTAAAATTTCAAAGTAAATAAAAGACAGAAAATAGAAATGAAAGCCAAAACTTTTATAACAGAGATTCGTTCAGTTTTATCTGACTCTGTGAGTTCACAGACTGTAGCCCTCCAGGCCCCAGTCCATGGGATTCTCCAGGCAAGAATACTGAAGTGGGTTGCCATTCCCGTCTCCAGGGGATCTTCCCAACCCAGGGATCAAACCCTGGTCTCCCGTCTGCAGGCAGATTTTTTACCATCTGAGCCACCAGGGAAGCCCTAAAGTCTCATCCCCCCAAAAAAGAAAACCATGAACGTGCAGGTGTGTAGATTTCATTGATAGCTTTAGCATAGCTCTTTTTAAAATTAGCACCATCTCCACTGAGGCCTGGTATGCAAAATAAGACATGCAGGTATTTTTGGAAAAGAAGAATAATTGATCTGGTGATTCCAAAATCATATCCCATTTTTAATTTAATTTTTTTGAAACAGGCTTTGTTTATAATTAAAAGAATGGTTGGATAGCATATTCAGACATGTACAGTTTGACATAAAGACAATTTCCAAAGTCTGTGACATTTCAAAAAATAAATGTCTAAAGTTCTCCATGTATACAGGACACAATATAAAGCACATATAAAATACAGATACAAGAAATTCTGAAAATAATAATGTAAAATATAAGTAAAATTGGGTCAGGACACTCAAGAACTTATAAGAACTGTACTGATACTGATGCTGAAAGAGTAGCCTATCAGGAATTTTACTCCCATCCAAGCTATCTACTCCCTCTCCTGATTTTGTGATACTTTATGGCCTATAAATGTCACATTGCTGTTGTTTAGTCACTAAGTCGTGTCTGACTCTTTGTGACCCCATGGACTGGAGCCTGCCAGGCTCCTCTGTCCATGGGATTTTCCCAGGCAAGAATACTGGAGTGGGTTGCTATCTCTTTTAATCCTTTCCTAAACCTCTTTTCTCATTTCTTTCCTCCTTGAAAAGACTTTGAATAATAGTATAAAGACAAAACCAGACTATTTTAGGCCTACTTTACATTTATTTTCATATACATATATGTTACTTTATGTATGCATATAAAAATAAAATTGGTCTCATATTATTATTCTAAAGAGTATAAAGTTCAGAGGAGAAGGCAGGAGGAGAAGGGGCCAACAGAGGATGACATGGTTGGATGGCATCATCGCCTCAATGGACATGAGTTTGAGCAAACTCTGGGAGATGGAAGCCTGGCGTGCTCCAGTCCATGGGGTTGCAAACAGTCAGACACAGCTGAGCGACTGAACAACAAAGAAAGCTCGGAGAGTCATATGGACTTTAACAATTATTATTTTTTTAAGTCAGGATATACTGAGTACTAGTTATTTAGTCCTTCATAGAATTGTGTAGAATTATAGAACTGACTCCAGGCAGGAAACTGGTTCGTCAATAAGTATTTACCATCCATACAAGGTATATTTAGTAAATGACCTGAGAGAAGGGAGGTAAGGATGGTGGGAAGCAGTAACCAAAATGCTAATTTACTTTCCCTCCTCTTATACATATTTATATTCCAGCTGGAAAAATGTCATTAATACATGTGAACAGATCAGAGAACAAACTTGTTTCTAAAACATGTGCCGTTGCAAGAGAAGTTTAGAAAAAAGAGAAAACTCTAGAGCTTGGAGCAAATTATTTCAGCTCAAATGTGAAAGACTGAGATAAGTAGAAGGGAGGAGAAAGAACAGAGGTGAGAAAACAATACAAAAGGAGATCCAGAGTCAATTATTTTTCTTCCTCTTCTTCCCTCCCTTTCTCACCTCTTCCCTTCCTCCCTCCCTCATTTATTTCCAGGAAGAGAAGCATGATAGAGGGAACAGGCAGAATCAGAGAGAAGAATGTTGAGAGGGTCGGAAATGTCACTGATTCCCATCAAGGCAGAAGAAAAAGAGACCAAAGAGAGGATGCTCAGTGTCTTATTGAGTCTGTATCAAATGCCACAGTAGCATCTTGGAGAAAAAGGTTAGCAGTGGACTTAAGACGGAGCAAAAGAGTTACAGTTAACTGTTTCAGGGAAGTGCTAGGAAGAAGCAAGCCCTAGAAGCAATATAAAAGTATGGTTGTACTAAGAGCAATGGGTATGTCTATAAAGTATCCTGTGTTGTCTTTTTCACATTTATACAAATCCTGATGATTAGAACACACAAGCAAAAATTTTTTTACCAAATCTGAGTATGTGAATGTCTTAACAACCAAGGCTTCTGTGAACTGCTAGTAGGTTTGTTTGGAGAATTGAATAATGGGTGGGAAACATTTAAACCCATGAATAACCCCCGACTGTTATTTAATGTTAGTTGGAAATATTAGTAGCAGCCCCAATCAAAATAAAATCTATTAGTTACACAAGTCAACAATTGGCTTCGATAGAAAACGAAAGCCTAGTCACAAATCCACAGTACGATTTGACATCTCTAGCTTACTCAGTTGTTAAACCTGCAAACTTGAATCCGACTGAGAGGTGCTCGGGAAGGAAAAACATGTAATGGAGGTGTAAGCAAAGCATTTCTGAAGCTATGGAAGGGAAGGTCAGTAGCGAACTCCACCAGACCACGGAAGGAGTGCTCTAACTGCAGCGTGAATCTGTTACCGATGGAAGCATAATGCCGGAAGTCAACTGAGTTTCTCCTGCATGGCTGAGAAGCACAAACCATCACTACCTCAATCAGCTGAATTACTGAATTCATTAACCAGCATAACTGGATCCAAAAATCAGGGTTGCCAAACAAGAAATAAACTGGAATAAAACACGGAGGAGTTTTCCCATGCACCCATCCACTGACAGCTTTTAAATAAACAGGTAACTGTTTGGAACTGTGTGGTGCCAATGCTAGGGAACCTGAGATGAAACAAACCATTTCTTCATTGCATGTTATTTAGAAGATTGATTTGTGGTCACTGAAGATGGAGACTGATCAAGAAGACTACATATTTAGCAATTTATTTTCAGGAAAACATTATTTCTGACTCTAACAGAAGGAAATGCCTTCATAGCTGAGTGATTTTTTAACCATGCATCATTTTATTTTGCTTTTTTGGCTGCTTTTAAAGTAATGGTGACTTCTTTACTAATACTATTCTTATACAGTTTTATATATAAGTGGAAATACGTTTTACAATATGAAATTATAGTAGTCTTCAAATTAGTCTCAATTTTATAGTTAACACAATTAGCAGATTCTATCTGTCTTTTATTCATTAAAAGACATTATTTGGTTATTCATTAAATAACCAAAGTTATTTCAGATTTTTACTATATCCCCCAGTATTCCTGAATCTCACTTTCTCTCCTATTCACAAATACATTGTGTATGAGGTAACACTTTATGTTCTTGGGCTCCAAAATCACTGTATATGGTGACTGCAGCCATGACATTAAAAGACCCTTGCTCTTTGGAAGAAAAGATATGACCAACCTAGACAGCATATTAAAAAGCAGAGACATTGCCAACAAAGGTCCGCCTACTCAAAGCTATGGTTTTTCCAGTGGTCATGTATGAATGTGAGAGTTGGACCATAGAAAAAGCTGAGCACCAAAGAATTGATGCTTTTGAACTGTGGTGTTGGAGAAGACTCCTGAGAGTCCCTTGGACTGCAAGGAGATCCAACCAGTCCATCCTAAAGGAGATCAGCCCTGGGTGTTCACTGGAAGGACTGATGTTGAAGCTGAAGCTCTAATACTTTGGCCACCTGATGTGAAGAGCTGACTCATTGGAAAAGACCCTGATGCTGGGAAAGACTGAAGGCAGGAGGAGAAGGGGACGACAGAGGATGAGATGGTTGGATGGCATCACCCACTCGATGGACATGAATTTGAGCAGGCTCCAGGAGTTGGTGATGGACAGGGAGGCCTGGCGTGCTGCCGTCCATGGGGTCACAGAAAGTTGGACACAACTGAGCGACTGAACTGAACTGATGAGGTGAGTCTGATCCATTGACTTGATTTTGTTGTATTCTAATGAGAATTCTTTCTCGTTCATTCATCAGGTATTTATTGAAGGCTTGCTATGCTGCAGATGCTGTTCAAAATGCCAGGTGGTGGGAGTGAGTGAGATGGAAGAACCCTGTTCCACCTGCGCGAGGGCCCAGGAAGAAGTAGGATGATTCCAGAAAGCGAGACGGCTTTACAGAAGAGAAAGGAGAAGAGAGTGATGGGGGGGTAGAAGCTGAGGGAGCTTCTCTGGGTCTCTGAGTCTGGGGAGACCTCTCTGAAGAGCCAGGGGCTGCGTGTGTCGGGGACGGCCATCTGAGGATTTTGGAGGAAGCTCTCAGGGCAGAGAGACCGGGCGAGGACGTGACAGCGGCGCCACCGAAGGCCCCGGAGGCCGCGGAGGAGCGAGCTACAGGCAGAGGGAAGGCGGTGCAGTCACGGACAAGCGGGGCCGGGCCCGAGGGGCTGAAACAGCGGGGACCCTCACGCGCTGACACCTGACTGCCATCCACACGCATGATGTAAGAACGCTTTCATTAACAGGAGCCCGAGAAACTGCTGCTGATTGATTACTGTTGGAACGGCTGATTGGTTACACTGTATTCCCAGTAAAGGCAAATTGTTCTCCTGAGAGAAATAATGAAAAAGATAGCTGTCCCCATGGAAGAGGTAATTTACCTAATATAAGCTATTTGTTTTGCTGGAGGCCAAATGGATTACCTCTTATCCATTCTGCAGCCCGACTGCCTTGCAAAGGCGACGTCTAATGCCGTCTCCCCCTGCTGCTCTGACGACCCTGACCTGGAAGCCGGGTCAAAGCCTTGTGCCATCTGACTCTTGCCTACCTGTCTAGCATACCTCTCAACAAGGGCACCTCCTTTGCCTCCCGGGGCGCAGACAAGTGGGCTTCACACCTCTGTAGACACGCCGTGCCGTGTCTGTGTCTGCTCCTGCTAGTTACTCTCTGCCTCCAACTCACGCTTCTAAACTCTCAGCCTGAGTGATGTTTTATCTAGGAAACTTCCCAAACTACTCAGCCTGTGTGGCTCACCTTCCAATCTCCCCGTCTCTGCCATGTCCTGGCAGCAGCCTGCGCGTATTTTAACATCATTGTTTGTTTGGAATGTCGGTTCTCCTCATCAGATCCCACATCTTCAGGACGCAGATTCTGAGCATACAAATCTTTGCATCCCGAGCCTCAAGGAACAAGTCTTGACACAGAGGAGGTGTTTAATGAATGGTTAAAGTAAACGAATGTTCCTGACTCGGATCAGAGGTGTCTACTCTCTGAAGCCATGCTTCGCGCCCCAAGTGGAAACGAACCTGCTCAGCTGTGTCCCTCTTTGAGCTTTTCGCATTCTTTCATTTTTATGTCTACACCAACCTACAAAGATTATTATGAGTGGGGATGTATTCTACTTATGTCGGTATTCACAGAACCTAAGGAAGATAGTTGGTACATAAGAAATGTCTGTTGATTTTATAAATATTTGAGAAGTATCATTCAGTGTATTTTATATTGTGGTAGTTTGGAGACAATCTTTATAATCAAACAGCATCCAACCAAATGCATAAGATAATTAAAAAATCTCATATTCAAAAGGATTGTAATCATTTAATACCTTAAATATTTATAATTTACCTTGCCTTCTTGTTATTGTGGCATGGCTTTGGTGAGTGGAAAAGAAGTCATTTAAAATGATAATCAGAAGCATCTTCTACCAAAGAAAACAAGTTTACACAGTGTTGAGGGTTATAAACAAATTCTATGTCTCCACCACTAAGAACCATGGCATTAGTCACAGGAACAAAATAAAAATTATAAGCTGCCCTAGAAGACATAGCCTACAGCTAAACTGATGAGAACACGGCTTGTTTATGCAGCAGTGCAAATATTTTTTAGTACTTAGAAAGTCAAGGCAGGGAATTTTAGAATATAATTTAAAATGAAATATTCCTGGCTGTATCTGCTTACTTGATTTTATTTAAGTTTAATACAATATTCTTATGATAAACTAAGAAGCCATTCAAATGATTTTAGTCTTTTTTTCCTGGCAACATTCACATAATCTTTAATTAATTTCACATCATTTTTACATTGTAAGATTTGAGATGAATAAATATGAAACCAAAACAATAATCTATAGGTCAAGTATTGTTCAAAGTTGTGGTTGATTTTTCTGGGAAACATTTATCAGCAAGAAAACAGTATCTGTGAAATATCCCTTTAAGATTTTTCCCCCGAAGGCCTTGTTCGCATGAATGTTTTTCTAAGAATAATGCTTTAGTGAAAAGGATATGTTTGACATGTGCGTTTTGCCATTCTGTGAGGCCTGAAAGCAATAGTGACGGGTGAAACCTAAGAACACAAAGGAATTAGCAATATATACTGTGCTACTGCTGGGTCTTAAGACCAGTATGAGGCCCTGTGATAACAGGTGAAATATTAAAAGGTATAACATCTTTCTTTAAAGAACCAGCATTCTGCTCAGGGGAAAAAAATATATAGATTTGGGAATAAAAATAACAGTGAAAGCAATGATAGTAATAATAGCTAAAAACTATGAATTATTCCCCACCATAGGCAAAGGACTATTCCAAGCCTTTGACTTGAAATCATTTAATCCTGTCAGTATGCATCGGAGGTGGACACTTCTATTATTCCCATTCCACAGACAAAGAAACGCAGCCCAGGTTCACACAACACACAGTGGCAGAGGTGTGATTTAAATGTGGAAAACCACACTAGAAGTCCTAAGTTCCTTCTGTTATATCGGCACTTAGAAAATGACGCACAAGTAAAAGAAAGTGTATGAGAAGTCCCCGGAAGGTGGGGACCATGACAACAGGGGCATTTTCCCTCTGCAAATTATACATCCCTGTGCTAAGACCGTAGTAAGTAAGTACATAGCTATTTAAAGATTCGTTCATGGAACCAAACCTCATGGATCAGAGTTTAAATTTTCCAGGTACCTCCAGCTACTGGGGTTATAAGCAGACTTTTCTAAGGAAATCCGTCCATGCAGTTCCCCTTGGAGTGGAGAAGGAAGGGGACCGAGTGACTTAACGTACGGGCTTCGTGAGCTCCCGCCCGGCTCTTCTATGACTTTTCCCTACACGGCATGATGTTGGGTGAGCCTCCAACAAAGAGCTGAGAATCACCCACTACAGCTGCAGGATAAAATGGCCGGGCATCGGCAGGCAAGATGCTGGTGGGTCTCTCAGCATCTCTCCTTCTACGTTCATTCACTTCCACGATTTCCCAGCAAAGATGCTGTTTTGGCAGTATATTTCCATAAAGAATGTGTGAACATATGTATTTATTTTTATAGGTCTGTTTATTATATATATATATATAATTTTTAAAAAACATTTTGGCCACCCTGAGCAGCATGCAGGATTTTAGTTCCGTAATCAGGGATCGAATCTGAGCCCCCAGCAGAAGAAGGGCAGAGTCCCACACACTGGATCCCCAGGGATGTCCTCTGTGTTCATTTATAATTTAATAGTCAGAGAGACTTTCAAAACCTCTTGTTTAAATTGATCAGGTGTTATCTTGGCAAAGAATCATTTGACAGCAGCTAGATAACTCCCAAAGAGGAGTTTCTTTCAAAGATGCAGGAAGAGTTCATAGAGGCTAAAGGCAGTTATGTGTAGCTGGATCTCAAAAGAAAGGAACAAAACACCAGAGCCCTGAGATCTCCTCAATTCTTATTAGTTTCGTTTCATCCTTTAGTCTCTACACAGAAAGAGGCTTCTATTTCTCAAGTGTCAGAAAATAGGCAGCCACCCAGATGCCCCTCACTCTTCATTCTGCATTAGGCAATAACCACACTCCTAGCTTTAAAAGTTCAAGGCGTGGCAGGACTTGGTCAGCGATCACAGCCCGGACTTTGGCTGGCCCAACTCAGCAGGGCCAAGGGGCATGGCCACCCTGGGGAGCGTTTATCTCCTTGTGCCACGCCAGCTGAATCCTAGTATCTCAGGACTGGGGTTCAGAATCACCTTTCCAGCTTCTCAGGCAGTTCCAATGTACAGACCAGTGTGACAAACACAGGCTGGGGCCAAGTGAGGGCCTCAGACCCTCGGAACCAACGGGGCCTGGGACACTTCTTAGAAACACAGACTCCTCCAGGAATAATGGATCAGAATTTAACAAAATTTCCAGATAATTTCCATGCACAGGGAAAGCTGAGAAGCACTGATTGAAACACATATCAAAGCTGGTGGGAAGTGACTGTCATCCCTCGCGGAGGTGTATTTTCACTAAGACTAAAAGTTTTGCTGTTGCTTACTGGCTAAGTCGTGTCTGACTCTTTGCAACCCCATGGTCTGCAGCCCGTCAGGCTCCTTCCCTGTCCGTGGAATTTCCCAGGCAAGAATACTGGAGTGGGTTGCCATTTCCTTCTCCATAAACTAAAGGTTGGGTTTTACTTATTTATTTTTCTTTGCTGCAGTTAATTGAGCTAAAACACTGGCTACATCTGCACAATTAAAAAAAAAAGGCCCTGAAGTCAGTGCTTATCCAACACAGCTTTATTAAGTCAATACTGTGCGTATTGACACTGTACCAGACCGTGAAGCTTTCAGTTTCCAATAAATAAAAAATAGACTTTACCTGCCCAGGATATAAGGTAGTGATCGTTACACACATTGCGTGTCGTTGAACTGAAATTCATCCACTTTGCTGCTTTATAGTCATCAATGTCTAACATTTATCTATGAATATCAAAAGACAACTCCGGAAAATATGAATGTGATTCATACTGGGTGAATGAGTTTTTACTTATATATTTCTGAAATGTGTAGAGGTTCTGTGAAAGGACAAGCAGGGAGGTGTGGGTAAACAGATCACAGCGACCGAAGCTAGGAGACGTCTCTGCCGAGGGGAAACGAGGGGACGTGAGTCATCGGAACATCTCAGGCAGCCGTGTTAGTCACGGTGCTGGTTACAGGACGCTCCGGCTCACCCTCCTCATTCGGCTCTACTTTAACTCAGAAGCTCCTTTACCTTGACTTAGGGATAGCAACTGCGTCCTGCTTTTGAATTACAGGTGATTCAGGACAGGGGCTGATGTGGAGACCTCGCATTGAAGTTTCTGTCTCATGTTAATGTCACACTTGGGAGAGTCGCAGCGCGTGACAGCAGAGAGTGTGTCTCAGAGAGCGAGGCGGCAGGTATCAAGGCATGCTGCCGGCTGAAGAGCAGGCTACGGGTGGGGCAGCTAACCGCAGGATGTCAGAGACGACACCCTTACAAAGTATCAACACGACGCACATAGAAAGAGGGTCAGCAAACCAGCAGGTGGCGGTTTAATAAACTATTTCCATCAAGGAGGCCGTATGATACAGTTAGCCTGCTTATGGTATGAAAGAATGTGTACGTTATAGGAGGCTTCCCAGGTGGTGGGAAAGAATCCCCCTGCCAATGCAGCAGATGCAAGAGACTTGGGTTCGATCCCTGGGTTGGGAAGATCCCCTGGAGTAGGAAATGACAACCCACTCCAGTATTCTTGCCTGGGGAATCCCATGAATAGAGGAGCCTGGTGGGCTACAGTCCATGGGGTTGCAAAGAGTTGGACAAGACTGAGTGCGCGCGCGCGCACGCACAGACACACACACACACACGCACACACACACACACACAGGAAATAATTCCAATAGAATGAGATAGGAAAAAGTCAGGATAGAAATTCTCATGTATAGTTTTTGTGGGGCTGGAGAAAATGGAAGTGAAGACAATTTAAGATATGGTGACTATAGTTAATAATAACGTATACTTGAAAAGTTTTGAGAGTAGATCTTACACATAGACCCAAAAAAAATGTAACGCTGTGAGGTGACTGATACATGAATGGGCTTCATTTTGGTCATCATTTCACAGTGGATATATATGGTTGTACACCTTAAATGTATATACAATCTTTATGTGTCAGTTTTACCTCAGTAAAGCGCTGTGTTACCTACACATTTAGATTTGTTACATCATTTTGTGAAATAACTATCCTATTAGTAAAAATAGAATATTGTACTAATATTCTTCCTTTGCGGGGAATACGCTTGAGACTTCCCTTGTGGTTCAGCTGGTAAAGAATCCACCTGCAATGCGGGAGACCTGGGTTCGATCCCTGGGTTGGGAAGATCCCCTGGAGAAGGGAAAGGCTATCCACTCCAGCATTCTGGCCTGGAGAATTCCATGGACTATACAGACGCAGGGTCGCAAAGAGTCGGACACGACTGAGTGACTTTCACTTATTAGTACGAAATGTTTTTCTTTATACAATCTACCTTGATTTATGTTAGTCAAATTAAACCAGTTCTGTTGAGAGCTTTATCATATAATTTTCCCATATATTTACTTTCAATCTTTCTGTATTTTAATCTTCATTTTGCTTTGAATACTATATAGTTGCACATTTTATCCAATTTGGTATTAGTTCTGAAGTGGAATATTTGACAATTTATATACATTCTACTGGATTAAATGGGTTTTATTGATATGTTTGGGCTTATGTCTACTGTAAAACTGTTTACAGCCTATTTGTCCTATCCATTTAACACTTATTCTTCCCCATTTCATTGCTTTCTTTTGACAACAGAGTTTGTAGGCTGTTGTAGGCTGTCCTCTACAAAGGCTCCTTTGCAAAGCTCTGAACTCTAATCTCCCTGACCTTAGCGTCATGAAAATGCTAGAAGGGGGAAATGTTTTACTTTCCAGCTGTTTTATTCTTGGCTTCTTGGACATTTTCCCTGAGCAGCTTCATTAGCAAATAACTCAACAAATTGAGAAATTGGTACTGAGTACTAGGCTCGTTTCTTTGCACATCTCTTCTGGGTTTTTACTTCCTGGGTCTCGTGGCAAAATTCAGCTCCGGGTTGGGTCTCCCAGGCTTCAGGAGGTATACAGAGAGGCCTCGTGCTTTCTCCGCCTCTCAGAGGCTGCTCTGACCCGTCTCTCTGTCTCTTGGCCTGTATCAGCTCCCATAGCATGAAATGCAGCACGTTTGGCTCCCTTTGATGTCTTCCCTTCTCTCTTGGCAGTGGTCCTTCTGGCTTTGGCTGCTTCAGCAGCTGGCTGATCCTCTCACACATATTTTACAAATTTTATCTGACTTTTCTAGTTGTTCTCAGTAGGAGCATTGGTCAACTACAAGCTATTCCTTCAGAACTGGAAGGGTAGTTTTATTTTATAAATGAAAGCATTCACATTCCCTACCTTGTTCTCCTTCACACAAACTCCCTGGGTAACTGCCAGCTACATAGGAAAAAAAAAAAAGGAATGAAAAAAAGTGCAGATGCATAAGAACCTTTTCAATTTCTAAAATAATAGCAGGAATATTTGCCTAATGATGCAGTAAAAATATTAATAAAACAGCATGAGATAGAATTATGGCTTTCTCACCATCGAAAAGCTATTCCCTTAAAATAAATCTTTGAAGAGATCTTTACCTCTTCTTCCCTTGCAGTTTCCCTGGTGGCTCAGCTGGTAAAGAAGCCGCCTGCAGTGAGAGAGACATGGGTTCGATCCCTGGGTTGGGAAGATCCCCTGGAGAAAGGAATGGCAACCTGCTCCAGTGTTCTGGCCTGGAGAATTCTGTGGACTGCATAGTCCATGGGGTCACAAAGAGTCAGACACGACTGAGTCACTTTCACTTTCACTCTCTTACCTCTACTGCTTTTCATCTTGTACTATATTTTCCACAGTTAAAGTGCCCAGTGATTTGTTCATCAGATGACACAGATTATTTCTCTATACTTAATTACTGAGTAAAATATTTTTCTTTTTATGTGAATTATTTATCTATTAATAATTAATGTGCAGTAATGTGCATTTGATTTCCAATGTAAATTAAGATATTCTCTCTCCTCTCTCTCTCTCTCTCTCTCTCTACATATATATATAGTTATAACTTTTGAGTTTCCTACATTTAGCTTTATTTAACTATCACATAAGTATAATACAAATCTTTTCACACAGACATTAAAGTTATCTTTAACTCCTTGTCAGTAAAATTCATGACATCCATTCAGTTTGAATCCGAATGGCCGTAGTGGTTAAAAAATAGATAGTGAACTTTTATTCTTCTAAGGCCAATAATAGACATAATCTCTCTCTCTCTTTTTTTAGACATAATCCCTAATGATTTGGTAACATTTATCAAAAATATAAATGCACTCAAAATGTTGACCAAGCAATTCCACTTATACAAATGTACTCTGTAGATATATTTCCTTATGTGGACAAAAACATACATACTGGATAATAATCACTGCAACTTCTTAGTAAACCAAAAGTTTGGAAATATTCTAAAGACCCATCACTAGGGTCTGGTTAAATTACATTAAATTACATTAAATGTATTCAGTGAATCGTTGTGAGTCTTGAGGTAATTTGCTATGTGATAATAAGAATCACTAAAAAATACTGGTAAATGAAAATAAACAAAAGAAAAGCAATGGAAGGACTGGGATGCTCCCTGAAAAGGACACAAGAAACTGAAAAAACCCCACCTGCCACACAGCCTGAGAAATTTACCTTTTAAATTATGTGTTCTCATTATTATTTTATATGTTATGTGTTCTATGTATTTAAATTATGTGTTCTCATTAAATTATTTTTTTTCTTCTTAGACTATATGTTATCTTTTAACCAAAAACATTCTCCTTAATTAAAATAGAACACATGTATCTCTAATTGATTCTTTTGCTCCTACAAAAGCAGAACTGCAAGCTTAACACATCCCCATAAAAATCTTAATAGCTTAATAACATAAGTGAGATGCTATTTAAAACAAACTACTTCTATTATGGCAGGAACACGGACTTCAGAGTCAGGAGGCCCCACCAGTGATGACTTATCTGTCCTGAGCAGCTTACTGCTAGCTCTGAGTTAAATTTGCCAAGCGAGAAAAAACATAGAAAAGGATTACTTTAAATACAAACAAGGGATACTTAAGTGGGGTGTGTAGCAAGTGTTACATAATGCAAACAATGGCATTAAATATTCTCTAAATTTTAAGTCATGAAGCTTTATCACATGTTGAAAATGTTATTTAAAAGCTCATCTATCTAGGAATTAATTTTTAAAACAGCTTAGCAAATTAAAAGGCCAACTGTACATTTCCATCCTAAACATGCCCTCAGTTCAGTTCAGTTGCTCAGTCGTGTCCAACTCTTTGCGACCCCATGGACTGCAGCATGCCAGGCTTCCCTGACCTTCACCAACTCCCAAGCTTCTCAAACTCACGTCCATCGAGTGGGTGATGCCATCGAACCGTCTCATCCTCTGTCATCCCCTTCTCCTCCTCCCCACCATGAGCCCCATGAACAGTATGAAAAGGCAAAAACCGGCCCTGTGGTCCACCTGTTTTTCTCTTCAACCATAAACAGACAACAAACAGACCTGGGCAATCACTGATCTTTTTACTGTCTCCATAGTTATGCCTTCTCCAAATGTCGTATGTTTGGAACCATACAGTACATAGTATTTTCAAACTGACTTCTTTCACTTCACAGTATGTATTTAATGATCATCTATGTCTTTCTGTGGTTTGATAACACATGTCTGTTTAGAACTAAATAACATTCCAGTGTATGTATACACTGAGGTTTGTTTATCCATTTACCTATTGTTGGACATTTTGGTGCCTCCAAGTCCGGGTAATTATGAAAAAGTGTTATAAACACTCATGTGCAGGTTTTATGTGGATATGTTTTCAACTCATTTGGGTAAATACCAGGGAGAATGATTGCTGGATCATATGGTAAATGCATGTTTAGTTCTGTAAGCCTGCCAAACTGTCTTCCAAAGTAGCTGCACCACTTTGCATTTCCACCGTAATGAGGGAGGGTTCCTGTTTCCCACACCCCTGCCAGCATTTGGTGTTAGGGTTTTGAATCACAGGCGTTCCAGCAGGTATGTATCAGGATCTTGCTTTAATTTGCAATTCCCTAATTGAGCCTCTTTTCCTGTGCTTATTTGCCCTCTGAATATCTTCCTTGCTGGGGAGACTGTTCAGAGATTTTCATCCATTTTAACAGCTGGGCTGTTTGTTTTCTTAGACTTCTTTGTATATTTTGGATACAAGTTCTTTACCTGATGCGTATTTTGTTAATATTTCTCCTAGTCTATGCCTTTTTTTTATTCTCTTAGTATCACTCTTTTAAAACATTAAAAATGGTATCAGCTCTAGTATGAATTAACTGTTACTTTCTTTTTTACCCTACTATGTGTGGGAACTTTCAGTTTTCATTGTTTACACAGATATACAGATTCTCATAATAAGACTACTGTATCTTGAATCAAGATATTAAATTATCAAGAGAAATATATATACATCTGTGTTCTTTTTATACCAAAAGATTCTCAAAGATTACTCTTAGTTCCATGTTACACAATAAAACTTACAAAAATAGGCTTTTTAATGTATTGATGATACTGTTTTTGTTTTTCCCATTATATTTTAAACATGATTGAATTAAAAATGATTTGATTAGATATTTAAAATGATTAAATCTGATATTTCCTTTGCTAAGCATCTTTATTTAAGTCCTGGGTTAAAGAGTTAGTTGCTTCATATGAATCACTTTTCCTGTGAAGCATATTAACTGTATACACTGTATATATTTACCATTATTTAATCCTGTTTAAGTGCAAATTAAACTTTTAACATAAGAAGTTGGTCAGTCAAAAAAAAATCCTAGAGAATTGCTTTAAAAAATTGAAGCTGTATTAAACAGTTAAAAGGAAATATATGTAATGGAGGCAGCACAGGAGAGTCAATGTTTTATAAAACAGACTACCTTTCAGGAGACTGTACTCTGTGACGTGCTGGCCTAGAGTCTACACTGAAAAGACAGTGCTAAGCACAGGATTCAGGCACAGGTCAGGCCTCAGCTCTTAAAAGTCAGCTTGTCACTTACAAACATATTATATGTAAACTATTACTGACATTTGTGACTGACTTTGGCCTATAAACTGTAGAACTTAAAAGCTAAAGAAATACTAATGTAAAGACATCCTTGACAGTGTACTCTAAATTTTAAAGATTAAACTTGCTCTGCTGATCAGTCTGGTCTTAAAATAAATATTTGAAATCTTCCTGGGAGCTCTAGAGTGGGAGGAGTTTGTGCAACTTGGGGGCATATCCTCCACGGTTATCAATAATATACTCTTGATCTATCTGATAAGATGAAGCAGACACAGATGGCTCCCAAGTTAATAATAGAAAATGCAAAGGAAGGTCACTTTAGTTTTTCCAAGAAGTCAGCAAAGTCTCCCATCCTTAAGGACCAAAATTGTCTGGCAAAGAGAAATGGCCCGGAGAGGGTGTGCAATGAGACTTCGCCACCTAGCGGTCGTCATTTAGTTTCCAACAAAGCAGCTGACTTGGGCGGATGCTGCGTTCAAATAGCGATATATGCTTAGGGAACTAATTAGAAATCCATTACCATATCTGACCTTAAAAACTTAGGAGAGATAAGGAAAACGAGCTGTTGTCCTTATTTTATATATGGAGGGTGGGGGGGAGGGGAGAGAGAGAGAAAGGGTCAAGGACTTGCCCAGGGTCCCACAGGACACTGCCGGTGGACACTGCCACTCAGACATTCAGACCAGGGCTCCTTGCAGGCTCCTTTTTTATTTGCACAGAGCAATAATCCACAAGCAGGGGCAACAGGTCATGTCAAGGGTACCTGAAGGCATTTCACTATTCCAACTGTTCAATGCCTGAATGTTGAGTCAGCCAGCTAAGTTCTGTCTTACCTCATTTGAATGAGACTTTCATCTGTATTTTAATGTCTTGCAGATTTCATTAGCTTCTGTGTGTGGGGTGAGGGAAACCCCTGAAATAAACAAAACCTGCACAAGGAAGTGTTGAGATTATACCTGAAGTAATAATTGAACATTCGATGGACACAAGTATTAAACAGATTTTAAGAAACTAGCCTGCTCAGTGACAGCACCTTCATTACCTCTGAGATGGAGCAGACATTTCGGCTTGCTTACCTCTTTTCAGAGGAAACCCAAGCCCCACCCACACCCACATCTTCCAGCAGCCCCAACCATCTGTGAAGACAGCTGAAGCATCGGCTTATTACAGGAGGCTCCTAGAGAACTTCCACACACTGCGTTCTCAATAACACGCACTTGACAATTACTGAATCTCAAGTGTCACGATCTGGTCCAATCTCAACAAGACTCAGGGTAGAATGAAGAAGGGAAGGCAGGGTGCGTCTTTCCACCAGATGTTGAGATGTTCAACCAGGACTATGGAGAGTGCCTCCTGTGAATACACCAAAGCTAATTTTAAACTTGGGTGTTTTCCATTTTAATGAATATGAGATCATGAACAAGATGAAGATATAGAATAATTTAAAAAAATCTTTCTAGATATGGCTATGATTACATCTGGGCTTTCCTGGTGGCTCAAATGGTTAAAAAAAAAAAAATCTGCCTGGATGCGGGAGACCTGGGTTAGATCCCTGGATCGAGAAGACCCCCTGGAGGAGGGCATGGCTACCCACTCCAGTATTCTTGCCTGGAGAATCCCATGGACAGAGGGGTCTGGCGGGCTACAGTCCAAGGGGTCTGTAACCAACACTTTTCACTATAATTAACTCTATAAATAGCTTTCTTATGCTTTGTTGAAAAAAACTTTTTGAGTTATGATGCAGAATACGGTATTACTTTTTACCTACTTCTCCTTCAGTTTGGGAGTTTTACTAGTGAAAACAAGCTCTTGCTTGAGTTCAAACTATTTTGCAACCTAATGTCATGCTGCAGATAACAGTGAAAAATACCAAATAAACAAGAATCAAATGTCAAATATGAACAAACCTGGCCATTGTTTTCTTATCGTTAAATTAACGCATTTGGGAGTTTTAAGCTCTCCTCAGAAAGCATACATGTGGGCAGGGAACAAAACATTTACAAAGACAATTTTTTCTTTTTATCATTTTTTAAGTGTTGAATTTTGAGACTATTTCCCTTGAAACATTCCAGGAGTATTATTTTATTTCAATTTTTCTTTTTCTTTTTTAAGAGCTCATGCATCTAGTGACTACTTTTTCATTAAAATTGATTTTTCATTTAATTTTTATACATTTTTTAAAGGTTACACTCCATGTACAGTCATTACAAAATACTGACGATATTACCTGTGTTGTACATCTTTTTTCCCCCTTTTTAAAATTTTTTAATTGGAAGATAATGGCTTTGCAGTATTGTGCTAGTTTCTGCCTCAATTTTTTGTCCTGTTCTATCTTGATAAATTTATCATCCTTACATTGTTAATAAAGGACTTTATCCCTGGGATCACCTTGTTGATGATTTCCTCTTCACAACGTGGAAAACACCAATGACTGGAAGCGGTGTTGGGTGCCTCGGATCACTGCGTCCTGAATTTATCCGCAGGTTGCTCTATGTCCATTGGGTTCACTTGTTTGTGTGTGTGTTGTTTTTTTTTTCCCTTCCCTTCATGGCTTCTGCCAACTATGTTTCAAGGGAGACAAATGAGTTGCAGGAAAGTTTATTCTCTAAGGATTCTGGATTAGAAATAACTGCAACCTCCCACCCACCACTGGAGTGGAAATCAAATTCCAATACAAAAGCATTTCTTGGTGATGAAATCCTTCCTGAAACAATGGCAGAAAAAAAAAAAAAAGGTAAACTTTTCTTGGACTGTTTCTAGGAGCATTTCTAGCCTTGAGAATAAAGTTAAGCTATACTTTGGGCTTCCAGGAGATTATTCATAGAATCACTATATACAATTCTTTTCGTTGCTATAGAAACTCAAAAAAAAGTGATTGGAATGGATATGCTTAAACAAATCCTAAGAAATCCATGTTCCCATCTGAGTGTTAGATATCATTGCTACAGTTGAAAGAATTAAATGAAAGAAAAAAAAATTCAACTAAGACAATCTCATAGTGGGAAAAGGAACATGAAAATGTAGCAGTCAAGCTTGGTAACCCTCTAACTTTATTCTAGAAGATCCAACAAAAATTACCCAGTGATTTAAAGTGGCTCAGAGGATAAAGCGTCTGCCTACAATGCGGGAGACCCGGGTTCGATCCCTGGGTTCGCTCCCTGGGTTGGGAAGATCCCCTGGAGAAGGAAATGACAACCCTCTCCAGTATTCTTGCCTGGAGAATCCCATGGACAGAGGAACCTGGCAGTCTACAGTCCACGGGGTCGCAAAGAGTTGGACACGAGTGAGCGACTTCACTTTCTCTCTTTCTTTCTTTAAAAAGAAAAAAACAGCCCTAAGTCCTGCTAGGACATTCCTAAAACTCAGTTTCTTATGAAGGGGTGAATCCCTCCATTACATTTTTTTATTCATACTTAGATTTTTTAATTTTTAAATTGGAGTATAATTGCTCTACAATGCTCTGTTAGTCTCTGCGGGACAACGAAGCGGACCGGCTAACTGCATATATGCACTCCTCCCCCTGGGGCCTCCCTGCCACCTCCACCCCCGGCCCGGCCCTCCGGTCATCACGGAGCACCTTACTGAACTGCCCATGCTATCTAGGAGGTCCCCACTAGGTATTTATTTTACACACGGTATTGTAGGTTCTTGTACTGTATTTGTCTATATTGTTAAAGATGATCTTGTGTAATTCCTAGAAGCAAATGCACTGGATGAAATTCAGTATTTTTAAAACAAAGACCTTTCCATGAAAAAGAGTGATGTCAGAAAATTTCATTAATTCTTAATAATAATAAAAGGCTCTCTGAAATTAGATTGATATAAAACAGTTTAAACCTACTTGAGTTATAAATATAGCCTTCACTGACCTTAATTTCATCATCACCATCTCATTATCTAAGACTTTTCAGCCAATCTGATAGTTTTCAATCCCATGAGTTATAAAAAATTTCAATCCCATGAGAAAAAAAAACAGAACAATTCACCTTTTTTTTAAATTTGTGAGTTTTATTTTGTGATTTTTTTTTCCCCTGAAACTAATGTAAGACATTATAAAATGTATCTATGCCCCTGACTGTACTGGGTAAGTAAAATAAGAAAAAAATCAGTACTCTTCTGATATATGATTTTAGTATAATTTATATTGTTATAATTTGGTATAAATATTACATTTATTTGGTATAATTTCTGGTATAATAAATTCTGTATAATTTTGGTAAACTTTGGCTTCCTAATTTTTAGTTGCCATCTCTCTGAAAACCAGACTGCTGAAAGAAATAAGTATTTTTTTAATGTATAGAATGGAAAAGAAAATGGCAACCCACTCCAGTATTCTTGCCTGGAGAATCCCATGGACAGAAGAGCCTGGTGGGCTATAGTCCATGGGTCATAAAGAGTTGGACACGACTGAGCAACCAACACTAATGTATACAAAACTGCATATATTTCAAAGCTCTCTTGGCAAAGACCAGGTGTTCATTTATTCTGCTGTTACTGTCTACGTGTGTGGGAGTCTGAAATGCGGTAAGGATCACAGCAGGGAGAGAAAGGTACAGGAATGAGAAATAAATGCAATACTCATCTCTGTAAGTACTTCAAACAGAAGATGCAATGGTCAAATTACTGCAAAACAATATAAAAACTCAAACATTATCAAAAGATATGCTGACAAAGGGAATAAGATAGATGTAACATAATGGAAATAAGAACAAAGAAGACTGGTGAAAATCAAATAGCTTTTAAATTATCATTGATCAAGGCTAATTTTGTTACTGTTAAAGTGAAAAATAAGGTTATGACTATGATTCAAACATAATTTTCAGAAATTATAGCACTAAATCAAATATATAAGTACTTAATAATGTCAAGGTAAAAAAGCCCTAAAACACTAAGTATAATATATTTTCATTTCACTTATTAAATTCTCCCATCAGAATGTCTTAATGTCACTCATTGATTTTTGGAATATAGTAATTAGAAAAATACAGATAACTCTGCTTGAGTCTTTTAAATAAAAAAAGCTTGCTTATATATAGAGTACAATTTGAATATCTACCCGGAGGACTGATGTTGTTCCAAAATAGCATTTCATTTGCACAGTATTGCTTAGATTACACCAGTTAAATTTATTTAAATTGCAAAATTATTGCATATATATATAGCCACCCTATAGCTTTCTATTTTCATTTCCACTTTTACCACAAACATGAAAAGGATGTTAGTGGCAATGTAATATTTGAAGACACATTGATCTTGGAGTTAGCAAATACATGTTAAAAGGAATAAGTATTGGTATATATAAACAATAATATTGATGAATTTATGATTATAGTTTGTTCTATATAATATGTACTCTGCTACAAAATAAGGACTAAAACTTAAATAGGTGTCACTAGGGAAGATAGGGTAAGTCCACCTACCAGCACTTCTGCAGGTCATGTTTAATGGGCTTCCTGTGCCTTGACCTGGACTCTGGGCATGTGCATTTCAGCGTGTGCAAAGGGAATAAACACCACGGCTGGCAGCTGCCAGGAACAGTGCAGTGAGAGATGAGTGGGTCCTTCGGACAAGGAGGAGGTACTTTGGGATCCCAAATGAAGGAGAAAAATTCCTACGTAACAAAGTGAGGCGGGAGGAATATGTTAACAAGGACTCCAAAATCTCTTCCTTCATTTGCAAAAGCAAATGAAGTATTATTACCCGTTCTGAGCTTGGAGTTAAAAATGAAACTAAACATATGACATTAGTCTGGAAGCTAGAGAGCATCTCTCTCTCTCTGCAGAGGCTTGGTAGAACTTGCACCGAACAAGCACGGTACTGGGAGGTGATGCAGGGCTTTTCTTAGACAGATTCACACTCCAGACACCCAGACTCAGGGCTGATTTATTTCTCCGCATTTGGCAAAGCCCTGTGAGACAGAAGATCTCTCCCTGGGTGTCACTAGAGGCTGTGTCTACATGCCAGCTACATACACAAGTGAAAGGGTGAACAGCCTCTCCAATTGTATGGCACCGACTTTCATATATTTGGTGAAATATTTTTGAGCTCTACATACTAGAAACACATCTAACATTTATTAAATCTTTTCATGACTTTTCTGTAACCTAAGCTTTCTCTGCACAAAACAGCAGCTCTTTAGATGGTTCCTTTCATTGATTGCCCGCTGGGCATCACGCTGACAAAGCAAAGTAACCAAACCATTTCAGTATGCTGTTCCCCCACCAAATTCCCAGTTTTGTAGAAATGGCATGGTTTATTTATAGAAGTAGTGGAAATTGAATAGAGTGCTTTTTCTAGTTCTATGAATCACAAGCTGTTCAAAAGGAAGTACATGTCTTGGCCATCACCGGGTCCACCCCAGCTTCGAGCAGGGTGCCTCGCATGTGGCTGTGATAGGATAACTACTTAGAAATCCAGATATTGTTTACAGATTAGATAGGTGGGAAACTTAACCTTGGAGAGGGTCACCAAAGTGATCTTACAGATAAAGGGAGCAAAAGTAATTCATGAAAGAGTGGGTAACTGAAAATCAAGTGGCATCCTGCTTTGACTTGCAGAATTTTATTCTTTATTCTAGACTTGGAGCCCTTCAACCTCATGGATGCTTTGTTACCCTTGCCTACATTTATCATTTCTTACTAGTATTAAGACAACCCTCCGGCCACAAATCATTCCTTAGTTCTGGTTTCTTCCCCTTAATACCACTCTCAAGATATTTCTGTAACAAAAATGTGATTGGCATTCCCTCCTCAAGTTGTTCATTTGACAGGTCCGTATCACTCCATCGTGAGATACATAAAACCCGACTGTATCTCCAGCTCATCTTGCCCACGGGCTCTGGGTCTGTGTAAACTGAACTCTCTGAAATTACTCACATGCACTGTTATTCTTCCGGTTCTATGAATCCTTCCATGTCAATCCTTTCATCCTATCTGGAATACCCTCCTCAACTAGCCTCACTCCCCTCATACATGCACATGTGCATGTGCACAGGTGCACACACAGAACTTTCCTTGTAATTAACTCCTACCGATCACCTAAGAATCCAGTGAAATGTCACTTCCCCCTGGGAAGCCGACCACACCTCCCAGGGTGAATCAAGAAAGGAAGAGTCTCTTGATTTTCTGTGCTGCACACCATCGCATTTGTACTTCTAGCCTGTCATTTGCATGTAATCTATTATATTTACCTTCTTCCCCACTGGATGGCAGGTGACTTATCAATAGAGAGCATCTTTCATCTTTGTGTCTTTGGTAACCGATGGAGTGTCTTCCGCATTGTTGGCATTAAGAGAAAAACTCAAATGGATGAATACTGAAAAATACCATCTCTACTCCTCAAACCATCAATATTTAGCTTATTCCAAGAAACCCTCTCCCCTCTTCTCTCCTGTAGCATTTAGTTGGCATCTTATTGGAGACATTGGGAAGTAGCTCTAATTATTTTTTCAGGAGGGGAGATAGGAGCACCTTTCAAACAAAACTGGTCCAGTACAGTGAGCTTCTAAATTCTATGAACTTTGAAGAAAAGTTTGTACTCATCATCAGAAGACAGGTATTGAGCACCTTTGTCTGATTTCTAAGATTTCTCATCTGCCTCCAGTCCCACTTACACCTTCCTCCCTCCAAATCTCACCGGCATGTAGTAAAATTATTTTCATTGTTGGCAATGGGTGCTCCCAAGAGTATTTTACCAGACTCCGTGACACACTTTCCATTTCACCTGGGACACACATTTTTTGCTACCTTGGGAAAGTAGTTTTCTAATGTGTTTTTACTTTTGCATCACCTCCTCAAGACATATTTAAGCAAGCAGGGTGAACCACATGATGCCCCTGAAACCACCAGCAGGCACATCCTTCACAAGGAACAGGAGAACCAGGGTGACAGACAGCTAAACGGGAAATGCAGGACGGAGAAAGAGAGAATGAAGGTGAAAGTCAGTCGTGCCTGACTCTTTGCAGCCCCATGGACTACACAGTCCATGGAATTCTCCAGGCCAGAATACTGCAGTGGGCAGCCTTTCCCTTCTCCAGGGGATCTTCCCAACACAGGGATTGAACCCAGGCCTCCCGCATTGCAGGCGGATTCTTTACCAGCTGAGCCATGAGGGAAGCCCAAGAACACTGGGGTGGGTAGCCTATTCCTCCTCCAGTGGGTCTTCCCGACCCAGGGATCAAACCCAGGTCTCCTGAGTTGCAGGCGGACTCTTTGCCAACTTAGCTACCAGGGAAGCCCATGATGGAGAAGCTTCCTAACAAATAAAAGCACTAGGTGTACAATATCTTAAATAAAACAGGCTGCACAATCCAAGGATTAATTCAATTAGCATTACATGAATATTCTGTGAAAACTGAATTTCCTCCCATCTCACAGTTTGAGATAATATCCTGTCATCCATCAACACTGGGAAAATCTGGGATCCCCAATACACATGGAGGTAATTATGCCAGCTAATAAGAAATGTAAAGGAATAAACATATTCTACAACACTAATTTTATACATATCTTAAGCCTGATACTTAAATCTGTTACAGCTTTCTCTAGAAAGGGAAAAAAATACGACGAAGTAAAGGGAAAAAGAAAATCTATTTAGATTCCTTAAATTTTCTCAGTTCTTCCACCTAAACTATAATTTTCTAATTTTGTGGGTTATTTCTATAGCTACAATCTTTTGAAAAATTGTATGAAGAAATTATTAACATTTATTTCTTCCCAAGGAAAGCTAAATTCAGAAATTCAAATTCGGTAAAAATGAAAAATAAAAGGGATGGTGTGGGTTTACAGAACTAAAGCGTCCATCATCCCAAGAAAACAGAACCCTTTCTCTCGCTATTTCTGGACATGACAGCCTTCCAGCTTGGGGCTCCTCTCCTCCCCACTTGGGCAGCCACTGTCTTCCTTTGTTGGGTGTCCCAGGGCCTGGTCATTATATCCTGGCCAGGGCTGGGGATGGATGAGCTGGAGGTAACCTCAGTCACAGGTTACTCCAAGAAACAACCATGTGTTTTCCCGGGCACCGGATCCAACCAGCTATTAGTGAAACTTATTTCCGGCATATGTCTCTGTGACAGACGACAACAACCAGAGATGTCTGTCATCTCCTAAACCTCCACCTTTCATTTAGTAGACTTTTAACATTACTGAGAGCATTAACAGTGTTTCCTTATAGAGGAAAAATTAACTCTGATAGCAATCATATGAAAAAAAAGCAGCATAGGAAATACATGGGAATAATCTTTCTTGAAAATTGGGTTTGCCACCATAATATGATTTTCTACAAATGTGTTTCATGCAGTTATCCAACACCATGTCTATTAAAAATGATTTAAAGATAGAATTAATGTCCCTTTACTCTCCTTTTCATTTTATGAGTTTACAGATTCTAAAAATTTAAATTAACAAAGTAACAGTAAATTGTTACATAAGATGTTATAAGATTCTATATTAAAAAATAAGAAAAGGGAATCTGTATTTCTGAACATATTTTAATTAAGTGATAGTAAATACTATTATTAGTTGTAAAAAGGATACTCTCAGTTTTCAGGGGCTCTAAGACCAAGTCATAGAAAAGATTTAGTTCAGCTAAATAAAAACTATTTTTTTTTTTTTAAGAATAAGTATACTCTAAAGATTTTGAAGCTTAAAGTGACCTTAGTCATTTAAAATATATTCATAATCCTAATTTAAGTGTTAATTTTTTGGTATTTGTATATCATTCACCCCAACATGTCTAACTATGTAAGGGTAAATGAATTCATTCATCTAAATTAACAAAATATATATATCCCTCTCCCACTTACTTTGAAACTATATATTCAACTTGAATCATTCCATTTCACAGACAAAAAAATTTATGCTGGTGCTATGTAAGTATCATCTCATAGTCTCAAAGTAATAAGCCTTTACACTAAAATGTACTGTGTCATTTCATACTTGAAAAATAATATTCAACTGTGTTTGGAGGTGATAAATTCAAGTGATTCTTTTCTTAACTTTGCACATAAAATTCATTCATCAGATCCTCAGGGAACACATTTTCTTTTCTATGTCCAAAGGTAATAGCCCTGAATAGAAAACTGATGAAGTAAAATTGTTTTATCCTACAGGCAAAAAAAAAGAAAAAAAACCTTTAGGAGGTGTGTGGTGAATACCAAGGCTGTGGGGAAAAACACACAGGTAAGCTATTTGCAGCAATTGAGAACCTAGTTCTTCTTATTGTTAATAATAATTGAAGCACAGTTGACTTTACAATATTATGTTAGGTTCAGGTGTACATTTAAATACATTATGAAATGACCCCAATAAATGCAGTAACCGTCCATACCTTACAAACCTATGACAGTGGTATCGACTCTGTTCTCAATGGTGTGTTATTACCTCCGTGTGACTTATTTATTTCATAACTGGAGGTTAGTACCTCTGAATCCCCCTCATCTATTCTGACCATCGATTTTGTCCCCTCCAGCATCCACAAGTTTGGAGAGCCCAGTTAATTTTTGATAAACTTCACAGCAGAACACTCTCAATCCCTGACCATCAAGATAATAGTCCTTTTTCTTTTTAATGTAAAACTTAATGCCTCAGGCCACAGTTTACCTACAGTGATACACGCTAAATTCTTTGTATTGCTACCTTGAGAAACACGTTATAATTTGTTTCAGACATTTTAGACAATACAATATTTCATCGCAGAACATTTGAAAAATATTTAACATTCTGGAAGACGTTCCCATCAGCCGTTTGCCTTCATCTTTCTACAGAAACGACTCAGAGAGAGGCATCAGTCACTCCTCGTCGACGCCGATGATGGACTCTCAGGCATCTCAGGGGCACTGGGCTGACCCCAGCACCCCTGGGCTCCTGACCACACACCGCCCGCTGTACCCTCACTCCCAGCCCCTCAGGGTTGCAGCCGACCTGGGATTGGTCCTCTTCTCGGCATACACTCGCGCCTTCCGGGGCCCACCCGGGGCCCTGGCGTCCGTGTCCCCCGGGTGCTGACGGCCCCACGCGTCCGTCTCCACCTGCTCAACCCTCGCCTAAAGCCAGGTGCGCGGCTGCCTGCTTCCCGCCTCGGAGACGTCTGAGCAAAGCCCCCCGGAGGCGTCCAGACCGCCGAGTCTCTGCTGTGGACGCGGGGGCCTCCGGTCCTCCTCGCGCCCGCCCCCCAGTCACCCCACCTGCCCGCACATCTGCCCTGCGGGTCCTCCCATCGCCCTCGCGAGTCCTCCCCCTTCCCCGTCTTGCCCAAGCCCCGTCCACGTCTTTCTCGGACCAACACTGCAGGCTCCCCGCTGATGCTCCACCCAGCCTCCGATTCACCTCAGATCAGGTCCCACGTACCAACAGCACCCTCTGCGGTTTCCCATTTCCCACTAGATTCAGAGCTTCTCCACACCTCCCCGTCTATGAACTTCTTTCCTTTTACCCTTTCCTGAACCCTCTTTCCTACTCTATTCATCTTTAACTCTGCTGACTTTCTTTACTTTTGCCACAAATATAAACACAAGAACAGACACCATTGAAGGCATTAGTTGAAGCTGTCGTTTTCTGCACTTTATTCTTTTGACCCAGTGATGCATTCATTCTTTGTTCTTACTGATCTTGGCCCCGGCATGTGTATTTTTTCGGCAAGCACTGCTACAGTCTCCCAAGGATGCCTTGAACTTGAGGTTTACCTGCACAGGTGGTTTAATCCCCCTTCTTCATACCCTACACTTCCTTTTAACAGCTGGCCACACAAACAGCTCAAGTCAAAGGGGAACAACAGTGGGCGAGGGAAACGGAAGCTGAAAGACATGTCAGGACTTCCAGTGGGCAATAGGGCACTTAGAACCTGACACACGACAGTTGCTGCAATGAGATAGAAAACAGCTCTGAATTCCCTGTAACGGGGAAGTTTGACTAGTTTTACAATTCTGATTATTGGTTTCCCTCTCTATGTGTGTGCATGCTAAGTTGCTCAGTCGTGTCTGACTCTTTGCAACCCTATGGACTGTAGCCCACCAGGCACCTCTGTCCATGGGATTGGATTCTCCAGGCAAGAGTACTGGAGTGGGTTGCCATGCCCTCCTCCAGGGCATCTTCCCAACCTAGGGATCAAACCTGTGTCTCTTACATCTCCTGTACTGGCAGGTGGATTCTTTACACTAGTCCCACCTGAGAAGACTACCCTCCCCCCATATCTATTCTCAGCACTAACTTTCTGCACAAAACGTGAAAGGAGAGATATCCTAACAAGCAACCAGAAAGAGTTACCACTGTGTTTACTCCAAGACTATGGAGGATAGCTCTAAGGTAGACATACATTGCTAGTATCATGACAGCTTTTTTCTTGAGCAAGAATTGTTTTTACAATATGAACACTGTAAATATTGGAACTGATAGGTTTCCATCTCAGCTTTATCTGCAATAAAACTTACAGACAAGCTTGTGGATCATCTCTAACAAGTATAAAGCCATCTGTGGCATGCTAATTCTTCAGAAAACATATTTTCCCTTCTCTGACTCAACTCTTAAGTTCTTAGCATAACCTAGAGTTAAATACCTTAGAGAAATTGGTGGCAATATTTTGCTCTCTTACATTATCTTTCACATTTATTTGTATTTTGTCTCTTCTTGTCATGTTGTTTATGTTTTTTCAATGGCCTTTAAAGCTTCTGAAAATATTGAGGATAATAAGGAAAAACAATAAAGAACCAGAGAAAAAGAGAAACTATTATACCATTTTAAATAGACAAGCAAATGTCCTTAAGATTTTTTACAGATTTCAGTACTAAAGTCTTGATCTTAATTCTTCCTCCACTTATATTAACTGCTCAATAAATGCAGTTTCAGCTAAGAAACAGGTATCCAACAAGTTAACTGCATTCAACTTCAACATTTAGTTACCATAAATATATTTTCATTTGAATCATATATATTTATGTAAAAACACCCTGCACACTCACACACACACACGATTAAACACTGATAAGCCCTGAAATTATCAGGATCATTTAATTCACAAAATCATGCTATAGGAACCTATCATCCCCCACTTTCCCCAAAAGATGTTTCATTTCAAATTACTGAAAGATCTTTTTCCCTCCAATTTTAATTGTGAGGCAAGGGGAATCAGTTCAGTCACTCAGTCGTGTCTGACTCTTTGCGACCCCATGGACTGCAGCATGCCAGGCTTCCCTGTTCATCACCAACTCCCAGAGCTTGCTCAAACTCATGTCCATTGAGTCGGTGATGCCATCCAACCATCTCATCCTAGACCCCATATCAATGACTGGTTGTTTTAAATGAGCAAAAAAAACAAAAGATTTGTCTTGTGTTTCATTATTTATGTTGCCTAACAATTGAGACCTCAGTTTCTTCATTAATTATATAAGAACTTAAACTAGAAGATTCCTAAGATTGTCAAAGTCAACGTGAAGGTAGAGAAGTAGCATAAAATGAAAGATCAGCATGTTCTTTTCAACATAACATACATTTTCAAGAAAAATGTAATGCTCAAAGTCAATTTTTTAAAAGCCAGAAGTCTTTAAATTTTCCTTTTAGAAGAAAGCCAAGTGTCTATTCAGCAGAAACAAATTTAAACTGTGTGACTTCTATGGCTGTCAGAAATAAGATCTTTAGGGAAAATGTAGGGTATTATATGGAGAAGGCAATGGCACCCCACTCTAGTACTCTTGCCTAGAGAATCCCATGGACAGAGGAGCCTGGTAGGCTGCAGTCTATGGGGTCGCTAGGAGTCGGACACGACCTGAGCGACTTCACTTTCCCTTTTCACTTTCATGCATTGGAGAAGGAAATGGCAACCCACTCCAGCGTTCTTGCCTGGAGAATCCCAGGGACGCCAGACCCTGGTGGGCTGCCGTCTATGGGGTCGCACAGAGTCGGACACAACTGAAGCGACTTGGCAGGGTATTATAATTATTTGATGGCAAAATTATTTGATACCTAACCAAACACTATAAAATCATGAGAGGATATGAATTTGTGAAATATCTCTTCTCTATATAATAGAAAATATTTCTTATTTTTTGTGAGGGCAGTGAGAACCTACTTCTTTTATTGTGTATGTATCTTTATATCATATGTCCAATTTAATTGACATCTTCAAAATTATAAAAATACAGGGCCATATGGAAATTTGGATCAAGGATTATTTTTTAAGTAGAAATGGTGAATCATTTAACTGAAAATGTATACTGATAGCTCAAACAGTTTCCAATTTATTTTGAAATTGTCCTTTCGAAAGTCACCGGAGGAGAGCACAGTGCTCCCTGCTGAACTTCGCCAAACCGTTGAGGGTGCTCGCGTCTCAGCGCTGAGTCCTCTCTGAGACGGGGAGGCCCCGGGGCCTTCCCTCCCCTGCACACCCCCACCCAGGCAGCCTTGCTGCTGTCAGCTGGGAGGGAGAGGAGGGTGCAGAGAAGTTTGTGCTGTGAGCTGGGGCCCCGACTTCCCTAGGGACCCTCTTGGCTCCTTGGTCTATACATCCTATACCTAGAGAACGAAATCTACCTTTGGTCGTTGGTTTCCATTTGCAAAGCTACATTTTGCAAATGGAAACAAACCTTCAGGAGCAGTGGTTCCAACTGGAAGGAGGCCCCGCATCAACCACAGCAATCTGGCCTCTCTTCCCCACTCTAGGACTCGGACGTGCTCATACCCCAGGATTCCGGGGCTCCTGGAATCAGGAGCAGCTCTGCCCTGTGCAGTCTGGGATGTGCCTGTTGAGAGTCCAGGCCTCTCTCTCTGCCCTCTGAGACTCTGCGCCTGAGACACTGTTGTCCATCTAACAGCTTGTCATTTTTTAGCCATAGCTCATCATCTACCTCAGAGGGATAGTATGAAATTTAATGAGATTGGGTCCAGAGCATACTACGAGCTCCTTGAAAGATAAGACAGTGAGCTAAATATTGGAATCATCACCTGAGTTTTCACTTTCAGATAACAGTTTTTTGGGTTTTGTTTTGTTTTGCTTTTTAAAGCCCTAAAAGCTTCAAAATCAGAAGTCACTAAATGCTTGCTTTTATATTTTCTTTTCTGTATTTATGCACTAAAGTATTATGGGGCATTGGTGCTAAGTCTGTATTTTTCTTATGTTCATAACTATACACTCATCTATGCAGTCAATAAACATTTTGTAAGGCCCCATTATATGTTAGCATTCCCCAAGATTGAGGTCCAGAAGAAAGGAAGAGGAAAGATCTTTAGGTTGTGAAATCGTGCGGACAATGATGCTGCAGATCTGCAGGGATAAAAGCTTGATGCCACTTAAAAGATGTTTGGAATTAATTTGCTCTCACCCTGTGATTTTTAATGATTAGCGGAAAATGCAAAAGGGTTACTTTTTAATCCCCTGAACTTCACCAGATGTTTGTGCCCAGAGATAAGTTTATCCTTACAGTTTGGAGTCATTTATTAAAATTGCTCATAAAGTTTCATTAACCTGAGACCACCTGAAGATGATTAGCTGGTTTGCATAAAGGCGGATCCATTATGTAAAGGACGGGCTGAGACAGACATCAACAAGGTGAACTGAAATAAAATTCTGAAATGCGCGTGAAGAAAGCATGGTCTAAGTGAGTAGTAGTAAAATAGGCGCATTCCTAAAAATAGTCTCATAGAAGTACACGTACGCACATGTGCATACATGCACGCACATGTGCTCACACATGCTCACAAGAACATAGGAAGGCTCAGAGCGTCTCCTTTATCCCATCATCGCTAAGATACTGAAAGTGAACATGAGGAATGGACTTAGGTGAGGTCTCCAGAAAGAGGCTCAGCCTCTGAATTTGTTTTCTCATGTAAATTGGAGCAATCACAGCTTTCTGCTAGGGCTGCTGAGTACAGTAAGTGAGAGAGTGCCCATCAGCGGCTGGCCTTGCTCCTGGCTACACAGACGTCCCACTAGCTACAGTCCAGTTACAGGACTAGTTACAGTCCTGCTGCTGTGTTGTTGCTGTGGGTATTAAAAAAAAAAAAGACTATCTTTACTATTTTACTAGCTGCTAAGACCACGCTCTCTTTACATGCATTTCAGAATTTCATTTAAATTTACCTTTGGATGACTGTCTCAGCCCATCCTTCTACACAAGAAATTCGCTTTTATGCAAACCAGCTAATTATCTTCAGATGGTCTTAGATTCACTACAAAAACTCCCTAAAAATTAACCAATGATCAATAACTTCATGAAAAATGGGCACGGATTCTTCAGTAATCAAAGAACAGCGGTTAGTATGATGCCGTATTTCCTGTCTGGGAGAGAGTCACAGACTTGGAATATTAGTAGAGATCACTACTGTGATGGAAAATGGTTTGTGTGGTTTTTAAAATGGTTCTCTGCGATTTCATTTTTCAAAAATGTGGAAGACTTTTTATTTTATTTTTTATTTTTTTTCTTTATTTTTTATTAGTTGGAGGCTAATTACTTTACAATATTGTAGTGGTTTTAGACTTTTTAATAATGAAAAAGTACCCTACTTCTATTTTAGGGTAAAACTGCCTTGAAAAGATTGACCGCCCCCGCCCCCCACCGAGTTTTGTAAGATGTGAAATCCAACCAAGCCCCGTGAGGCCTGGCACAGTAGGCATTCGGACAAGGACAACATCAGCCGTCCCCCCTGGAATCTTCAGGGCCCCAGTCTGCAGTGGCCAGGCCTCACCCACCAGTGAACACTCGGCCCTGCTAACCAGCTGTGCGTCATCATTAAACACGTCCTCTGGTCACTACTGTGTCCGCAGGGTGTCATGAGGCTTTCCCAAATAACTTGCTAGAACAGATGGTTTACGATGCAGTGACTATACTTTCAGCCTAATCTTACCTTTTACACACGCACCCAGCGCTTTTACCTTTTAGGAAATGAGCCGGCCCGCATTATCCCAGAAGGTAGCCTCAGGGTTCCCCACAGCCGCCGGCGTAGGGAGGGTGTGGCACCAAGGGGATGCTCAGGACAGACTCAGAGACTGAGGTCACGGCACCTACAGCTCTCAGGATGAGTGGCCCCGGACAGGCGGCAACACCCGTCACCACTGCATTCTCACTCCCAGGGCCAGCCTGGGGCTGAGTTCTCACGTGGTCTCTGGCCTGCTCCCTGATTCTGGTGGGACGGAGGGGAAGACTGGAAAACAGAGAACAGAAACCAGGCACCTGAACAGAGTCCTTGTCTCAGTTCTCCTCTGTTGCCCTGACCTGCTCTGCAATCTGAAAGTGACCTGTCGACAGAAGAGGGCGCGTCCTTGGCTTTCCCCGATTCTGCATGAGAGACGCTGCTCTCGGCAGTCACGTGAGCTGGCTCTCAGGATGCAAACACCCCAGCCACGGTTTGCACTTCATCCTTGAGGACTTCTTACTGTTTCCTTTGTGTTTTCATAACTAGAAGCTTCTGTTCACGCTGTTCTCTCTGAACTTTATGCTCTCCTTTCCAGTTTATTTCTGTTGAAACAATCAGAATTTATTCCTGACTCATTGCTTTGAGTTTTTTGTTTTGTTTTCAAATAGCATTTATTTGGGGGTCCCCTGGTAGATCAACTGGTGAAGAATCCACCTGCTATGCAGGAGACCCCGGTTCGATTCCTGGGTCAGGAAGATCCCCTGGAGAAGGGATAAGCTACCCTCTCCAGTATCCTTGGGTTTCCCTGGTGGCTCAGATGGCAGAGAATCAGCCTGCAATGCAGGAGACTTGGGTTTGATCCCTGGGTCGGGAAGATCCCCTGGAGGGGGGCATGGCAACCCACTCTAGTACTCTTGCCTGGAGAATCCCCATGAACAGAGGAGCCTGGCGGGTACAGTCCACAGGCTCGCAAAGAGTCAGAAGTGACTGAGCACACAGCATTTATTCAGCCCACACTATGAATCCTGCAGCGTGGTGGGCCTGTGCCTACCCTCCAGGGCTAAGACACGAGACTGGGAAAAGACAGGTAAGCGGCATTTCTAAGATCTGTACCACCTGCATGCATTAACAAATAAGGCAGAGGCCTGAGAAGATAAGGAAAGACTTAACTTTTAAGTCTTAGACAAGACCATCAGACAAGATGCTCTCATCACAGGACAGTGAAGGGTCCGGGGATTTGGGGACCAGGGGGACTGCTCATGCTGGCTGGAGTGACAGGCAGGTGGTAGGAGATGAGGTCATCCATGCAGGAGAGAACCATCCCACCCTTCTTCCCTCCCACTGCTCAACCGCTAACATCCTCCTGGAAGCTTGGGGCTCAATTCTGAGGACTGCATCCTCACAGATGGAAGGGAGCTGAATGGGGGATGCATGAGGTGTGAAGGGTTTGTTACAAAGTGCAGAGGCCGTTCCCAAGGGCAGTCCTCTGCAGTGTGGGCAGGAGAGAGAGGAACAGACCAGGAGCGCGCAAGCGGCTGGGCATTGGGACCAGCGATCATCTCTACAGAGTGTCAGACACCACCATTCACACTAAACCTTCCCTTCCAGAAGAAAGCTGGCATTTTGGGCACTCTTTGCATATTGCCTTCTGCCCTCAAGTTCACATGGCCCCTCTGCACTTCACCAGCAGACAGCGGTCAGCCAGCCCCAGCGGAGTACCAGCTCCCCCATCCCCACCGCCCGCCCATCACCTCCTCGTAGACAAGGTCATCAGCCAACACACTAGCTGACTCAATGTGATTAGAGTTGACTACTTTTCTGTAGGGGGTGGAATCCATCTTTACCTATCTGTTGAAAATGTTAAAGTAGCTTTATCATGTTGCATTACAACTTTTTCCCCTTTGTTTCTTTCTCAGGAATCCCAAGAACTCTGAAAATGTATCATTAATCATCCTGAAGTCCTAATACTAATGTTGACCACAGTGTTCTGCTCAAGCCAACAAGAATTTTCAAAGTTACAATAATACTAAGGGGAAGTTTCTCAAACTGAAAGAGAGGTTCCAATGATTTTAGTCACCATCTTCTATATGCATATGCAGAGTCCTTCCCTTCCTTCTCCCTCAAAATCTAACCTTATGTGACAAGTGATCTGACCCAGACGATCTGTCCAGAGTGTGTAAAACATTTAAGGGTAAGGGTCTCTGGACAAACAGTCCATGCACAGGCTGGAGACAGCTGTGTGGCCATCTAGCTAATGGTAGCACAATGCAGGGTCAGCAAGAAAGCTTCCAGTCACCATCAGCCAGGCAACCCAGAGACCACAGGAAACACACACTTGGGACACGAAGACCCATGACCTTGGAAGTGAGCCTCACCATCTCCTTAGGGCTTCCTTTCTGGATGAAACACGGGGCGCTCCGGGGGACAGAGCGCAGCTGAGTCCCGCCTCTCCTCTGTGCGGGGGTTTTCAGTTCTACCTCTCAGGAGGATTTCCGCTGGCTCTTTGCCCAGTGCTGCGCTTAGTCACTCAGTCCTGTCTGACTCTGTGACCCCAAGGGCTGCAGCCCACCAGGCTGCTCTGCCCATGGCGATTCTCCAGGCAGGAATACTGGAGTGGGTTGCCATGCCCTCCTCCAGGGGATCTTCCCGACCCAGGGATCGAACCCAGGTCTCTTGCATTGCAGGTGAATTCTTTACCATTTGAGCCACCAGGGAAGCCCTTTATCAGAATTCTTATTGGAAATGTAACCATTCACTACACAATGGAAGGGGTTATCTTTTCTTAGGGGATAAATCCTTCTAGACAAAAAGACAAATTGTTTAATTTCACATAAGAAAATGTTTTTAAAAGCAATTCCATGAACATAAGGAAATGCTCCTGATGACTTTAGAACAATAAATTGATTTGAAAAAATAAAACGCATCAATTACTGTTATTGGATATTACATTTTTCAATTAAACTCTCGTCTGGCACCATCTGAATGACACAAACATTTCTTAATTAACATTTTTGCGTCATTAAATTCTTTACTGGGTATTATGTGGCCGTTAGATGTGCTGAGTCTGCTGTGTCAACAAAGAAATATGTTTCTACGATTCTTTGTCTGGATTTTCAGCCTCCTGCTGCTTGGTTTGCATCACCAACCTGTTAAGTGTTGTTATTTGCAGGGGCCCCAATTTCTATTTCCATTTGGCATCGTTCTTTCCACACCCCTAGATCATCACACCTCCTTCCATGGTTTCACACTGGACAGCACATCAGTGTCTGCTAACCTCCTGACCCGGCCTCTCCAAGCCGCTTTTCCCCTCCTTATTTCTGTTGCCATCCCACTCTGCCTGCACCCCTGCCACGGACAGGAGGAGAGACCGGTGCAACTGTGGATGAAGTCAAATGATACCTTACATCTTTTAAGCCCTGTGTTTGTTGTAAAGGCAATCATGCTTTCATTTAATCCTCATCAATCCAAATAAGTACTTTCTATTCTCTTCGGATGAGTGAAGAAAATGAGATTTGTAGATTTAAGCTATTTTTCCCAAAGTCACAGAACACTGCATGGGGGAGTGGGGATGGGCCATCCGTACTGACTGTGTGGTAACCACCTCTCTGAATCCCACATGGAGCTCCACCATGGAAACCCACCCAATTAAATATAAATACATTTAAAAAGAAACAAAATACTTTATTACAAGAACATGTAAAGATATCATATTAAACTGTCAGGTGAAAATACATAAAATACGGTCAAAATATTGCTTAACAGGCTTTTAGTTATTCTATTTAGCTACTGCTTTTAATCATGTTATTCAGGCAATACACCCACAGCCTGGGTCATTATATGGTAAAGAATTAAATGTGAAATGTAAGATAACAAGCAAAAACGAGCAAAATAGTAGATGCCTTTGACTCCTATGCCTTATGGAAGCTTGAACTGAAATTTCTGGAACACTTTATATGGGTTCAGAGTGACAGCTTCTCTTCTCATGTGGTAACATTTCAAGTATGTTCCTCCCAAGGTAAACTGAGAAAAACATCTATACCCAGCAGTCACTGACTATTTTTTTCAGTGGAATCAGGAATTTTTGGATTTCTTACTAACCAGGCCACAAATAATTACAGAGCCACAAGGACTATTTCTCTGTGTGCGTGTCAAAATGAAAAATAATCCTGGCTAGACTGTTTCTGAAACCAGTGACCTTCTCCGAAGCATTCGTGGAGTAGCAAGTTTACAATTCAGTTGCATGCATTTCTCTTTCCTCCCAAGGAACTTGATCACTAGATGACATTCTGAATGTGAAGGATTAATTGTGAGTGTGGCATTCATCTGCGAGGAAGGAGGGAAGGTGTGGTAAGTGCAGAGGAGAAGGGAAGGAAGTGGGCAGGAAATCTCAAAGCTTCAACTGCACAGAAAATTCTAGAATGATCCTTCACTTTGTATAAATGTGTCCACAGCTCCTGAAAAGTAGGTGAAGAGGGTCACTAACCCTACACCATCCTACACCATCCCGGGGCAAAGCCATTAACTTCTTTGAACACTGGTTTCATTTGTTGTAGCTTAAAAAGCAATTAGCAAAATATTTTGCAAATAATTGGTGTTTTTTTAATATATGTATATACGTATATAACTTCCCTGGTGGCTTAGATGGTAAAGAATTTGCTTGGAATGCAGGAAACTCAGTTTGATTCCTGGGTAGGGAAGATCCCCTGGCAAAGGGCATGGCAACCCACTCCAGTATTCTTGCCTGGAGAATCCCATGGACAGAGGAGCCTGGCGGGCTACAGCCCATGGGGTCACAAGGAGCTGGACACGACTGAACAACTAACACACACACACACACACACACACACACACACACACACACACACTGCCTGTCCTTAAGCCTGTTGTTGTTGTTTAGCCACTCAGTCATGCTCAACTCTTCTGCGACCCGGGGACTGCAGCCCGCCAGGCTCCCTGCCCATGAGCTCTTGGCTTATGAGCTCTGCCGCTCACAGGGGACTGTAGCTCTGGGAGGGCCCGACCGTGTCTGCCCGGCCCATTCTGCACCCCGATCGAGTGGGCCCCTCCCGCCACCGCCGAAGGGCACGCCCCAGGTCAGAGAAGAAAGTCCGAGCCTCGGGGGAAGGCTGTCTGAGTCCAAGTTCAGCAAGCTTTCCAATCCACCACAGCTGCATGCGTGGCCCCAAACTATTCAAAAAGTCTGACCTTTCTTCCTGAGTTGTAACTTTAAAATTAAATTATGTTTAGCTTTAATTTTAGTAACAAACATTTTTCCGACTCAAAGGTGAATCACATAGCTGAGGTTCGACAGAAAACAACAAAATTCTGTAAAGCAACTATCCTTCAATTAAAAAAATAAATAAATTAAATGCATGCACACATGTACAAGAAGGTTTAGACATATTAAAAAAAAAAACCGGTGAATGGCATAAGCAGTGCTGTGAGAAAGCACAATTTTATCCTGATTTTCTGCTGCCCCTTGACAATAGAGACAGTGGGGAGATCTTTCCGTTTCCCTGGTGAACCTCCAGCACAGGCTGTGCCATTTCTGCACACGCAGAGACAGATGGGCTTATAGGCTTGTATGTGGCAAACACTTAATTCTGTGAGAGAACCGAGAGCGAACGGTGCTGAGTGAGAGAGGAAGCCAGCGCTGGGTCTGCCTCAGTTTTCTACAGGGGAGGGTGTGTGTGTGTGAGAGTGTGTGTGTGAGTGTGTGTGTGTGCGGGATGTGTGAGTGTGTGAGTGTGTGGGGGTGTGGGTGTGAGTGTGGGTGTGTGTGAGTGGGTGTGTGGGGTGTGTGTGGGGGGTGTGTATGTGAGTGTGTGTAGGTAGGTGTATGTGGGGCGGGAGGTGTGTTGGGGTGGGTGTGTGTGAGGTGGGGGGGTTTGTGTGGGGTCGGTGTGGGTGTGTGTTAGTGTGTGCACGTGTACCAGTGGGGGTGTGTGTGGAGTCTCTGCCCCCTCGCAGCTCTGGAGTGTGGACGCTGGGCTCCCGGAGAGGTCTGAGCGAGCCCGAGATGCCTCTTCCCTGGGGGAGCTGGGGAGCCTCTCAGAGCTGCCTGCAGGCCCCCTCCCCCTTTCCCCCTCCCTGCCTCCTCCCTCCTCGCCCCCCCCTTGATCCCCCCCTTGCCCCCCTTCCCTGCCCCCACCCTCCTTGCCCCCCTCGGCTCCTCCCTTGCCCCCCTTCCCTGCCCCCTCCCTCCTTGCCCCCCCTCCTCCCTCCTCGCCCCCCTCCCCTTGATCCCCCCCTTGCCTCCCCTTCCCTGCCCCCTCCCTCCTTGCCCCCCCCCCCGCTCCTCCCTCCTCGCCCCCGCCTTGATCCCCCTTGCCCCCCTTCCCTGCCCCCACCCTCCTTGCCCCCCCCCCGGCTCCTCCCTTGCCCCCCTTCCCTGCCCCCTCCCTCCTCGCCCCCCTCCCCTTGATCCCCGCCTGCCCCCCTTCCCTGCCCCCTCCCTCTTTGCCCCCCCCGGCTCCTCCCTCCTCGCCCCCGCCCCCTTGCCTCCCTTCCCTGCCTCCTCCCTCTCGCTCCCCCCCCCCGCTCTCCCTCCTCGCCCCCGCCTTGATCCCCCCTTGCCCCCTTCCCTGCCCCCACCCTCCTTGCCCCCCCCGGGCTCCTCCCTTGCCCCTTCCCTGCCCCCTCCCTCCTTGCCCCCCCCCGGCTCCTCCCTTGCCCCCTTCCTGCCCCTCCCTCCTTGCCCCCCCCGGCTCCTCCCTTGCCCCCCTTCCCTGCCCCCTCCCTCTTTGCCCCCCCGGCTCCTCCCTCCTCGCCCCCCCGCCCCCCTTGCCTCCCCTTCCCTGCCCCCTCCCTCCTTGCCCCTCTTCCTCTCCCCTTCCCCCCCCCCCCCACGCCTTGGCCCCTGCCATCACAGCTGCCCTTCTCTCCGGGGCTCACTCGGGACTCTTCCGGGCCTCCGGGCTCCCAGCTGAGGCTGTGCTGTGGGGTGTCCCGGGCACCTGGGGCTGGGACCACCTTGCTCCTGGGACCACATCACCGGCGTGAAAAGCATCCACGCAGCCTCGCTGCAAAGCCTTGGCAGCCGGCAGAGCCCGGAGCCGCGCGACCCCTCAGTCGTCAGCCCCCGAGTGGCCGCCCACTGCCCTCACCGGCCTCCTCGGGCACCGGCCAGCCCCCGGCAGAGCCTCCCACGGGGGGCCGCACCCCGCCGCTCCCTGTCGGGTCCCCAAACCTTTCCCGTCCCACGATCCCGCTGGGCTGGGAGGCAGCGACCCCTGCCTGGGACCACCTTCGGCTCTGAGTGTAGAGACATCGCCCAGGCCGTTTCCGGTGGAAACCTGCAGAGGGGTGGACGCGCTTTGATCACCCCTGCTTTGAAGTCTGGTCCCCTATTCTGGAGCCTCAGGAGTCTGAGGGCAGAGGCTCCCGTTCTACCGCCGTCACGGAGCTTGAAGCCAGGATGCACACGGGCATCGGAGAACCCAACCATTCCAGGTTCCCAGCCCCACAGCCAGGGGCGAGTCCCCAGTGGTCCCAGGGAGGCTCTGGAGGAGGGCGAAGTCCAGGGGACTCCTGGCGAGGGGAGGGGGCCAGGAAAGTGGACGCCCCTCTGTCCAGCTCTCCTCCTCCCAAACTGAACAGTGAATTACAGGTTTCAAAGATGGAAAACCATCAACATCTCAGCATGTCACACTGGCCTGATGCTTTTCCTTGGCAAGGTACAGAAAAAACATGTCATTTCAGTTTAGTTATCTCTAGTGGATTATTTCGCTACCAACGATAAGGGATTTCAGGATATTTAATACTTTTCCATGAGCACAGCTGTGGACAGGTATCTTCAACTTGGGGCTAAGTTTCTAAATAAAATAATGCCTAGCTAATCAACTTCTCTGACTAGCTGGCTGGGTGGATGCTGACTCTGTGGGTCCCTGAAGGCCCGCAGGCTCCTCTGTCACCTCACTGCCCTTCAGGCTGCCTCCCCCGCTCCGCCGGGGCTCCTGGGAGCCGGAGGAACACACCCTCTCCTGTGTGCATGCCTCATCTCCCCTCCTGGTCAAAAATGCTCCTTTAAGACACAAACTCTCTTACTTGAGCATTTCTGTTTCCCCAGCAGTACTAAAAGCAGAGAAGGGGCATGATGAATCTTGTCCATGGAACTCTCCAGGCAGGAATACTGGAGTGGGTGGCCATTCCCTTCTCCAGGGGATCTTCCCAACCCAGGGATCGAACCTGGGTCTCCTGCACTGCAGAGGATTCTTTACTGTCCGAGACACCAGGGAAGCCCTAAAGTATTTTTAAAAAATTACTCAAAATTGATTATATAGGAAAGCAAGGGCTAGAATTCCAGCACGGGGTGACAGCAGCTTGAAGTAAAGAATGGTCTAACATTTTTTAGGGCTTCCCAGCTAGCTCTCCTGGTAAAGAACGCACCTGAAATCCAGGAGACGCAAGAGACGTGGGTTCAGTCCCTGAGTCGGGAAGATCCCCTGGAGGAGGACATGACAATCCACTCTAGTATCTTTGCCTGGGAAATCCCAAGGACAGAGGAACCAGCTGGGCTACAGTCCGTGGGGTCTCGAAGAGTCGGACATGACTGAGCACACACACAACAGAATATTAAAAAGAAAAAAAAAAAACTTTGTATATTCACTTGGGTGCTTGATGGGTATGTTTAGAAGCAAAGTTTATGGGAAGGAAGAGGGATAAGACAGGACACTATGTTATTTCCCAAAGACATTCATATTTTCAGTAGGGTTTAATAGAAAATTGTGTAAATTACTTTAAGCATGTTTCTATTCTTTTGACATAGACTATACTATTTTTAAAGGGAAAATTTTCATCTTCCCTGAAGCAAAATTTTGTTTCAACAATGTCTCTCTAAATCTTTAATGGGTTCAGTGGGTTTCTCTGGAAATTCAGACTCCAACCACAAAAAGCACACCAGCATTGAGGGGAAAGGCATGCTAATGAAAGCAAAGTGCAGAAACGCAAAGAGGAAAATCACCTGTATTGTTGTCGTCGTTGTTCAGCAACCCAGTCTTGTCTGACATGCCAGGCTTCCCTGTCCCTCACCATCTCCCGGAGTTTGCCCAAGTTCATGTCCATTGCATTTGTGATGCCATCCAGCCATCTCAACCTCTGTCACTCTCTTCTCCTCCTGCCTTCAATCCTTCCCAGCATCCAGGACTTTTCCAATGAGAGGGCTCTTCTCATCAGGTGACCAAAATACTGGAGCTTCAGCTTCAACATCTGTCCTTCCAATGAGTATTCAGGGTTGACTTCCTTTAGGATTGACTGGTTTGATCTCCCTGCTGTCCAAGGGACTCTTAGGAGTCTTCTCCAGCACCACAGCTTGAAGGCATCACTTCCTTGGCACTCTGCCTTCTTTATGGTCCAGCTCTTACAACCGTATGTGACTACCCTATTGATTCATTTAACCAGTATACTGGAGCTCCAAGTCTTTGCTAGTCAACAGTGAGTAAGTTAGACCAGGCGCCTCTCTCGTAAGGCTTACATTCTAGTTAGGATGGGGGGAGCAGATAACAAATAAACCACATCATTAATGATGGTGCTGGGTGTGACAAAGTAGGCGGGGGGCAGGGGGGAAGCTCTCTGAAAGGGTGATATTTGATGGAAGAACTTGATGGAAAGCCATGGGAATGTCTGGGTGTAGAACTTTTCCAGAACAGTCTAAGGTTGCACAGTAAAGGCAATGTTGGTATGCAAGAGAGACAGCAAGAGGGCCCGCAGATCGGGTAGGAGTGGGGAGACTCTCCGAGGAAAAGCCCAGAGGCAGCGTCAGAGGCAGCATGTCCGTCACTCCACAGACGCGTCACCCTAGCTCCGGTGTCTGCGACCTGCTGCCTGAGAGGCCCGTGCAGAATTTCAACCCCAAGGAAGAATCTGCCTGAGGACCCAGAGGTCAGGGGAAAGACTGGTAGAGCGTGGCTCCTGGGTCTGGCGACGTACGACGCATTTCCTAATGAACACACCACCGAAGTGAAGCAGACAAGGATCTCTACGCGGAAGCCGTGGCTGAGGCTGATGGTGATGAGAGCGGGAGGGCACCTTTTTAATGGAGGAGAAGGACCAAACGAAAGGACCCAGGACAGAAGGGCCCAGCCAGGACAGCCCAGACTCTTGTTCTGTCACTAGAGTGGCCAGGAAGGCTCCTCGGACAGCCTGCTTCCCTGGGGACACTCTCTCTGCAGGCCCCTTGAAAACCTGGAGGGGAGTCACCAAGATTCGGGAGCAGCTGGGTGTGTCTGTGCTCTCTCCCCACCTCCCGCCCTGTCTCACCTTTTCCTCTGTCTCTACTCCTCTGCCGTCCCCCCAGCTATTCTCCTTTGTCCTCTTTCCCCTTTCTCTTCCCCACTCCTTTTTACTGGACGCTACTGTTTACTTTTTAAGATGACAATTTGTTATAATGGATACAATCCATAATTATTAACCATTCTTTGTTTCAGGGTCCCACATAAATAAAGAATCACACTGGAGTTGAATTTTTTTTCTCAGCTTTACAATAAATGAAATTAAATCCATCTTGGGGCTAGGCTGACAATTAAAGGGACTATACCTTGGTCTTATAGACTTTGTCCAAAACAGAAATTCAAGGGGTGGTCTTTTGAGTCTACAATGGAACATGAAAACTAATAATATCTTCTGAAAATATGACATCAGAAAGTCATGACAGATATTTTCAAAGCTGGATTTACTTTTGTGATGTCTGAATTCTCCATGTAAATCTGGGAATGCAATAGTAGTGGGAAGAAAAATATCTTTCCTTCTAGAAGAAGCTTTCAGATTCTTGATACATGTAACTAAGTAAGTCGCGGCAACTCTGGAAACATTCCAGGCCTGCCTCTTGGTTTTATTTGTCTCCATTCCCTTTTGCAAGTTGAAGACACTATCAAAGGTCACATCTCATGAAGCACTGCATGTATGTTATCATTTTGGTAATTAAACAATATAGCTCCCCATAGACATAACTAAGTCTGGACTTCTACCTTTTCAGAAGCAATTAGTATTTAAATTTGGCATTCTAACACTGTTGTGTTAGCTGATTTAGTGTAGTTAGTCTTCAAAGCAGATCTTACTATACTGAGTTTACGGATGAATAACATGGGCATAGAGGAGTTTAGGAATTGTTTCAGAGGTAAGAACGAAAGGAAAAACTAAATTGACATTCAAATTCAGTTCTGCTGTGATCTCAAGTCCATGCTCAGCCCATTCTATTACACTTTAAGGGTTAATGCAATCAAAGTCTCGATGAGAACACTCACAATGCAAGAAAAAGAGATACGGGGCTTCACTCAGAGCGAAGGGATATAAATTAGAGAATGTCATATTCTCCACGTGCAGTTCACAGGTCCAAAAGCATCTAAAAGTTTCTAAGACTTGACTTCCCAGGGAGAATTCAATGTAGGACATTCTGAATGATAACTTCTAAGTGTGTTTGTTCTGAGAAGCTGAAGTGGTTTCTGCGTTGTCTCCTGGGGAATTAGTGAGTGATTTGAACTAAAGAAAGCATTCAAGATTAAAGATGTTTTGATTAAGTGGCGCAGATCAACTGTTTACACCGAGAGTGCTCATCTTAAAATTTAGGAAATAAAAACTACACAGTGAGGAACGGTACAGACTCCGAGTCGGGAGGAGTAGTCATGAGGAAAGTAATATTTTCAACTAGTCTACCAAATACGATCAGAACAAACACTTTGAGAGACGGGAGGATTGGTGATGGATGCCACTCAGAACAGTGTCTTAACCAAAGGTTCAAATGCTGCAGTGGAGAGGATGAAGAGATAGGGAGAGGTAGAAGTTTAATTATTCACACTATACACACTTGTAGAAAAGTTCTAACAGTCATGAAGAAGGTACACCAACAAGATGATGGTAAAAATATAGGTCACTCATGCATTCTTGCAGAGACTTGGAAAATCAATTTCATTTTATGTAAATCTGAGCCAGAGTTCATTGTTGGTTGTGAGCTGAATAGAGTTCCCTCAAATTCATATGCTGACAGCCTCATCTCAAGTATCTCAGAACGTCCCTCACGTGGAAATAGGACCATCACAAATGCAAATAGTCAAATAAAGATGAGAGCATTAGGGTGGTCCCTAATCCAGCATGACTGCTATCTTTATCAAAAGGGGAATTTGGACACACGCACGCCAAACAGCGGTCAGAAGATGAAGGCAGAGACTGGGGTGATGCAGAGATCAAGGGATGCCAGAACGTGCCAGCAACACCTTCTCCCTCACAGCTTCAGAAGGAACCATCCTTGATCACAGACGGGCAGGCTCCAGGCTGTGAGACAGTATCTGCTGTTTGGGTGCTCAGTCGCTCAGGCGTGTCCAACTCTCTGCGACCGCCTGGACTGCAGCCCGCCAGGCTCCTCAGTCCATGGAATTTCCCAGGCAAGAATGCTGGGGTGGGTTGTCATTCCCTACTGCAAGGGATCTTCTCAACCCACGGATCGAATCCCCATCTCCTGCCCTCGCAGACAGATTCCTGACCACCAGCACCAGCGGGAAGCCGCTGGTTGTTTACGCCGCCTCATTTGTGGTCCTTTGTTACGGCTGCCCTTAGCAGATCACAAAGTACCCGGGGATGTACTGCCCTTCCAACTTTCTATACAGATTGTATCGTATCGTAAGAATGGCATCCACATGCACTTTGCTTTTGAGATCTGAATCAATAAAACGAAGAGCTCGTCTTCTGTCTCCCATGAAGCAGAGGTCCCATTTTCTTAGTAACACGATTTTTTCAAAGTCAAAAAGTGCAGCAACCAACTAACAATGGAATATTAGAAAAGGCAAGTATCTGAAATCCATTTATACTGTGTAATTTATTCTCAAATATTTCATATGAATGTTAGGCCTTGTTAGATGATTTGTGACGTGCTTTGCAAATGTGAAAATTTTAAAAATGGTATATAAATAAAACAAACATAAAGTCTGAAAAAGATTTAGCAAAAATGTATATTTCTTAAAAAAAAAAATTAAGCCATAATACTCTAGCGGCTCCTTTATTTTGTGGATAAATTGAATGCAGACTGTCATGTCTTTTTTTATCCTCACTTCCAGACATAGATTTTAGCACATTGTAGAAAATCCTATGGATAGAGGAACCTGGCAGGCTATAGTCCATGGTGTCGCAAACAGTCAGACACGACTGAGCGACTGAACACACACACATTAGTACATGGACGCTAAATGTTTCTCAATTCTGTATATAAACAAATCAAGCAAAATAAAATATTATGGACAACTCAATATATTTGCATATAAAAGAAATGACGGGAGATGTGTTTAGATTCATAAATAATTCACATTATTTAAAATCATTCACCTGATGATTTTGTACTATGAAAAGTTTAAAAATAGATAAAAGACTCAATTTATTCCTCCCCAAATTAGGCTCTAGTTTGAAGGGTTTGAGTGATTGCCAATTCTTTCCTACCTCCCTTTGATACCTGAATTTGTTACATATACAATGAACTAATTTTCTAAATACTGATTTTGTGTAAAAAATGAATTTGGTGAAGTGGTAATATTGGATATGTGGAAAAAAATATGATGAAACACAAATTTTATTTTTCATTCAAAATCTCAATTTTCTTGAGAAATCAAATCTAACTTGGTTTTGTGTCATGTAAATCTGGCTCAGTTTGAAGTAATCAAGAAATTACTTTAATTCAGCTATCTATGGATTAAAGCATTGTATTTTATTTGCTGCTAAAGAAATCCAGACTATGTGATTCTTAGTAGTTTCTTTTTGAGTCTCAAACAAAATCACATAAAAATGGTAAGTCTAAAGTTAAACTATCCATTATAACTAAAAAGGCCAACCCAATATATTTGAAAGTAATCTTCTCAATTTAACTTATATTTATGGCTATGTCAAACTAATAATGTCTACCTAATATAGAAGGATGTCTAGAAATCCACCCTTTTACTATGTGCCTAAATAACTAAAAATATGGTAACAATTCTTAAATGAATTTTAATAAAAGTTCTGAGGTTATGTAGCAAAGAACAGTACGTATTTAGAATAAATATGACGGTAGAAACATTCTTCAGTGAGAGCTGCATGGAAATTGCCAATATTCTGTTAGTTGTGCAAAGTTCTTTTACAAAGTTATTTTTCTCTTTCTCTGTAATGGAGGTGAAAGAAGAACTAGTTGTACCTGACCATCAGCTAAGTGATGATGACTTACTGAGTATTTTCTACGATACTGCCACTCCTAACTGCCACCTGCTTTGACCCAATGAAGGTAATATAGTATGTTCCCCCCCAAAAAAGATGTCATAAACACACACATCAAACAGAAGACACAATTCAGTTTGGGAAATGCTAAAACATGACTCTCAGAGTCAAGAGCCATGGTTTTTTTCTAAGTACTGGGCTAGCTGTTTTGCACACTTACCTCATGGATATTTGCAAGTTCTCATTAGGTGAAAATCACCAGCTTCATTAACATAGAGATGAAGAAACTGAAGAGGAGAATGATTAAACTATGCACATGGGGTCACAGAAGGAGTAGTGATGTTACAAACACCGCTTTATCCCACCCTCTGTCTTCTTTGTACTTCACCATTAAAAGACAGAACGAGATGGAGAAAGACGTTTTGCCATGGGTGAAATTACTCTATGTGATACCCTGCAGCAGCAACCAGTACTTGCCTAAAACATGGACCAGGGATTCTTCAAACAGGCGTTAAAACTAGAAATGATTAGGAGACTGGAGATACCATTTGAAATCCTAGGAGCTCAGGAATGGAAACTCTCAGCCTGAATCCACCTTTTAAAATGCAAAGTCAAGTTATCTTTCACCTTTTACTTCCTCCACATGCTCCTTACTCTTCTCTCCATTTCACTTTTGACGATTTGATAAGAAAAGGCAGGCTGCATTTGCTTCTAGTCTGTCTGTATTTCTTCCTATTTCATTAAAAAGTCAAAATCAACTGTGAAAGCAATGATTGGTTTGCATGGGACTAAATTCTTGAGAAATTTGATACATTTCATTTTCTTTTGACAGGACGTGGAGGGGGGGCGGTTGGCAGAGATCTAGAAAAGGGACTGAGCCCCACTAACAAAGTACTACCATGCCACCAAATATATATAATCAAACCTTATTTATAGCAATAAAACAGTTGTTTTTCCTCCTAAACAAACTGTCTGTTTCTATGACATTATTTTGGAATTGGTCCTGGTTACAGATCTTAGCTCCCCAACTTACCTGAACTTAGGTAAATCTTTTCCCCTCCAAGTCTGTTTTCTCACATGTGACGTAGGACCAGTAACAACTACCTTTAAGATGAAAGGGAATAAAAATACAAAAGCACCTACTGTGTCTTAACAGTCAAAGAAAGATGAGTACATATTAATATATATGTTGTTGAACACTCAGAGAAATATATAATTTACGTTTATAACATATAATATACGCATTGTTGAACACTCAGAGAAAACTGAGTATATATATAATCGTAAAGGAAGTCAGTCCTGAATGTTCACTGGAGGGACTGGTGCTGAAGCTGAAGCTCCAGTACTTTGGTCACCTGATGCGAAGAACTGACTCACTGGAGAAGAACCTGATGCTGGGGAAGATTGAAGGCAGGAGGAGAAGGGGACGACAGAGGATGAGATAGTTGGATGGCATCACCAACTCGATGGACATGAGTTTGAGCAAACTCTGGGAGTTGGTGATGGACAGGGAGGCCCGGCGTGCTGCGGTCCATGGGGTCGCAAAAAGTCGGACACAACTGAGTGACTGAATTGAACTGAACTGATTGAGACATATATATATATGAGACATATATACATACATATATATATATACACACACACACACACATACACATGTATATATAATTGGCAAGAGAACTGCCATGAATCTGGATGCGTAAGTAAGGTCAGGACACTTTTTAATTGTAAAACATAACTTTAACTTCCTAGAAACCACAACCATTTAAACAAACACACCTACTGGGTGAGGGTCACCTTGGCATAAGGGCACATTCAGTGTTTCTCCTCTCACATATTTTCTCAACAAGTTAAAAAATCATTTTAGAGGCATATTTGTGGTTTTGAACCTAAACAGTTTTGCTTATTTCTTCCTACCAACACTGCTGTCTCATTTGTGCGTACTCACAGCCCAGAATAAGCTCTTAATTTAAATACAGAGATTTCAGTCCATCTCATTTTATAGATGAAAGAACTGGGTTCTTAAGAGACTAAAGATAACACAGGTCGCCAGTGAATGTGCGAATAATACAGCTCTCCTGGTTTCTACTCAGTTCTTTCTCTACTGCACTGTGTCCCCTTGGTTTATTATCCAGTGTCCTCCTGATATACTGTTGTATTTAGGAAGCCTATACAATTAAGCACACCTTTATGAAAAGCATAAATAAGATGCAGTTTTCAACACAATGCCTGGGTTCAATAAATTTTGGTTGAATGAATTAATGTAGTTTTATGGTGGAAAATACGAGGTACATTTGCCCATCCATAATTCTTGGTAAGAGCCTTTATTAGTCATCTTTGAGTCTGTGAGACTTAAAACAGTAGGAAGCACAGGAGTGTCTCTGGTAGAAGCTATGCTATGTGTAATTTACATTTCAAAACTTCCAGGACCTTGCAAATGTTAATCATGGTGGACATCTGTTTGATAATGGATGATTCAAATCTGATTTCCATTTCTCAACTGAGAACCTCACTCAAACGGAAAGCAGAACGAACACAGACAAAAGAGGGTATGATTAAAGACTCGGGACTCAGACACGCAGTTTAAATACCAGCTCTACTACCCACTTTCTAGTATGTGAGCAAAGTACTTCACATCTGCAGGTCGTCAAGCATGTATGTACACATGTGTGAGGATACCTACAGTTTGTGTGTATATTTCTGGTATATACACACAGATATTACATATATATACACACAGATAGATACAATTGAAATGTCAGAACCAATAATATTTCATAGAAATGTTTGGGAATTTAGATTAGATGATGTATAAATAAAATAACTCATAATGTTTACTATACAAAAAATCTCAGTAACTCGAAGCTTTAATTTTTGTAAATTACATGATGTTTATATTTGGAATCATTTTGCATTTGGGAGGTTTTTATTTTTCTAATTGCCCTGATTTCTACATTTAGTGTGTTGAGTCCCTGGCCTGCATCCCACCTCCATAGGCCTCCTCCATGGTTATGGACACATTCTCTCTTCCTTAGCCTCCTTTCCCCTATAATTTGCTTCCTTTCCCCACATGTTATTTTTTATTTTTTTTGTATAGGGAAAAAGTTAGAAAGAAGGTAGTAAGGTCATTATGGATTAATGATCAATAATAAGGCCTTCCCTTGTAGCTCAGTCAGTAAAGAATCTGCCTGCAATTCAGGAGACCCAGGTTCGATTCCTGGGTCGGGAATCGACCCTGGAGAAGGAAATGGCAACCCACTCCAGTATTCTTGCCTGGAGAATCCCATGGACAGATCAGTAATAAAGGAGAAAGAAGGGATAAAAAATTGGTATATTGAGAAAGTTTGGTGAATTTTAGAGATTGTCTAAATAATGATTATACTGAATATAAGTTACCTGTCTAAAGCCACATATCATGGCTATAAAAACTGAAATTGTAAACATGCCTAATTTTTAAGTATATAACATTTCAATAGAATGACTAACCCCAAGACAACTATTTATAAGACTTGTGGTATGTTTCATTTGAGACTACTAAATAATTCTTTTGTAGCAGTGGATTTGTGAAGAATACCTTATATGAAAATACTAACATACCAAGTGTCTTATGTAAATGAAAAAAAAAATTTCAAGAGCTGGAATTAATCGCTTGTAATGAACTTTAGCAAGAAATGTTAATTTTAACTTTGCGTTCATAAATTAAAATGGATAATTTCCAACAGATTAAAATGGATAATTTCATTTTGAACTTTATGCCTTATTGTAGTAAAAACTTATTTGCATTTTCTGGTATTAGACCATGTATTTCACCTATAATTACTTCGCTTCCTTGAGTATATCCATTTTTCAGACTTTAGTTAAATATTTTCAATTAAGAATGGGCTGCTTCTGTTCTGTACTAAGTATTTTATTGTTTTTAAAGGCCTTCTATTTATCAAGAAAGCTCTCATCAAAATGTCTATTGAGGAGGAAGGAGGGAATTTCAATTTTTTCACAATATCTATCCTTAAATATAAAGGAAAAAAATCATTAGCTACAAATTATCATAAATTGAAATAGTGTTTGATTTGAAAACCTATTTTCCTTTGTTTGCATTTATTCTTGACTCTAACACTTTGTGACTTAATTTTCTCTTAGCAAACAACTTGACTCTTCCCTACACCACCTCTGCACACCAGCGAATTTAACCCTCACAGCATAAAACACCTGAGGAAAAGTCCTGTCCATTCTTACCCCATCCACTCATCTGCCCAGTTTCCAGTGTATAATATGCAAGCCAACTCATTTATAAAATTTCCACCCTTTTCAGGCAAATAGCATCAATGCCATACACACTGTTCCACATTCTGGCTGTTGGTTTTGTCTGTTTAGTTTTTAAACATATTTTTCTGGGAAATCTCAAGTCAATTCATAAAGGCTATCCTCATAATTTTATAATAGCAATTACTTACTGTTTCATTATATAAATGTGTCATAACTTATTTAACCAGTCTCCTGATGACAGAAATTTAGGTTATTTCCTATCTTTCCTTATTACAAAAAAAAAAAAAATAATAAGGTAATGAGTTATCTTTGGACATACATAATTTCTCAAGTGTGCCGGTATATACAAGCTGTTGATCAAGTAATACACAGGGTTAAAATTCAGGAGATAAATACCAAATTACCCTCCAAAGGTGTTGGGCCAGTGTACACACCCAAAGCAGCTACAATCTGCTTTTCAAGCGTCTAGCTGCTATCTTGTGCTCCCGGGTTCGGCTGGGGAAAGTCCTCTAACCACTTACCGTTGTACTAACTGAGGCCATTTTCTCAAGAGGCCTAACCTTGATAAAGGGAGGAGAATCGCATGGTATAAAATTCAACTATCCTGGATCAACTTGGGTATGAGTCTGTTCACAGACCCTCCTTTTGAAAATGACCGAAAGGTCATACTGAGCAATGACCCTCCTGGACAGTCTAAGGATCTTGTCCCAGGATGATGATGGAGGGGACAGGGTGAAGGAACATCTGGAGAACCATCATTGTTTTCTTTCTAGTTAAAACAGGTGATAACCTGTGTTCATTTCAGTGGGTTTACATTGACTGAGAAGGGGAGGGTTCCTAAAACCATGCAGCCATCTGGAGTGAAATACACAAGGAAATCACAACAGACTGTGAACGGTAATAAGTACACACTGACCAATTCAACTGGTCCCATGTATCTCTGTTTGAAAGGAATTCACACTGCATTACTTACTAACTCAGGAAAAGAGTCTATACACACACACACACACACACACACACAATTGTTGATGACACTGTCAAGACTGAGAGTATGAAAGTCTGGAGTCACCAGATTTGATTTAAATTTGGTTCTTTCGCTTACTACCCAAATGACATTAGCTAACTTGTTAAATTTCCTTGACTTTTAATTTCACTCTCCAGAAGTAATGGTGTGAGCTGCAAGTACTAAAATTAATACAAACAACAGAAAGTTTAAAATATCAATTTCTATTACAAAGCTTATTATGATGAGCGTCCTCTATCCACCCCCTCCTGACTCACCAGTCTCGTTTCTCAGAAATAAGCACTATCACCCATTTTAGTTGTTTCTTTTAATATCTACAGCTATATTTCTTAAAAAAGAACCCTTAAAAATTCATTCTTAAAATACACATTTTAGGAATCTTCTACTCATTTTCCATTATGGGGATGGATATTCTGCCCTCTCAAGCAATATCTTACTTAAATTAAAAATTAACTTGCATAATTTATAACTAATTAAATATTGTTCCTGCCGAAACCAAACATTGTAATATGTTTTTATTACAATGACAAATTGTACAACACACAAATTTGTTTTTCTTAGAATTAACAATTGGCTTGAATCTCTTCATTTGCTTTTTTTTTTTAATGTATCCACTGTGAAAACTTCCCAAAGACAACTGTAAAAGCTCTATCATCTAATCCACTTATTTTCAAATGCACTAGAACACCTATAAATTCTACTTTTTTTTTGCTTGCTCATTCGTTTTATTTTATTTTGCTTTGTGGAGTCCTTCCCCCTGGAATTTTCTAGTCCGGCCCCCATAGAGAACTTCTTTTTCTTCTTGCTAAACTCCCTGTTTCCTTTCATGATTTACTTCACTGTTTTGGTGGCGCATCATGGTAAATACTGAGAGAGCAAAAACTTCTTTTAGAACTTTACATACTTTTCCAAAAGTATCTTTATTTTTATTGCACTCTTATTGATACTTTGGCTGGCTATATAATTTTAAAATATTTTTCCTTCAGAAACTGAAAGGTCTTTGTTCTGTCTCCTAGCTTCCAGCATTGCTCTTAAGACATATAATTAAATCTGGTACATTTGCACGAAACTTCTTTTCTTTTTAGACGTTGTTGGTTCTATTATGCTTTGAAAGGATGAAATTGTGTGGTCATGTACCTTTTCCCCTATCCCCTGTTCTGCCTGCATGGTGGTCTTAATGTGAAGATTTGTGTTTTCCAATCCTGGCATATATTACTGAATTTTTTCTTTGTTTGATAATATTCCATTTATTTTCTTTTGTTTTCCCTTTCTGAAATTCCAAGCAATGAGATCTAGGACTTCCTACATTGTCTTATATCATTTACTAATATTTTCTATACTATTTCCTATCTCTTTCACTTTCATCATACTTTTTGGGAAATTCCCTCAACTTTAGACTATAATTTCTCTGTTAATTTTTTTCAGCGATTGTAGTCCCAGTTTCTAAGAGTTCTTCTTCAGTTGTCTGACAATTTATTTTACATCCTATCCTGCCCTTATCTTTTATTGCAGCAGCATTTATCTTGAGCCAGTTGTCTGTTGTGGGCTCCTAGGTTTTAGCATCATTAGGTCTGGGGTTACTGGGTTTGTCCAAAGAAGAATTTTAGTCTCGAACTTTGGAGAATACACGCCTGGCCACAGGCAGTCTCAGGTAAAATGATAAGAAGACAGGGAACCCCGCCTTTCAGGGTGTCGAATGCAATACAATCACTGTATTTTTATTTCTAAACTTCACCCTGGAATCGAGATACCTCAAGTCTCACTTTCTCTGTATCACTTACCCCAGAGAATAAACTGAAGGAGGGGAAAATGGGAACAAGAATGCTCCCTGGATGTTTAGATCCCGACCGGTGGGTCTAACTGATGTGCAAAGAGACTTTCAACCAGTCTTCCGATTATCAGTCCCACACCTGGCCTACATAATTCACTGACTCTTCACAAACCCTTTTTTCACGTTGTATTACAGGCTTTAAAGACATTGTCTCATTTAAACTTTGTGTCAGGCATATGAAAAAGTACACACTACCCTCTTTTGCAGTCAGTGAGAGATATCAGTTCAGTTGCTCAGTCGTGTCCGGCTCTTTGCAACCCCATGGACCACAGCACGCCAGGCCTCCCTGTCCATCACCAACTCCCGGAGTTTACTCAAACTCATGTCCATCCAACATGGTGATGCCATCCAACCATCTCATCCTCTGTCGTCCCGTTCTCCTTCTGCCCTCAATCTTTCCCCAGAATCAGGGTCTTTTCCAATGAGTCAGTTCTTCACACCATGTGGCCAAAGTTTTAGAGTTTCAGCTTCAGCATCAGTCCTTCAAATGAACACCCAGGACTGATCTCCTTTAGGATGGACTGCTTTGATTTCCTTGCAGTCCAAGGAACTCTCAAGAGTCTTCTCCAACATCACAGTTCAAATGCATCAAATCTTCGGCCGAAGAAGAGAGACATGCTCAAGGTCAGAACACTGTAAAAGGTGGTGGTGAGATCCAAACCCAGCTCTGTCCAGTCAGGAAGCATATGCACCTGCCTTCTGCGTGGAATCCCCGCCCTCACAAGAATGTAGAGCGGATGTGCCTTACCTAATGGGCTCCAGCGCAAGCTGGAGTCAGTGTTGCTGTTTTATTTCAAAAGAAACTTGAATTTAAATAAATTCAAACCATTTACTGCAGTTAGCCCCAGGAAAGTACTCAAGATAAGGGCATGCATCACAGGAGAACACACTTGCTTTTGAAATACTAGCAGATTATGTTCCCTGGGTGGCTCAGTCAGTAAAGAATCTGCCTGCAGTGCAGGAGACCCAGGTTCAACCCCTGGGTTGGGAAGACCCCCCTGGAGAAGGGAATGTCTACCCACTCCAGCATTCTTGCCTGGAGAATTCCACGGAAAGAGGAGCCTGGTGGGCCACAGTCCATGGGGTTGCATAAGACAAGACACAACTTAACAACTAAATCACCACCATGCAGCCTAAGGCAGCCTAAGCACAAAGTTCATATGCCAAGTCTACGAGATGAGAGCAGTGCATGTGTATATATGTGTGCTTGTGTACATACATATTTATAATTACAATCCAAAATGGACTAGGTTTCCAGCCATGCTCAAGTACAAAACAACACAGAATTTGGCACTGATCATAATACGTGCAAAGCATTTTCAAACAGAAGCAAAACACTGGCTGAGAAGGAAGTGAGAAAGTAACATAACTGTCCCCACAATTTACTCCAAAGCCAAGCCCCTAACTGAGGACAAACAAAAACAAGGGTGACTTTCAGCACAGGAAAACATAAACAGATGCCCTTACAAAAACGCTAGTGCAAATCTTGGGAGGCTTTGCTTTTGTTTTTATTTTTTCCCATTGAGAGCTTATATTTGGTGACACAGTTGTAGCAGAGGGAAAGGAGCGGATACGCACCGTGGATGTGCGAGGCAGGGAGGGGGAGGCGGGGACGGGATGTCTGGAGCTGCAGAGGCAGAAACAGCTGAGGAGCCATCAGCGTCTAACTCCACAGGGAATCTGAGCTCCAGCTCCAGCGGCACAAGTGACGATAACGTACACATCTGGATAAGTGACAAGCTATTCCCTTTAAGGACACATTCTCAATATCCTGCTAAACTGCAGAGGAAGAGAAAGCTGGATGTCTGCAGTATTCCGGAACACAGAACTCAATCCTTAGTGGCAATAAAACGCCTGAAAAATGCTCTCCCCGACGTCTACGTGGGAGGGAAAGTCAAATTATTCGTCAGGAATGTAAGCAGAACTCTGCTCCCTTCCCGACATTATAAATTCCTTCCTTCACCTCATGTTTCTTTTGCTGGGAATAGAGGATGGGTACAGTAAAAGGACCTGCAGCTCGGCAAGATAGATTATACTGGCAGTTACTTCATGAAGCCTAATAAGGGTTCTATTATACTTAGATTTCTCACTTGGGTTCCTTTGAAGTAGATGAGTTCTATCCTGCAAAGATTTCACGGTGACATTCAGTTCTTTATGCTTACTGCTACCCCCACAACCCCTCACAAGAGCTTTTCTCAATGCAAACTTAAATGCAGCATTTGAGGCAGTCTTTTTCATTTGATAACTGGAAAGAAAGATTAGTCCCGAGCAAAGCATCGTCATCCAGAAAAAAAACAAAAGAACGGATTTTCTAAACGAGATGTTAGTTCCGGCCCCTACACATACAGAACAGGCTAGGGGATAACGGTGCATGTCCTCAGGGGGCTTCTAGGATTGGCTATGGGAGGGCCTTCAATTCTTTGACCTTCCTATCTTCTAACCTAAAAACATCAGCCGTTTGTATCTGAACACAACTGCTTAATTGTTTAGCATACCTGGTGAGAAAATTTCGTCCTGCAGCTTTTAGATTAAGCACATTCACATGAATATTCCAATACTTGGCCATTCAGGTAGGCTAAGGTAAATCTAATCTGGCAAATATTAATTTCCTTAATTCTGTGAGTCACACAAATGATGCTTCCAAGGTCAGTGATGAAGAGATTTAGCTAGATGTTCGGAATAGTAGGGTTTTCTCATTAGCTGTGGCTGTTTCATTTCGGAATCTCCTCCCTTTCGAAACAGAGTCCAACTCTCACTACCCAACTGAAAATTCCATACTCTTTCCGTCCACACTCCCCAGCGAGGTACAGCCCAAGGACTCAGTCTCTGCCAGCCAGAAGTGCTCAGGCCCTACTGTGGACAGGAAGCGAATGAGATGAAGTGGAAAGAAGGGGTGGGACCACTTCTGGTGAATGCAGTGGCAACAGTGACCACTGCTCCGGAGATGGAGGTGTGACCTCTTCCTAAGGCTAGATGTGAGATCACTGCATTCTTCACAACTGCTTCGCTTTCAAACCTGCTTAGCTGGCTGCCCTAGAGTTTCTGTTCTGTTAGTTTCTGTTAGCCCTAGAGTTTCTAGTAGCCTTAAATGCAACATACTCTCATGCTTATTTTAGCCACACAAGTGGGTAATATCTGTTGCTTGCAAATGAGAATTCTGACTGATATTCTGTGTTTTCTGTTTGCTCCAAAATATTTTTATTTTGGGGACGTTTAGACCACAAAGACCGGAGAAGGAAATGGCAACCTACTCAAGTACTCTTGCCTGGAAAATCCCATGGAGAGAGAAGCCTGGTGGGCTACAGTCCATGAGGTCGCTAAGAGTCAGACACGACTGAAGTGACTTAGCAGCAGCAGCAGACCACAAAGACACACAATGATTCCCGATTTTGGAAATGCATGTTATTCTAATACAAATAATTAGACTCTCTCCCCAGCTGTTTGCATGGATACGTGTGTTTTCGGGAAGACAGCAAAGAAAGGATGAATGGGGTCAATTTGCTGCCATCTAGAAAATGCTCATATAAATTTTTTACACCAAGATAACGACGGGACCTTAGAAAGCCATGATAGAATTTGCTTCTAGGGAATAGTCTGCCCTTAGGGAAAAATATATTGCTTCCATTTTTCTCCATTGCATCTGGAATCAAGGTATTCTTGCTGGGGAAAAGAGTGATTCTTATGGGAGACCACAACTACCCCTTAAAGTCACGGTCTTTGTTTTTGGCTGAAGGCTTGTTTTATGAACATTCCCTCGGTTACTTCTGTCTGATCTCCTGAAATGGTCCCGTCCCTAACATGGGCAAGAACATAGCTAAAGCAGACAGCATACAGGCTGGTGAAGGGAAGAAAAGGCAACCCAACTGAGTGTCTTTGTCTTCAATAATATTATGGTAGCATCTCGAGGGCAGACTAACATTAACCAATATGAATAAAAGACCACCTTTATTACAAGAGAAATGCATGCCATTGCAGGCAGATTCTTCACCGTCTGAGCCACCAGGGAAGCCCCAAGAGAACTATATGCCAAGTGCCTCTCTGGTTACCAGGCGAGATGTGCTTTGTAGGGAGATGGGCAAAAATTCACCGCATTCTCTCTGGATCAAAGCCTTCAGCTTTGATTGACTGCCTGTTAACAGAGCAGCTGTCTGAACACAAACGTGCTTCATAAGATCACTTATACCGGGAAGGAGACGAGGAGACAGTCTCCAGGGCAAATGTATCACTGTAGCCTCTAAGGAAATGTTTCCTGGAAGAAAATCCTTTTGAAAATTCTCATCATTCTCTTATGAAATTGGTTTCCATTAGTTGGAAGCTAGAGTGGGATCAAGTCTTAAGTTGGATGTGGCTTTCAGAAACTCTTCTGAGCGATTTCGCTACTTAGGAAACCCAGACTAGTCCTTCAACAACTCTTTTCCTGCACCATTTAAAACCTTTACGGCATATTACAATCCCAACCAGATACTGGCGGTAAATCACTCAAGGTCTACTGCATTAGGACTTAGTCCCAAACATAGAACATTTCTCATGGAAGTTTTCACCAGACCTCAGATGTGACTGAAAAGGAGTCCGTGTGAGTAGAAGCACCTGTAACCATATCACGTAACTCCTTGGTGGCTCAGCTGGTAAAGAATTTTCCTGTAATGTGGGAGACCCAGGTTCAATCCTCGGGTTGGGAAGATCCCCTGGAGGAGGGAATGGCTTCCCACTCCAGTATTCTTGCCTGAAGAATTCCATGGACAGAGGAGCCTGGCAGGCTACAGTCCATGGGGTCACAAAGAGTCAGACATGACTGATCGACTTTCACATGCATAACCACATCACAGACAACCAAACTTCTAGAAATCCATCCCCTGTTGGAAGAGCTGACAACTGCTCATCAGATAACAAACCCCCAGATCAGCTCAGTCTTGGTAAACATTCTTATTTCTTATATTCATCACCCTCAACTCCATCATCATATTTGATAAATAACACCACCACCACCATCATCAATATAGTCATTATAGCTTAGCGTTTACATTCAACCCAAGACAGTTTTCAAATCCCCCTCTCTCCCCAAAACTCTGAGAGACCCAAAATTCTAGATTGAGGCTCTCTTTCTTTGCCTTTTCTTTCTTTTTTTCTTTCTTGGCCATGCAGCACAATTTGGAGAATCTCAGTTCCCCGATCAGGGATCCAACTGGTACCCCCTGCAGTGAGGTATAGAGTTCTAACCACTGGACTGCCAGGGAATTCCCAGGTCTCTCTTTCAATTAACTGTTCAAAAAATGTTTATTTAGTCTCCTAAGCAATAAAAATTATGACTCTGCCCTCAAAGGAAGTTAAGTGCAGTGTTGTCCAATAGAATTTTCTATAATGATGGAAATGTTGTATTATCAGCATCAAACGCAGAAGCCATGACCCATGTGTGGCTTTTGAGTGCTTGAACTGTGGTTAGTGCCATTGAGAAGATGATTTTTTTATTTTATTTAATGCTACTTAATTAAATTTAAATTTTAAAAAGAAAACATGACTATCAACTGTTCTCTCAGACACAATTCAGGTTCAGTGGACTATTGCTAAGAAGGTAATTTTAGAGAAGGTCACAAAATATTTCTCATTATTTTTGGCTCTTTTAACATGTGTTTTTTAGGATAGAAAAATATGGTTATTTTATAAATTTCCATCTCATGATGATACAATTGAAAAGTTATTGTTAGTAAATGAACAGATTGTAAGTTTTATCCACATTAATTAATTCTTTTTGGTTTTATATGTAAAAATATAGAAGGAACATATCATACATTTATATGTATATTTACATCATCTATAAAAATATGATATAAAAGCACATTATTAATTTGATGCCTATTCCCGTGATGACACATTCATTGAGATTTAACAATTTCGTCAAATTTAGCAGTCACTGGCATGCAATGAGAAGGAGATGGTAGGCTATCAGTTATCCTAAGATGCTATGTAGACAGCCCACTTTTGAGTTTTTTATTAAAGCTAAGCTTTACAGCATCAATACAATTCTATAAAAATCAGCATTGACACTTAGTATCTATCCTGTGTGGAAATACTAGTATATAAAAATGCTTTTCCCAGTTGTTATGTCTCTGTGGGTTTTATTTGCTTGGGAATGATTGAATCCAGGTATTAAGACATTATTTGATGAAAGGCTACTTTAAATGACAATGACTTTTCTTCACTTTATCTTTTCAAATAATATGATTCCTCCTTCTGAAATGCTCAGTAACTTACCACTCACAAACAGACGTTACAGTAGTTAGGTTGTTGCTTAGTCGTGTCTGACTCTGAGGACTGTAGCCCACCAGGCTCCTCTGTCCGTGGGACTTCCCAGACAAGAATACTGGAGTGGGCTGCCATTCCCTTCTCCAGCAGATCTTCCCAACCTAGGAATCGAACCCTCTTCTCCTGCAATGGCAGGTGGATTCTTCACGACTGGGCCACTTAGGAAGCCCTTATGGTGGTATGTTTATCATATTTTTCTACTACACTATAAGCAACTTGAGAGAACAGGCTGTATCTTGCTCATCATTGTGTTATCCTTATGGGATAAGACAGCGCCCTGCTGGCAGCAGACCGGTGGAAGTGTTTCTAGAACTGAATGAAGTATGATACTGTGATACTGCACCGAACTCATAACCCTCCTTTTATAGTGTTCCTTTTAATCTAGTGTGAAATATATGCATTCATGAAGGAAAAAGTCCAGAGAAATGTCCATGAACATATCAAATGCCTTTCTCATCATCTTGGGGGGATTTATGTTCCAGGAAGGTTTGCATGGAGGATTTTGTAAAAAGAAGAAGAAATATCTTATGGATCTATAACAAAACCCAGAAGTTCAACAGAAGTTTCAAACAGAATTCTCAAGAGTACTCCCAAATACTACTTCCTATGGAAACAGGTAGGGAGACAGGCTTTAAAAAAAAAAAAACACAAACATGCTTTTGCTATAACTATCGATGTTCATTTATACTCAATTAGTTAATAAGAAACATGTTCAGCAGCAACAGAATACTTTTATTGAAAACAGTGCCTTATATGAGACAACTTTAGTTGGATTTCAAAGCAAGAGAAACAGGGCTTTTACACGGACTGATACAAAAAGTCCCCAGCCAGAATAAACAAATAGGACCCTAATTTTGCCAATCTTTCCATACGAAAAAATTAAAAACTCTGAATTTTACCTCAATTAAACTACCTTAATCTGTACACATGTTTAATAAAGTTATATTTTAATCCTGTAATAAACTCATATGCTATAAACTGTACCTTGATTAGGTAATAAGGATCTAAAACTAAACAAAAGAAAATGTCCAAAAGGAATGGCAACCACACTAAACTCAGCCATTTACATTTGAATTTGGAGAATTTTTGATGCCTTCATTCTCCCTCTTTCTGCTCTCTCCTGGTAGATATTAATAAAGAGTGACAGTCCCAAAAAAAGAGGAAAAAACCAGAAGGAATGAACCTTAAAAAACAAACAGATGGTAATAACAGCAATAAAACAGAGGCTGGGGCAATACACAGTCTAAAAAATATGTCAGATGTGAGCCGTAAACAGAAACGAAGTCCTCAGCTCCTGAATTACGCTGAGCTCCAGGATGAGGTATTGAGGCCTTGAGAGCCTTAGAAATTAATTTTGAAGGTTCTTTTTCAAGATTTGATTAACCAGGAGGAGAAACAACACAGAGTCGAACAGAGGGAGGGAAGCAGGGACGTGAAATACAAAGCGCCTCGTCCGCATCCCCGGCTTTATTGCGGGGAGAAGGAGTCTCGCCAGATGGTGGACTGCTATGCTTGTAATTTTACTGTGGCATGCGCTAGGAGGATTAAAAAAATAAAAATGAAAGCACTGAAAATGTCACCCAGTGCGAAAGGCTTGTATGAAAAGGTACAGAGCTTTCTTTCAGCAAAAAAAAAAGAAGTCTACCAAAGCTTTTTCAAATCGTTGCCTCATAACCGCTGCAGCGGTTTGATTCCTTCCATTCAAAGGACGGTCTCTCGTCTGTGATCAAAGCTAACCTGCAAAGCGAACAGACATGGAGGCCTGAGGTCCGCCCGGGTCCCGTCTCCGCTGGCGACGGGCCGCGTCCAGACGGTCACCTGGACCGAGGCGGAGGCCCGTGCGCTCTGCTTCCGCGCGGGGCCGCGGGGCAGGGTCCCTGCAGGACCGCCTCCCCGACCCCGATCTGTGTGCCGGGCGGACCACAGCACAGGGGGACCGCAGTGCGGGCCTCACCGACGCTGCCCAGAAACGGCCCTCTCCGGTGTCTTTTTTTAACTTAATTACATTCTTCTATTAATAATTTCCTGGTTCCTTCAGAAAGCAGAACATCACAGAATATGGATCACCCTTGGAGGGAGAGGAGCACAAACAAACGGCTTTCACTCAGAGCTCAACAACATAATTGGAGCTTGTTCCCTCCTTAATTCACTCCGTGATCTTTTTTCCTTCTCTATTGTCTTTCAAGGACGCTAATATTTTTCTATTGAGTATAATGATGTAAACTCAGGTATGAGAAGAGTGACGCTTATGGTCTGCTTACTGCTGGGCACCGTGGCAGTGGCTGAATAAATGGCCCCAGATGAACCTCACAATGGGATTGTACGGCAGACACTGTTATTATCCACATTCTCTAAACGCCAACTCAGGGGCACAGAGATTAAACACGTCACCTGAGGTCACACACTCGACTGCCGAATGGACGGCATCAGCCAGTGTTTATAAAACGTGCTGTCAGAATCTTACCCCAGTCTCTCACCTCAGTCCCTGATTACTTAGAGACAACAGCCTATGGAGCTAAGAGCATGATGAAATAGAGTTTAAATTAACCAGCGTATGCAGTATGTATGTTACACATTTATCAGCAATTTTTCTGTATCTATGTTTTTAATGAAAGGGTCAAATGAGAGCATGACCCTAAACCTTCCTACAAGGGAAGAAACAAGATACTTGAACTTTTTTTTAAATTACATAATGGGTAGTAGGCTATAGAGACTAAAGGAGAAAAGCACTGTGAAATAACTAAGTGAAAAGAATCAAAATGAAGAGGGAGAGAGAGGTAGAACAGGATACAGGAAAAGACCTCATATGTGGGGTAGAAGCCCTAGACAACGGACCCTGTTTCAACTCCTAACGACCAGTGGGGCCTGTGACAAATGACTTCAACTCTATGGATTTAAGTTGACTTCACGTGAGAAATAATCACTAAAGCTTTTAATGTGCAGCTTTTCATTCTGTGATTCAAATTTTAACATAAAGAATCTACTTCATGCCAAACATTCCATTTATCGTTGATCATAAGACATGATGATGAGTAAATCTGTGTAAAGCTTAGAGTCAACAAGTCCCCAGTTGTCTTCCAGGACTGTCTGCTGGCTCATGTTCCTAGCGTCTTCCCACCACAAGAGCAAATCCCCTGAAACTGCTCTAAATTACTCATTCACAAATCCGGGCAGTTCCTTAACCTGCCGAGAATGTTGTGTGCCCTGCTCTGCTTTGATAACCCCAGTGGACCCCCTATGATTTTGACATAGAAGTGTCTGTATCAATATTATTTCCTACTTCAAGTTCCAAGATTCCAGGGATGGGATGTGTCCATGGCAACATCAGCTGCTTATGGCATTTGTGCCGTAAAGACTTTCATTTTTAAAGGATGTCTCAAAAACTACCCAGGTTCTTCGATACGGAGGCACTTCTCCCACAAGTCCTTCACCATGGGCTTCCCCGCTGGCTCAGCGTCCAAGAATCCGCCTGCCAATGCAGGAGACCTGGGTTCGATCCCTGGGTGGGGAAGATGCCCTGGAGTAGAGAATGGCTACCCACTCCAGTATTCTTGCCTGGAGAATCCCATGGACAGAGGAGCCTGGCGGGCTGTAGTCCCTGGGGTCGCAAAGAGTCAGACAAGACTGAGCGACTAACGCTCACACACACGTACACCTCCAGTTGTGGCCACAGACAATTAGTTACGGTCCACAGAAAGGTGAGTACAGAGAGTGAGTGTTTTGGAACTTTTTATAATGATCCGATAATTCACAGCATTCCTGTGTCTGATCAAGGGAGACACCTGTTGAACAAGAGTATCTCCTAGTTGGGGTGTTTCAGAACTCGGTGATGAGTTGTGCGTGGCACGCATGAGCTTTGTACACCCCCGTAGGTTATGATGTACTAGGAAAAGAGTGAGGCCATCAGGACAGACAGCTTGCAAAGCACTGCTCTACAGCACACATTCCTGCCTTAGAGACCTCTAGAGACTTTGCCTCCCCACTGTGGTTGGCCACGCTGGCTGGATTAAAAGCCTCCTCTGAAGTTTTTAAATGAAAACAATAGCTCAAAAGATTGCCATACAGTGCTTTCCTGCAAGGGGACAGAATTTTTTTTTTCCCTGCAATTACAAGTACTGCTCCAAAGAAAACGAAGTAAATCAATCAATGTAAGGGATATGGCACACTAGCTGTTTCTTCTGATGCTGCTTATCAAAGTTTGCTAAGTTCAGTGACTGGAACACAGTTAACTCTGGGAAGACTGATGTTAAAGGTAGAAATTAGGGTGTCCATTGCAGGCAGTAATTGAAACCCATTTATGTTACCCTTCAAGGCAACATTAATTTCCCACTTTCCCCTATCAATGCTTCCATCAAGACCATTCAGATGTTCTCAAAGGCATCAGACTCATTTGCACTTCTTAGCTGGAGTTATTACCAAGGATAAGACAGTGCTGAAAGGTTCAAAATTCACTGGCATCTTTGCATTTGGAAAAGAGAACTTTCAATCACTCTGGAACACCGCTCCCTGATTTCAGCCTGGAAGACAGCATCATAACATACTCCATTTCACTGCATGTACTTTCCTCCTTTCCCTCCCAATCTCCTGCTCAGTACAACTAGGGCCACGGCTTGATAAGGGAGAGAAGCTCTGCACTTGAGTTACAGATCAGGTGTTTGGTCAACTCACTTTCACTTCCTGGACAGGCAGGTTACACATTTTAAAAATATCTCCTCTTTGGGAATTCCCTGGAAGTCCAGTGTTTAGGACTCTGTGCTTCCAATGCAGGGGACAGAGGTTCGATCCCTGGTTGGAGGATTAAGATCCTACATGCCAAGTGGTGTGGCCACAAAATAAAAAACCAAGACAAACAAAAAACCCCTCCTTTTCAAAAGTGGGATATGCAGCGGCTTGCCTAGCCGAAGACAGGACTTGTGACGATGTGAAAACACCAATTTGCTTTCCGATGAAATCTCTTTAATGGTTGATTGGACCTTACGTGGGCTGCACGCCTGCACAGAGAGCATGGTGAACGCTGAGTCTGGTAGGAAGGGAGTTCAGCTACTAACTCTAGGACTGACGGTGGTGGTGAAGGAGAGGTAAAGAAAAACACATTTTTACACCTTTATGGTTGTTTTAATGCTGGGGGTGGGGAGGAGAGACTGGTTCTGGAAAAGTAAGAGAGCCAAGGTGAAACTGTTAGTTGCTCAGCCATGTCTGACTCTCGGCAATCTCACAGACTATTCCACCAGGCTTCTCTGTCCATGGGATTTTCCAGGCAAGAATACTGGAGCAGATTGCCATTCCCTTCTCCAAGAGATCTTCCTGACCCAGGAATTGAACCTGGGTCTCCTGAACTGAAAGCAAATTCTTTACTGTCTGAGTCACCAGGGAAACCAAGAGGGACAAGGCCATGCTGATAAAAATGTTGAACTTGGAAGAATCAAAATCACTGAAATCTCAGAATTGGGAGGAAGATTCAAGACCATCTACTCCAACTGCATATCCTGCTGGAGACTGCTCCCCAATCCTCTGCAGTGTCTGCCAAGCTCACATGTCACCCCTGGTCCCCTCTGCGAGCTCAATTCTTCCTGGTGCACCAATAAGATGTCCGTGTACCCTCTGCTCATTAATTCTGGTTGTATCTACTGGAAACAAACATCAACAAAATTCCTCTTCCAGCCAACAACCACAGAGCTGTGTGAAGCAGTTTCTGCCATGCTCTCCAGAGTCCATCCAGTATATTCTTCATCTACAAAATTCCCTAAGTGCAGTGCCCTGACAAGCAGTATAGGCATCATCTTCAAATTTACTAGAAAGGCAAAACCTCAGGTCTCACTGTGAAAGCCTACTGAGTCAGAAATGCTGGAGATGGAGGGTAGCCTGCACCAGCCTCACAAGCTCTCAAGTGACCCTGCTGCACACGAGGGCTGGAGAACTAGAAAAGCCCCAAGAGGAAGGAGGGGAGAATCCCGGGGGGAGGACAGTGCTCATGGAGGTAGCTGGCGGACACTGGAAGCTGGGGCCAGGGCCCAGGGCACGGCAGTTACAGCTAGGAGCTGACAAGGATGGGAGAAGGGGCTACACCCAGACGGAAAAGGACTGCGTCTCAACGAGAAAAAAGGGATCTTCTGCCTTCATCATCTTTCAAGTTGCTGAACGCGTGGGGAGGGAGGGTGAAGCGATGCCCTCACGCCTTCACCTTCTCTCCATTGCAAACCTCCAATCATGACTGCTGGCACCCAAACTAAGTGAGGGGACGACACACATTGCCCAGCCCCCGGTAGGTACTCGGTAAATGTCATTGTCACTATCACTTTTCAGGCTACCGATTTTCTTTATTTTTAATCAAAATGATTTTGAAGGAGCCATCTATATCCATCTCCTCACACCTACTCTCTTTACCACTTGAAATCTGACAATCTACAGACATTACCAATAACTTCTTACTTTTCAGGTTAGCAAGGTTCCTTGACATTTCTAATGTTTAATCCACGGAGCACTTTCATCTCCGTGAAGATTCTCTCGTTGCTTCAACATGGCCTTGTTGTTTGCCCACTGCTCCCATCACTGCCCCTAGACTGTGTGTCTGCAGTCTCCTTTTTTTTCATTTCCCATAAACGTAAACATCTACCATTCTTTCTTCTTTTTTGGTGATATGAGCATGCTTACCACCTTAACTATCACTTTTGAGAGAAGTTTCTAGATTTCTATTTCCCTTATCCTGATCTTTTTCTCTGTTCACTTTCGTAACTCCTAGGAGTGTCAAGAGTCTAGTCATGCCTGCTGGAACAGATTTTTAAGTTCTGCATTTGACCACCTTAACGACCGCAGCAGCAAATTAGCCAAATCAGATGATGGAAGGAACTCAGCTGGGGAAGCAGGGAGAGTTTGCTAGTTCCCCAAGCATTACCCACCTGCCTGCACTGCAGTTCTAATCCATGTCCTTTTAATGACTGATCACTTTAGAGCAAAATCACGCTGTGCTGAGGGGAGTGATTCCTCCCACCTTCTGGGTAAACACAGGTTGAAACACATCTGTTTACACCAAAGGCTGCAGATCTGCTGGGTTGTTTTTGGTTTTTTTTCCCCCATTCTGGGAGCATGATCCAACAGAATTCTATTTGTGTACAGTCAAATCTGAACTGAACACGGAGGTTACGGGAGGCATTCTTTTCTAAGTCTGTTTGTATCCACGTGACTTCGTATCCTTGCAGGTACCTCCTCTTGTGCACAAGGTGACTATTTCCTTGGAATCTGAGAACTGCGCTGTTTACTCTGAGACCGCATTCGTTTACAACTGGTTTGCCATAGGATCTCAACATACATAAAAGGGTCTCTCCTAGAACAGTCCTAAGGTTCGCTTCTGGAGCAGATATCCAGGACCGGGTTGCGAGTGCCCTGGCTATCAAGCAGCAAACCGCAGGAAATAAAGTTAACACACGTGAGAAGCACGCAGCTTCCTGGGGGCTGCTGTGCGCGACGACAGTGGCTTTGCTAACGCTGCTGTCCCTGCCTGCCGGCCGTCTCGACCCGTGAGCTGGTCCCTTTAGCTTCCGCCAGCACCCAGGACGAAGGGAAACACAGTCCTCCTCTGGGCCACCCGGAGGCCCATTAACAGGCGGAGCGGCCCCGGCAGGCTGAGTCCATCCTACAGACTTCTGGCTTTTCGACGCTAGACCGCCTTTCAAATAGAGAAGGTTTCACAGTTGGAGTTCTGTGTGCTCTTGAAGAGACACACGGCGCTCGGCTCTCTGCAGTGTTCGGGTGGATCTGCCTTTCTCTCTCTCCACAGCACAGAGGAGACCCAGCCCGGGCCCTGGCCGGCCCCACGCCGCCGGAGACTGCAGGCGGGCCCGGCCTTCCCTGCGCGGGGCTTTCCTACCCGGGGCTCTGCCCACGGCGTCCGCCAGCCGCCCCTCTCCCTGGAGGGATGCACGTCGGAGACGATGTCCAATCGCCTGTTTCCTGCTCCGTACACTCACTCATCGCACTGCCTGGCGGCGGCAGAGAGAACACACAAAACCCTCCCTGCGCTCCTGAGAGGAGCCCGCAGCCACACGGGCTTCCGACTGCGGGTCCAGAGCCAGCCAGCAGACACACTCCTACCCCGCTGCTGGAATGTGCAAAAACCACTACAGTATTGTAAAGTCATTAGCCTCCAACTAAAATAAATTAATTAATTTAAAAAAAAAACAACCTTTCTCAAACTACATACGAATTCACAAGGCTTTTGGCATGCTCTGTTTATCCCCCACACCCTGGCTAATGAGAGATGAAAGAAGTCATCCTTAAAGGCTTTGTTTTCAACCTTGGAGATTTAAAGCCCTTATACAGTCACATGGAAGTATTCAGCAGGTAACGGAAGAAAAACACGCTGGTGGAATTATACGTGCACCATGACCTGAACAGAGAGAGGGAGACAGAGAGAGAAAGAGCAATGGAGGAAGAAAGGATAGGAGGGAAGGAGTCAGGGAGGCGGAGAGAGAGAGGGGGAGAGCAGTAAAGAATTCCTCCCCTGCTCTTGGCACACAGTGAGGGGGGGCATCCACTTCTTCCTGTAGTCAGAGGGCCCAGGCGGAGACAGCCAGGAGGCAGAGACTCTGAAGCAGAGCGATGGTTTAACGGTTTACATTCTAGGAGTCAGGAGGCGGTCCAGCACACCCCTCCTGCGGCACTGCCTGACCTCAGCGTTCCAGAGCCCGGGGCAGAGGCAGAGCCCCCTGACTCAGGACAGAGGCTGCGAGGCTGCTCCTGAATAGTCTTTCCTGTGGAGCCTGCCTGCAGCCCCTCGGGCCACGGAGGTCTCCTTTCTCCAGATGTCTGCTGACGGCCCTATGAGCAGAGCCTGGGAGAAAGGCTCTGCATGCAGAGAGTCCTGACATCAAACCTGGGGTATGTCTAGTCACACCCACAAGGCAGGTCACAAAACCTCCCTAACCCTTATTTCCATCTGGAAAGCCGAAGCAATAAGACGCCATTCCAGGGCTGCTGTAACCATATCAAATATTGTATTTAAAGCATTCAATCTAGTCGGGTCAGACTGTTAACAACCTGGGATGGATTCCAGCCTACATGTCCCTCTTGGAAAACCGTATTACTAAATATGGCTGCTCTGAGAACAAGCTTGATCCAACAGGGTAGCTATTAAAATGATCATGCAATTCAGGATTTTCTCTGCATGTATCCATCATAGATTTTCAATATTGAAAAAGAAAAAACGTACAAGCCACCTAGTTAGAACTAATATCTAAAGCTGGAGTTCCTTGTGCAATAATCCTGAAGAGTAATTGCATTCATTCATAGTATGGAGCCAATTTGCTGGGGACCCAAGAAGATAAGTGTGAAATGAAGGTTCTCATTTATGTAAGTACCCAAATATCTGGCTGCTTCTAAGGGCCCTGAGTCTTCAATACATCTAGCGTCTTGCAATTTCCATTGCAGTGTACTAGCTCAAAAAGTCCATTTTTTGTAATCTCTTAAAATACTTTAAATTCCCTAGACATGCCCTCCATGCAGGAAAGAATGTAGCTGAGAAATTCTGAAAGACAGAAACACAAAACTAAAGAGATCCTGTGTATCTCCTGTGTGTAAGACATTTTGCTGGCAGCTATGGGGGAGCACAGACTACAAGAACGTCCTGTCTGCTCTACAAAACTAATATCCAGTGACCTGTGCTGAAAACTTTCTGAATGTGGATCTGTGTAAATCAAAACAATATCTTGGCAGCAGGGTGAAAGTTAACACAGACCTACAAAAAACAAGATTTTAAACTATGAGGAGAGTACTGTTTCTTCCTGGTGTTTTATATGGCACAGCAGCTTCATGATAACAAAAGCACTTAAACACTTTTAGTAGACCTTATACAATCTCTTTAAACCTGAAGGTCTCATCTTTCCATAGAAAACCAAAGCACTAACTTGAAAAGATATATGCACCCTGATGTTCACTGCAGCATTATTTACAACAGCCAAGATATGGAAGCAACCTGAGTGTCGACATATGGATGAATGGATAAAGAAGATGTATTTTTTTATACAACAAAGTATTGTTCAGCCATTAAAAATGAAATCTTGCCTTTTATGACAATGTGGATGAACCTAAAGGGTATTATTCCAAGTGAAATAAGTCAGAAAGAGAAAGAGAAATCCTATATTATTTCACTTATATGTAGAATCTAAAAAACAGAGCAAACAACCAAGTGTAAGACAGAAGCAGCCTCATAAACACGGAGAACAAACCGATGGTGGCCGGAAGGAGGGAGTGCGGAATGTGTGAAGCAGGTGAGTGGGACCAAGAGGCGCCAACTTCCTGTTATAAAATAAAGAAGTCACAGAGATAGAATGTGCAGCAAAGTGAGTAAGGTCAATAGTATCATAATAACTTTGTAGGGAAACTGATGATAATTATACTTATCGTGATGAACACTTCATAATGTATAAAAACCCTGAATCATTATATTGTATACCTGAAACCAATATGATAGTGTAAGTCAATTACACTTCAATTAAAAAATAAATAAATAAATAAGCAAAGTTCCTACCAACTATGCCTGTATCACATCCTTTATCACCCTTAACCAAATTAAACGACTTCTTATTCATCGTACATTTGACAGTGGTGTTCTTTCTTATCAAGTCTCTATCCCCCTTTCCTGTTCATCCTTTCACACCCCCAAGTTCAGTATGGTAATCTCTTACATTTGGTTTGAAATAATCTTTAAATATCTTGTGCTTTCATTCACTTAGCAAATAAGGATTGGATGCCTCGTAAGTAACAGAAGAGAGACAATCTTTGTCAACACATATATATACACACACACACACACACAAATGCACATGCACACACATCAACACATGCATATATTTTGTGAAAATAAAGGGTGACACAAGAAAATCTTAAGAACCTTAAACTGGATTGGACAACCATTGAGCTTGCCAGGTCTTAACTGCATGATAAAAGATAGATCAATGAGGAAGGAAATGCATTTCCTTGAGTTACCAAATAGTGGTCAAAACAAAAAGGACATTTTTTTATATTTTCCAAATGGAAAACTCCAGAATTTTTTCCAGGGATTATACATGACAGTCTGCATTATAAACTGGGTTCTGAGTTGAAAGTGAAATGGCCCTAATGAAAGCACAGGAGGAAGTCACATTCAAAAGCTAAAGATTCATATATCGCTGTTATTTCAGGAGAGTGCCTGCTTCCATTTTGAACCCTACAAAACATTTCAACTCTGCTACTTACAAAATGAAACTTTCAGGTATCAAGCTTAAAGTCTCCCTCTAAAGTGCATTTCTGAATTCAAGTTTCATCTTTAATCATTTGATTAGTTTCTGTCATGAAATACTATCCCAACTGCCTCTTCTCTGCAGCTCACATACATATCAGAAATAGCCAATCAATTGACTAATTAATTAAATTAAGTATTAAGTACCATCTGCTTTGGAATTAAATCTGTTCACTTAGGATGTTCTTCCTTAGCCCACCTGTCCTTACCTAAGCGCCCGCTCCCCATATTCTTGTAGTGAATGTTTCTACTTTGTAGGGAACCACTAGCTACTCTAAACACTGGAGACTTACAGAATGACTTCCTATCCGTAAGGAAGAGCTTGGATTAGTCACGTATAGAAGTCAGCGGTATTCCAAATATGATTTTAAACAGAGAGTGAAATTTCTAGTGGTATGTATCACCTCAAGCAATAGAATAGTCCACCTGCATTATTTTTCTGATATATAATTTTAGGGCTTTAGGGCTTCCCTGATAGCTCAGTTGGTAAAGAATCCACCTGGAACACAGGAGACCCCGCTTCAATTCCTGGGTCGGAAAGATCCGCTGGAAAAGAGAGAGGCTACCACTCCAGTATTCTTGGGCTTCCCTCCTGGCTCAGCTGGTAAAGAATCCTCCTGCAATGCGGGAGACCTGGGTTCGATCCCTGGGTTGGGAAGATCCCCTGGAGAAGAGAAAGGCTACCCACTCCAGTATTCTGGCCTGGAGAATTCCATGGACTGTATAGTCTATAGGGTCACAAAGAGTTGGATACGACTGAGTGACTTTCACTTTCATTTTCACTTTATCATCCTTGGCTCTAGTTCCCTGACTCACTAAATACAAAACTAAAAAAGTTCTCAATTACTCAGTGTTCTGATTAAATGATAATATTTATAAAATAAGGAAGATATAGGCTTTGATGCTAAAGTTTCATTGTCTCTCTTCCTGCCATACTTACGCTGACATCTCAAAATTCATTTCAAGTCATGTAGTGTCAATATATTTCTGACATACTGTGTTGGTCATTAGGGAAAGGAGCAATTAATTAAAAATCTTTAAACTTGCAGTTGGCCCTTCTTCTCCTAGGAGGCAGGATCCACAGGTACAGAGGGCCCACTGCAAGGGACCTGGACATCTGTGGACTCTCATTCCCTGGAGGGTCCTGGAAGCAAGTCTTAGAGGATACCAAGGGATGACTATACATATATATATATATACTTGAAGTTGATGGGAGGCATTCAAAGCAGAGCAAAATATCTCTTATAATGCTGGCTAGACCACTGTGCACACAGTCAAGTGCAGTTAACTTATACTTAATATGTTGGTCCAGTGTCCATAGTTCTATGCTAAATGCATCCATAGTTACATGCTAAATGTGAATTTTTGGGGGGTGGGGGCGGATTTGTATTATTTTACTTTTGTTAAACAATCCATAATTTGATGTGATGAAATTATAGAAAATATGATGGCATGTATAAAGTCTTATATATTAAAAAAATATAAAACCATGACCAAAAAATGTATCTAATTTGCATTTGTTTCCAATTAAGTTCTTCTCCATAAATTCAACTTATATTAAAAAATTTCTTCGTTGTTTGGAAAATATGAAGCTATGAATCAAATGGAGTTTTGCTTTTTCTACAGATAAGACTGAAATACACTGACACTGGTGTCCCTTATCTCTGACTGCGGAGCCGACAACCACACCG